>NC_089784.1:6573003-6643003 GCF_040412425.1 Macrobrachium rosenbergii | reverse complement strand
AAAACCAAAACCATCTGTGAATGTAAAACGCTTCAAGCTTTCGAACCATATGTAATGAAGAACTTTCCTTACTTTGTACAAAGAATTGTTAATTGTTTTCCAGGTGTTAGAAAATACACCTGGCCGTAAAATTATGCCTTTCTTGCTCTGATGTTAGATGCTACCTTTCCGTTCATGGAAGTCCATGTCTTGTCGGAAATTTGTGACAATAAATCAGTAATTACCCAGACGCTGCCTCTTACGCACCCCGTCTCTACAATCACATCCTGTAACCATTTGGCAATCCGACCAACTCAGACAACATTTTCTTGCTTTGCTAGTTTTTTATTATGAACGTGTTCTAACTAGGACCTATAGACTTCTTCAATGTAAAGTTACTATGGCCTTTTGTCTTCGTACAATTTCATTTCTTTTGCTCTGATGAAATGAATGTATTACATCATCTTAATTCTATCCCAAATTTGGGCGAGAGAAGTCACATGGACCGAATTCTTAAATGAGCTTCTTATTCACTGTATATTTTATCACTAGAGCATAATTTTACCTTTATTACCGTCCGTTTTTATTGACCAAAGAACCAACCGTCACTTCTGTTGACCATCAGGTGGCCTTTCTATGGAAAACGTATCAAGTAATAGGCTTGCTGAGCTCAAGGAGGGTTCCCCTCCTTTCTACAGTGGACCTAGAAACCTAATCAGGTGATTTCTTTCCACAATTTTATCGTCTGAAAATGAACAGCAATTAAAAATCCTTCTTTTCTTCTGATGCCAAGTGTCGTAATTTTCTTACATTTCAGCTTTTCCTCGAAGGTCTATACATTTCTTCTGGGTCAAGACCCATTTTTCTTCCATGTCTCTTTTTTAGTTTTCTTCCTGTCTTGGGTTCCCGTCTTGTGAATGACTAGTGAGTGCCTGTCCTACTCATGATTTGCGTCCTCTCTTGAGGACTTCATGTTAGAGCAACATGACAACTTAATTGCTGTTGTCTAAGCTGAAGAAGTAATTGGCAACTGGATAAATTTTATTACCTCGTTCTCCATCTTGTTTCTGTAAGCGGATTCCCTTTTATTCTGAAACATCTCTATCTAACTGTGGCTGAGAGAGAGAGAGAGAGAGAGAGAGAGAGAGAGAGAGAGAGAGAGAGAGAGAGAGAGAGAAGGAGGCGAGTATGGATTAAGAGAGGAATAAAAATACTAAGGATTTTAAAAGTGCATTACGGGCTCACAGGGAATTGAGAGATTTCACAAAGGATTGCCAATACTCTCTTGAACATGCCCTAGCATCCATACATGGGATTGAATATGTCATAAACTTTTGAAAGGTAAAAAACTTCATTTAGTTGCCTAATCGCAGTTTTTCCTAGCTGATATGACGTAAGTTACTACTACTACTACTACAGCTAGTTTTTTTATTATGTTCTGAATTCGTTATGGAGGTAGAAGAGCTGATATACGTGATGATGTATCTTTCGGAGTTATACATTGTAGTAAAGTAGGTAATTCAGTTGGTATTATTATGGCATTAAGTCTTCTGTCCTCTTTCCTTACATAGGTTTTTAGAGAGCACGATTTTTTTTCACGATGCCAACTCAATCAAACAGTATAGTGGAACAAACTGCAGGGAATTTCTTATTAAGAAAATCTGTACGAATTATTGACGTATTTTACATGGAATCGCAACCAAAATATCCATTAAAAAATATAAACATTTTTTTAAAACATGCTTTTATTAAAATGCAATAAAAAGTAAAAAATAACTTTTGAGACACACCAGGATTGTCTTACAATTAATGATGTCCACACAAATAAGAGCGTGCCCCCCAAACATGGAAGGAAATGCTACAAGAAAAGAAATATTTTTTCTTTTTTTTTTGTAGCCTTTCCCTCCATGTTTGGGGCACACGCTTTTATTTTTGTGGATATGATTAATTGTGAGAAAATCCTGGTGTGTCTCAAAAAATTATTTTTTTACTTTTTAGTGCATTTTAATAAAAGCGGGTTTAAAATTTTTCGTATATTTTTTATTTTATACTTTTCAGTTTTGACAGAAATTGTAACCGATTTATGATTGTAGTTAACGAAACTGATATCCGTTTACGGGGAAGGGGGAGGAGGAAGGGGAAGGGAGGGAAGAGGGAAGGTGAAGGGGGAAGGGAGGGAAGGGAGGGAAGGGGAAGGGAGGGGAAGAGGGAGGGGAGGGGAGGGAAGAGGAAAGGGGAGGGGAGGAAAAAGGAAGGAAGGGGGAAGAAGGAAGGGGAGGGGAGGGAAGAGGGAAGGGGAGGGGAGGACACAGCTATATTAACACTTGATCGTGTGCTCCAGAAGGGGGAGGGGAGGGGAGGGGGGGAGGGTAAGAGAATGGAAGAGGGGTAGGGGAAAGGATTGGAAGAGGGAAGGGGAGGGGAGGAGGAGGGAAGGGGAAGGGAAGGGCGAGTGAAGACTGAAGGGGAGGGTGAGGGCACTGCTAAGTTAACACTTGATCATGTGCTTCGGAAGTGGGAGGGAGAGGGGAGGACACAATTAAATTGACACTTGATCGTATGCTCGGGGAGGGAGGGGATGGGATGGGAAGGGGAGGGGATGGAAGAGGGAAGGGGAGGGGGGACACAGCTAAATTAACACTAGATTCTGTTCTTTGGAAGGGGAGAGTGGTAAGGGGATGAAAGAGGGAAGGTGAGGGGGAGGGGGAGAGAAGGGGAGGGGGAGGGCACAGCTAAATTAACATTTGATCGTGTGCTGGGAGGGGATGGAAGAGGGTAGGGGATGGAAGAGGATGGAAGAGGGAGGGGAGGGAAGGGGGGAGGGATTGAAGATGGAAGGGGGGGGAGGACACAGCTAAATTAACACTTGATCATGAGCTTTGGAAAGGGGAGGGGATGTAGAGGGGGGAAGGAAGAGGAGGGGTGATGAGTGGGGAAGGGAATGGAAGAGAGAAGGGGAAGGGGGAGGGAAGAGGGAAAAGGAGGACACAGCTAAATTAGCACTTCATTATATGCTCCGGAAGGGGGAGAGGGAGGAGAAGGGGGGTTAAAGAGGGAAAGGGGAGGGGTTATATAGAAGACAGATTCTCTCTCTCCCAGTAGTCCGTCGTGGTCCGACGATGACGAACCTGTGCATTCAGCGATATGAACGTCTGTGGTTTGTGGACTGTACTGCCCAGGTACTTCTCTGTGACGCTTGTTTCTTGTATCGGCGAGACGGCAATTCCGATCCTCCTCAAATGCAGCAGTTGCTGTTCGGTTGAGGGATCTCCCCATTTTTCTGTCCTTTGCTGAGGCCTCCAGGTCACAACGTTCGATGCCGCACCACCTAAGATTGTTCTTTAAGGTGTCTTTGAACCTTAGTCTGGGTCTTCCTTGCTTGCTTGTTCCCTCTACTCAGTCAAATTAGTTGTGAAAAATCTAAAGAGTTTCATACAAATCCTGAGACACTGGGAGAGGTCACTGTCACTGTAGGGCCACTAGAGGTCACTGCTGACCTACTAATCATGTAAGGTTGTATTGTCACTGGGACTGAGTTACCATGCAGAATTTCAAGTCCTCCGGGAGAAGAAAACAGGTCGAAAATTGAGTTCCAAGATTTGACCCAAACAGATAGACAGACAGACATACGTAAAAGTCAAGTTAAATAAAAATGTAAAAACAAAATTCAGTTCTGAGTTAAGTTCTTACATCTTTTGAAAATAAAGAAAATTTCCAGAAATATTTGTACATGTCTCTTCTTCCTAACAATTCAAGTAAAATTTTGGTCAAAGAACTATCGTTTGATTAATGTGCTAACCCCATTTTGTAACTAAATTGGCCTCCCAAAATTTTAATCAAGGGTTAATGCTCAAACTAAATAGGAAGATCATGCAAGAAAATAGAAAACTATATGTAAAATTCAGGGCCAGCTCTAGGTCATTTGGTGCCCTAGGCGAGAGTGGACTTTGGTGCCCCCCACCCCAAAAAAAAATGCAGCACGTACACATATATTATTAATTTTAAATGCAAAACTACAACACATCAACCTGTAGAAAAAATGCAAACTATTTTAGTAATTATATTAATAATATAATAAGTAACATCTCAGGTGTGGTGTAAATGTTCTCGTAAAAAGGTGCAAATCCAAAAAGCAATGCAACACAGTGCAATCAAAAGTAAACAAGTTAAAAATTGCGCCGAAGTTTCTTCGGCACAATTGGTGGTCTCGGCATAATGCTGTATGAAACTTCCATTCTCTTCAGTGAATCATTCCAGCTGCTCTTCACTGAATCATTGAAAACTGCTTTTTGGTAGTACTCAGTCTCTTCTGCTTAAGGGCAGCAACCACATTCATCTCCTTGCAAGTTTGTTTTGCGGAGGACTGGGCATCAGCAAAGCAAAGCCAGTATTTCTGTAGCTGGCTAGGGAGACCTCAGCTTTTTTCAGTAGGTTCACAGCTGCATGCATGTGCATTAGTTTATTAACATTCTGAACTTTTGTTAGATTGTCATAACAGACAACAGTGCAAATGCAGAAGCGGTATGAACCAATCTCTAAAGAAGAGAAAACGTGTCAAGTAGCCAAAGTGTAAAGGGTGTGTTTCAAGTTTATTGTACACACATTTTTATTTATTTTTCAATGTTTATTTTCTTTTATTTATTTATTTATTTTTCTTAATATATAATTTGATGGCCCCTCTGTAATTTGGCGGCCTAGGCAGCCGCCTGTGTAAAATTCTTCTAATATGTTGTAAAGATACAAAAGTATGTTTTTTACCTTTAGTGGTTAAATTTTGCAGGAGTGAGGCAAAGACAGAGAAGCAATAATAGAGAGAATTTCAGAAGTACGCGGGGACAAGAATTAATAAAGTCTGAATTACTTATACTTTACATAACGAGTAGAAGTATAAATTATTGGTAGAAAATATTAAATCATAAAAAAAAGAACTCTATTCCCGGAAGAACTGAGAGAGAGAGAGAGAGAGAGAGAGAGAGAGAGAGAGAGAGAGAGAGAGAGAGAGAGAGAGAGAGAGAGAGACAGGCAAAAATTAGGAAACTTTTTCATTCAAGTTACGGTAAAAGTTCAATCTTTTAGGAGGCGAAAGGTGTCATCAAAGTCCTCCAAGAGCGGAAAGCGAAAACACCTGGGCTATTCTGATGTTCCTCATTAGAGATCACGGACAAAGCAAGGCGATCCTCTTCCTCTCTCAGACATGTCCAGAGCTCAATAACATCCGTGGGCTCGTATAAGGATGTCCTTGCCTCCTTTTGTAGACCGTCAAAGGACAAAAGCCTTTGAGCCTTCCACGTGAACTTACGCGGCGAGGATTCATAACAGACCTTTGTTAGAGAAAAATCCTTGTATTGAGCAATACTCGCAATAATACTCTAACAAAAAATCCTTGTATTGAGCCATACTCGGAATAATACTCTTATTGATAAGGTATAAGAATTATATCTTAATCAAAAACCATAAAAGAGATTTTCCTAATCGGTTTTATTAGTTATAAACTTCCTAAATATCTAGTTAAATTGCTATCACCTATTCTGGGTACTATTTCAAATTCCCATTTACAAAACTCTGTTGATTTCTGTGCTAGACTTTCCCATATTGAATTATCCGGTACTGACAAATTAACCAGTTTTGATGTGACATCTTTATTTACTAAAGATCCTATTGATGACTTACTTCAATATTTATCACAACATTTGGACTTGTATAGGCTAATCTAGAATTACCTGCTAATGGTATTATTAATTTGACATCCCTTTGTATAAAAAAATGTAAATTCATTTTCAATGGTAATTTTTATGAACATATATATTTGGTGTGGCTATGGGGGACCCTCTTTAGGCACTTTTGTCTAATATTTACATGGAATTCTTTGAGTCTAGACTTATTCCAAGAAATCTATTCTCTAAGGTATTTTGGGTTAGATATGTGGATGATTGTTTTTGTATAGAAAAAGAAAATGTAAATATTCCTGATTTCTTGCAAAAAATTAATAATCTTGTACCATCCATAAAATCTACAGTAGAATACGAAGAATATAATTGTATGCCATTTTTAGATATCTTAGTTATTAGAAATAAAACCAATTTTTGTTCTGAAGTATATGGGAAATCCACGAATGAAATGTCATATTCATTTTTACTCTAACCATGCTAACAAATTAAGGTGGCAACATTTTCCAGTATGAATCTTGGAGCTTTTAGAATTTGTAGTCCTGAATTTTTGGAAGAGAGTTTAAAATAATTGATAAAATAGGAGATTCATTATGTTACCCTCAATATTTTTTAGAACTTTGTAAAAAGAAAGCAAAAAAGACATGTTACAATCCAACCCGTGTTAACAAAGAACTTAGGATTATTCTCTGTTTACCATTCCATCCTAATTTCATTCCTGCAGTGCCAATTTTAAAAACTATTGATATTAACTTAGTATTTAAATATAATAAATAATATTTTGAGAAATAAACTAACTGAGACTAGCCCGCCCAATTCAAACAATATTGTATACAGTTCGGATCTTAACACACAAAATGAAGGATCCTAAATCCTTGCAGCTTAGCCGGAACCTACGAAATTCATGTCATCTTAATTTCCTTATTATTCCATTATTATTTCATTCTCATGTTTCTTTCTCCTCATTACGTGTGTCTTCATCCAGATTAAACCCCGTTCGAATAATATATGCCAAAATGCAGCAACTATCTCTTAATATTATAATATATAAATTTTCCAATATTTTAATCGTTTATTTCTCCCCCGTGATTGTTAATATTCTTAATAGACATGATGTTTAATTTAGGAACAACAAAATTTTCCGCTTTGTAAAGGAAAGACAAGTTATTATTGTGCCTGCTTTTTGGCATTGTGGCTATCTCGTTAAACAATACAGTACTACTTGTTTTTTTTTCGCTTCGATCCAGTAATCAATGAGAGAGAGAGAGAGAGAGAGAGAGAGATTGAGAGAGAGAGAAAGCTTTATTGTCAAAGACAGTGAATCATAGATGAACAGAGAGAGAGAGAGAGAGAGAGAGAGAGAGAGAGAGAGAGAGAGAGAGAGAGAGTTTTCTGTTGCTTTGGTATCAGTATTATTGACGTATCCGCCAGAGATCGTAGTGGATGAATGTGAGAATTGGCTTTTGGGGGATGAGCTTAGGACGACAATATTGTAATACTTATTATCACTGTCGCTATTCAAAGTATCGATGTTTTTATGCTTTGTTGTCATTAATGATATTTTAAGCTACAATCGCTGTTCTTAAATGAATTCTTTATTATAATAAAACTAATATGAACAAGACATTAATGAGCATGTTTTGGTCCTCCTCATTGCTATTATTATTATTATTATTATTATTATTATTATTATTATTATTATTATTATTATTATTATTATTATTATTATTAAATTACTTTTCAATACACCTAACATTCCTCTTTCTTTCAATGTTGTATTTCTCTAGATCTCACAAAAGTTCATGGAGTTTGTGGCAGTACTGTCAGGCAGTATTCATCATTTGACATACCGCCTTGGTATGCAAGTCAAGGCAGCTTCCAACAACTGGATGCCAATGGCCATGATTTGTTTAGATTAACTGAGCCTGTAAATGCTCCCACAGGTGCCCCTGCCATATGACATTTGGTCAGGTTTTAAAATAAATATGGGGCCTCAGATTAACAAAGGAGCCCACAAAATAGGTAAAGGTAACACCCTTCCAAAATCAGGTCCGACTCGGTATGGAAGGCCAATGTTCTGAAGAGCAGCTTCAGACGAATTGGTTTGTATATTTTTAATGAAAACCATTTCTAAAATGTTTAAAGAAAGGTCCTCCTGAAAGGCGTTATCAGTGTTTCATTAGGTCGTTATCCAGGATGAGATGAAATCTACTAAAAAAGTACCAGTACCCCACTTTTTGAAAACAGATTCCCTAAAATTCGTAATTACCTTGGATGTAAGTCAGAAAGCTGGAAGTTGGAAGACAGAAATTTAAGAAACCTATTATTATTAATGCTATTGCAGTTTACCATATTTAATAATTACAATTGCTTTTAGCAACGTAATGACTATTCATGTGTCTCGTCATTGTAACAGCCAAGAGGACTCGCTCCAGATGCGTTTTAGCTGATGTGTTAATCAAATTGTTAACGAAATAGTTGCTGAGCATCATATTTTTTGGGAGCTTAAATTTCAAGTCAATGGCCCCTGTGGGCTTGTTCCATGTGAATAGTGTTTATCTTCTGAATAATAATAATAATAATAATAATAATAATAATAATAATAATAATAATAATAATAATAATAATAATAATAATAATAATAATAATAATAATAGTGCGTCAACAACTTTGTAATAATGGTTTCCGTCATTAGTATAATTTGCAATGTACGGGGTAATTCCTGTTAATCTTTTGATTATCATGAAAACTGGCGTATCTATCAGCGGTTCATTATATGAAAATCACTATTCGATAGCATTTATTCTCAAAATGCATAAATATATCTGAAAACTTGCAGATCTTTGAGATGGTTTTACCTTTACTTTCAATATGCTGTATCTTTTGACTTATCTTGATGGAGAGACGTTCCTCCGTAAAATGATTTGGGTGATTTGTCATTATCAGAAGCGCTAATTATACTGGGACCGGTTTTAATTCTGGATAACATTCTTTAATACTCTACCTGAAACCCAAGATGGTCTTTAGTACAAATTATTACGGGTTTTACCATTTTACTGATTCTCTTACATTTATAATTTTCCAGTCAAGTCTGCAAAAATTTTAAGAAATATCTTATTCACAACATGAAAATTGTCTACATCGTCCTCATCGATTTCATATAAAATGTTTTTGATTAATGTTAGCTGACCTTTCATCTATTTTTCAGTTCACATTATTTCACCCCAAATCTGAGTTTGCCTTCTTTATCATGGTTAATTTTGTCCAGCGACTGAAACTTACTGGTCAAAGCATCTAAAGTGCTTATGGATATTCAATCCTGACTTTTCTCTATTTTTATGTCGTAACATATTCCATCACAAAGTCAGGTAATTTGAGAATAATTTTGGGAACATGAGAGTCTTGCTAACCGGTTTTTGGCCGAATTTTATATGATCCAGACGGCCTAGAGGATCTATTAATAAGATGAAAAAAAAAGGTATTTGTAAATAATACACACCGCTGCTAAGGTGATATCAACTTAAATAAGAAAATAAAAACCAAAAATTATACTTGGGGATAGGCCTGAAAAAACTCGTTGGGTAATAAAAGATACAGCTAATATGACCAGGGTGTTCTAATGCTAAAGCAAGAAGGATTGAATTATAACTAATCTGTGACTCAAACCAGACTTGGGTAGAGCATCCACAGTCATAAGAAATGTATATTAAAGAAATCTTAACAGATGCAAAAAAAAAAAGCCTTCTTGAAGGTAAACACACACACACACACGCGCACACACACACACAAACATATACACACACACACACACACACACACACACATATATATATATATATATATATATATATATATATATATATATATATATAAATGAATGTTTATATGTTTGTTTGGACGCTACATAAATCCGAACGGCTTGACAGACCCAGACAAAATTTTGCACACGGCCTCTCTGTCACCCCAGAAAGTTTTATAACTCAAAATCAACCCCTACCCGTGACTAACCTACAAACACAGACAAAACAAATGAAATTTTCGTTTTTACATCACCTTTTCCTTCATTGCTTTAGGGGATAATTCTCTTTTTCACCTGACACTCCACCTTTGCTTCCAGGTGTTGCCAGACGTATTCTTAACCTACAACAATAAATCCAAATCCCCGTCGTTAAATCTCTCCCACTGCTACGTGAAAGGAATTGTTGTCATACATCATCACCAGTGCAAACCTAACCATTATTATTTTTAAATATAAATCGTCTTATTCTATAAATGTATTGTTACACAGTCTTAAATTTAATATACAATACTCTATAATAGATTTGGCATAACAAAATGCTTTAAAATGTAAATTGTTTGCGATCTGCATATGCGTAGTAGCAAGGCCTTGTTAGTAGCTGTTGGCTGAGCCCGACGTGCAAGCTGGACGATGCAAGAAAATTATTTTTGTGTCCTTCATAGTTTTCCCGGGTAGCGCCGGGTTGGTCAGCTAGTATATATATACAGTAAATATATATACAGTAAATCTATATCTATCTATATATATATATATATATATATATATATATATATATATATATATATATATATATATATATATATATATATATATATATATATATTATTTATTTATTTCTTAATGTGTGTCTGTGTGAGTGTGCATTCACTAAGTTAGGTAAGCTGTCTCTTAGAGGACATTATAACAGTTGCATGGTCGTGCATTTTGTTATTCCAACTGAAACAGAAAAGCCCTTTAAATTGCTGGCATATAACTTAACAATTTCCACTTTATTCCGACTTTCATATTTATCGGACTCATATCAAAGCTAGTTTATTCTCTCGTAATTTTCTGTACAAAGGGGTGGCATAAGTTTATTATGGATGCAAATAAACTTCATTATTCGTGATATATGAGAATGTAAAAATTCCTTTGTGCAGGTGAACTCGGATAATTTTAAAATCATTTGCATCACTACCAGTAACGCGCTCGTTAGGTTTTATGACTGGTTTTCCATTATTATGAATGGGCTCTCGTTAGTATATTGTATTGAAATTCCACGTACTCCAGAGTGAACATTTGCTTCACTTGGGGCATTATCCTATATGTTATGGTATATTTGTTCACTGGTGCACATATTTAACTTTTTAAGACGTAACGCAAAATTTTAAGTCCAAAAGATTTGAATCATAAAGGGACAAGTCAAAACCAGATGATTTGTTATCCAAGCAGCTAGACTCCAGACTTCACTGTATCCAAGATTTCATGAAATTCCTCTGCACCAGGTATATGAATTTTTTTTATGTATACCAACAAAGCTGTCGTGGATGAAACTTATGATTAATAATTTGATTTTATCTCTTAAATTCTAATGATATAAAATTCCTTGGTTTTACATAAAGCTTGAACGGACTGAAAAAAATGGCTTACATCTTTTCTACTTGATTTTATTTTTTCCTATTAGTTAAGATTAACTTATTGTTTAACAATAAGAAATTATAACTTAATTTTACGACTCTTTAGTTACTCAGTACTCAATTCAAACTCATGTGTACGTTCTTTTCTTTGTAATGTATATTTCGAATATGACTAGTTATGTACAGAGATGAATTTCAGAAGAAGTCACCGATACCACTGAGTTGTTTTAATTTATAATTGTTATTATTCAGAAGATGAATCCTATTCATATGGAACAAGCCCACAGGGGTAATTGACTTTAAACTCAAGCTTCCAAAGAATATGTTCATTAGGAAGCAACAGAAGGTAAAGGGAAATATAGAGAAGAGATCTCACCTATCAAAAAGAAAAAATAGATTAATAAATTGATAAATTAAAAACAGATAAAAATGTATTAAAAAGCAAGGAGAATACCGTTAGGGTAGTAATGCACTGCATCTTCGCTTGAACTTTTGAAGTTCCAATTGCGCGACATCCTCTGAGAGGCTGTTCTACAGTCCAGCGGTGTGAGGAATAAAAGCCCTCTAGAAGTGAGAAGTTTGACAGCGAGGAACATTTACTGCACATTGGTGCTGCTGTTCAGCGAACCTGGTTGCTCTCGGCAGGAAAAGGGGATCAGGGATCAATTGTGAATATAAAAGATCTCTATTAAAATACAACTTACGAAAAAGAAAGAAAGAAGCCACAAATCAACGTCATAAGAAAGATATGACGAACAGATAAACCTAATGAAAACGCGTAGAAATGTAAATTTTACAGCCTTCCCAACGAGAGTGATAAGAACTTAACAAACTAAACCGAAAATCACCGGCAAGCAATTTGCGGAGAGTTTTGTTATCAACAACAGAAGAGCCCTAGTCTCACCAAATGCCTCTACTTCCTACTGTTTCATAGAAGTCGTGAGCGGAAAAGGAAGAGGAATTTCTCTAGGGGAGATCTGATATAAAGAACCATGACTAGTAAACTATTAGTGACAAGGAAGGTGATGCGTGATATATATATATATATATATATATATATATATATATATATATATATATATATATATATATATATATATATATATATATATATGTATATATATATGTATGTATGTATGTATGTATGTATGTATGTATGTATGTATATATCCATATATCCAATGGCACTATAGTAGGCAGGGGAAGGGCGCTTACACGTACAGATCCAGTACGTACATTTATTGTCAACGCGTTTCTTGACAGGCGATCTCATCATCAGGACATCTACAATTATGTAAAAAGAAAAGGGACATTCAGCGTGCATAATTAAAAGTCAAATACACAAAATATACGAACTTAAAATGGAAAATCAGTTAAACTTAAACAATCAATCACACTTAAATACATTTACACTTAAAAAAAAAACTAATGTAAATGTATTTAAGTGTGATTGACTGTTTAACTGATTTTCTGTTTTAATTTCTTATATTTTGCATGTTTACTTTTAATTATGTACGCTGAATACCTCTTTTTTTTATATTACAACTGTAGATGTCCTGATGTTCCACTGAGTCAATAGACGCGTCGACAATAAATGTACAGTATGTACTGGATCTGTATGTGTTCTTCTTCCTATATACTATATATATATATATATATATATATATATATATATATATATATATATATATAATATATAATATATATATATATATATATATATATATATATATATATATATATATATATATATATATATATATATATAAATATATATATATATATATATATATATATATATATATATATATATATATATATATATAATTTATATATACATATATATATATATATATATGCATATATATATATATATATACACATATATATATACATACATACATATATACACACACACACATATATAAATATATATATATAAATTCCAGAGGTAACGAAGACGATTATGATTGTTATAACATGAACCCCGATAGGTAGGAATGCAACAAGTGATCCACACTTATTACTACAAAATCAGGACTATTGACAGTGTGAGCAAGTGGTAATACTTCCCAATAACTGAAATATAATTTTTGCTTGTTCATTCAGCCGCTTTGAACAACTGAAAAAAAAAAAAAAAAAAGTGACATTTTTTCGAGATCATTCCAAATGACTGCTAGGTATTTCCAAAATAATCCATGGATCAGCTGGTCTTTAACCCCCCAAAGCATTTATCCCAGTATTCAGCTTATGTAATGGTCATCCGATTGTGATCGTTAAAAGCTTTTCAGATTGCTAAAAATACCGGTTTAAATCCGTCAGATAATCAGATTACTGAAAGGAGTAATTTTAAAAATCTCATTGCTAAGGTTATCTGGTTCTACAACAAGCTAACCAGGAATGATTCCCAGCAAATAGGTTAGGAAGTAATGTATATAGTTAGTAAATATAATAAAGGATATAATTATGTAATTCAATGCATATGAATATAATAATAAAGACTGATTTATTCTTATGGGGGTGAGGTCAGAGTCACTATTCCTGTATAATGGTAAACGTAAAATTTGAAACGAATAAAGTCAGAAACTCATTTGAATTTAAAATGCTTTATTGTGAAAACATAACAAATATCTAGAGAGTACAGAAAAAAGTGGCATTGAGAAATTTTTGGATATTCTAAGAGTATTTAGAAAAAATAAATAAGCAAAAGGAAAAAAAATATTTAAACATAAGAAAACTGTCAACACATTAATTAGGATAAGTTCTAGGCACGAGAAGTGAATTCATCATAATTTCAGTTTCATAACTGATCCCGCGCTAATTAATTTGAAAGGACTTTTCATATGATTCTATGAAACACTCACGACGTCGTCGTCATTAACGAAATAATGAACGAAATGAAAACAAATATTTCAGAAAATTTTGTATTGCTCAGTAATGGTGACGCCCCAAATATCCCAGTAATTTCACGTTTCATAAACTTACTGTTTTTATTCTTAAAACGTCATGACTATTTTTGCTGGCATCATTTCGACCACATGACTTCATTTTGAGGTGCAGTTGCGCCAAAATTAAAGGGTGAAATTATGAAGACACGGGAACAGATTCATCGGGCCTTTTTTCCAAAAATTTACGTCTAATATGATTTCTTTAAAATTGCAGGGCTATTTTTTTCTGAAATGAATATTACTAATTTGCATGAGGTAATCAGTGTGAAAAGGCCTTATACATCTAATTACAAAAATTATGATAGTGGTAATTTTGGCTATGGTAATGATTATGATAAAGAAAATGCATCTTATTATTATTATTATTATGAATAAATAACTATCCATTACATTAATATACTACCTAGATATAAGTCGTCAATTAAAAATGCGATGTGCAAGCAGTTGTTTATTCAGAGTTAAAAGCCGGAATTCTTTTCTCAAAATATTTCAAGAAAAAGGAAAAAATTCAATTTTTTCTGGAAGAGATTTTACAACACCATCTCAGCGTCGGTGGCTGCCATTGTATTGTCCCAGAAGTTGGAAACAATTTTATTTTCATCTTTACTTCCAGTGAAAGAATGCTTTGTGTTTTGGGTGGTACTACAGATATAAATGAGAATTGTTTCTTATTTTTGTCATATATTTCCGGATAGAATTCCGACACGTAAAAAAATAACACCAAGAATGTGATTATAATATATTCCCACTTCTCACGCATGATTTGATAAGTTTGGACATTTCACCACCAGAGATATTTGATTAACGTTGGCTACAGATTCCTCTGATTTTTAGTTTCCACTAAGTTTGTCGCTAATTATTATTCTTCTCATAGCCTATCTGTATGCTTGTTTCAGACACTGACTTTGCTTTTATTTCATTAATTCAATATATTATTATCGCCGGTGAATTTAAAACTATTACTACGGTAAATGTTCTTTTTTTTAATCTCCTCATACATGTTGCATCGTCGCCATTTAAGCTTAGCTAACAGAATGATGTAATCCCCACAATAATGAAATGTTTTATGATCACAGAAAAATCTTATTTGAAAAGATACGTTATACAGATTTTGAAGAAATTCCAAATACCAAATACTGGATATAATAATTGCCAATGAACTAATATGGCACATTAGTAGAGATTTGCCCAGTCTATAACGCCTTACAACTTATTCAAGTTAATGGAGAGTACTTAATGACGTTTTCCTTCTCCGTTATTGAAAGCCTCTTTTGGGATTAACAAGTAATTTAGAAGAAAGGACTTGAATGAGACCTCTTTAATTTCCTGAAGAGATTTGACCCTAACGAACAATTCGAATCAAATTACTGTGTTCAGGATGAGATTCCGTTTCAATCAATTGTTGAAGCAGCAATCTCCTGACGCTGAATTGCGCAAAATTGGATTAGAAAGCACTGAAGTCTTATGACTTAATACCTTAATCTTAATGAAATATAAAGAGAGAGAGAGAAGAGAGAGAGAGAGAGAGAGAGAGAGAGAGAGAGAGAGAGAGACTGGCACATGAAGAAAGATTGAAATAGACAAGCCACAAGACAAAAAGGTCTATGCGCGTGATAGAGTGAGAGAGACAGAGGGTGAGAGAGGGAGAGAGAAAGAGGCAGGAAGAATAAAAAAAAAAAAGGACATGCGAAGTCGTAGGCAAGCAGAAAAATATCTACAAGCATCCAAATAGTATGAGAGAAAGAGCAGAGTGAGATGTGATTTTTCCTATACATATAAACAAGCACAAAATGATTATGCTGAGGATTGTCCCATTTGACATTCTTCATTATAAAAATGAAAAAAATAAAAATGAAAAACGACAAAGAGTTTTAATTTCAACGATAAACTTGACTGTAAGAATACTCAGTTTCCAAATAATTCATATTCCGTGGGAAGTTATCATCCAAAACAAATAATTCAATCATCCCTATTAGACCCTTCCATGAAATTGCTTGCAATCACAGTTTCCGAAATTACTCAAGAACACAGCCACATCATAGACAGAATTTTTCAGTCAAGATCACTGAAATTTAGGTTTACAAATTTCCAGATGAATTAATGACCAGACTGTGTGTTAATCAACTCTCTGTTTATAAAATAATAAGGAATAATAATTTTTACGTACGTGTTACACGACAAGGTCTCATGACTTATTTCGGGTGAGTTCTCTTGTTTCATCTCTTGAATAAAGTTATTGTTTTTCTTACAAAGAAAGATTCGATGTTCAAGAGGAATCGGATTTGGCTGTCTAGGGCGATGTTCCACTGCAAGGCTTAGTGGATTATGAATCACAAGGAACCGAGAGCTGAACCGCACGAAATTGGGCTAGGAAATAATGAATCCTTACGAGGTTCAGGTGGTGTATTAATCGAATACACACACGCGAGAGAGAGAGAGAGAGAGAGAGAGAGAGAGAGAGAGAGAGAGAGAGAGAGAGAGAGAGAGAGAGAGAGAGAGAGGCTTAAATTATAATGTCGATTCCATAAATACCCGGTTACAAATCCTGAATGAATTCTTATGAAAAACGAAAATAAGAACTTTTCATGAAATTACTTTTAAAATGGACCGATAAGTCTGCAAACAGAGAGTCAGGCAGACAAACCGTTAGACAGATAAACAGAGATAAATAGGGAATAATTCAAATACATCATCAGCTCCCCCGGGATTAGTCACTGAATGAAATAGAATGGGAAAACACGGGCGTGAACTCCTCGTTAAAGTATTCTTTAAACTATCATGATGACAAGACAGTGATAAAGATAATGAGCATGAGGAGTGACCTAATTCCAGAGCAGATTGCAATAAGTGTATTCAAACCCCTCGTCAGATGCCCTTGGCACGTGAACTGTTTTATGAAATTGAATTTCAACGAAACAAGAAGGAAATGGAGAACAGCGCTGAAATGCCACTGCAAGAAAAGTTTTTGCCGACATGTGAGAACAAGGGAAGCATTAGAGAACGAAGGAAATTATAATTAACGTACAGAATATCAATTATTATATTGCAAGTTGCCTCTCTGATGTGGTAGTTGCAGTTAGGTCACGAATAAATATGAACAGTTTTCTCCGGGAAAAACGATAGCTATATAAAACGCTTAAAGGGAATAGTTTAAATACTGTAGTTATTACCGGTGCTATCACAATAATCATCATCATCATCATCATCATTTTTCTTATAATTATTATTACTACAGAACTGACTGCATCACTCATGGATTGCATAAAAACCAGCAATTGTCAGGTTTAATTATTTACTGACATATTATATCAATAATCGAAAATACGTTAAATTCAACTTCGTTTACCGTAACGCCAATCTGTTCACTGATGAATGTTATTTGAGATGAAATGGCTGCCCTGAAGGTATATATTTATGACGTAAATGGATTGAAAAACTGCAAATTTTCTTACAGTTATTTTACCAATTTTTCCTCTCTGTCATAAAAAGGCAATCCGTGTCACTACGGTGACCAGAATATTGTCGAGTTAAATTAACCTATGAATTTTGTGGTTCAGCTTTTCAGCTGCGGGTTTTCTAAAATCGGTCGAGTTAATCTTATCAAATGAAATATTCAAACGCGAATAATTTATATAAGAAATGAAAACAAATCACGCACAGGGCAAGTGTTATTCGATATTGAGGTCGGTTACTGGGAAAACTGTTGTTAAAGATTATATTACCATTATATAAAATAAGATGTGGTTGAAATGCGTAACAGGTAACAGTTTAGCAAAACAAAAATCTGACCTGGAGAATAACTTTTTTTTTTGACAGCGAGTCTATTCATACAGCCGTCAGGGAAAATTGCTACGATAAAAAAAATGTAAACATCTATATATATATATATATATATATATATATATATATATATATATATATATATATATATATATATATATATATATATATATATATATATAATAAATAGTATTCTTCCCTTTGGACGAGGTAATACCAGATGAGGGTAACCTTGCCATGGTATCCGAGTATAATCTTCTGTGGACAAACACCCCTGGGTTGGATTACCCTTGAAAAACCTCCCCAGGACAAAACCCCTCAGATATAGCGCAAAGATGGTCAAAAACCCCTTGATCATATTTGAATATGACCAAAGCTAAACTTCAGCAAATATGAGTAGGAGCAGGAAAATTATAGTGAAATGAAACCCAAGTACGAAACGATAAATGGCAAAGATAGCCACCATCTGTTATTGGTCTCCATGCACCCCTCAGTTTATGAAGGGATATTACCCCATTTATAGGAAACATCACAGGGCAGGTCATACCTGAATAACATGTATTAATTAATCTTCCTAAACGACGCTATTAATGCAGTCAGCAGGATAGGATTATAATGATATCATATTAAATTCGAACTTTAATATTTTTTCTCTCGGTGGAATTTGTGCGAATATTTTGATTAACATTGGATATATATATTTGGGTTTGATACAGGTCAATAATTTTTATTCTGAAGTATGAAAAACAGCGTAGTGTTTGAAATTAATGGTTGCAAAGAAAAGGAAACTAATACAATATTGAAGGTAATGAATCAGGAGGTAGTAGTGAGGAATAAATACACGATATTCATTTTAGTCAATCTGAAAAAAAAAAAAAAACTTTGTAATTTATGATATACCTGGATAGATACATGACAAGAGGGCATACTTCCGACCATATAAAAACATTTAGAAAAGACTGTGAAAAAACGAACCAAATACCCTTCAGAACGGCACAAATTGTAAAGGAGGAAGATAACCGTGGAAGGAGAAATCTTTGTTTTATTGACTTATGCATTTCTAGTGATCAAAAAAAAATCAAAAGTAGAAAAAGAAAACGTAAACCTAACAATAATCAACGGCAACATACTTTCCTGTTACGAGTTTATTTAACAAATAAGACATGAATTTGCGCTTAATTACGTGATTACGATACATGAAAGTCTACAGTTCTTAACACACAAAAGCATTAATGACTACATTATTATAAAATTAATTTGAAAATTGCATTAATAAGGTTATTCTTTCTTCTCGTTAATATTATTAGAATTTTTCTACAGAAGGTGGTTAGGGTGGATGTAATATTTACTTTTCAATATCTTTTTCAATACTTTTAACTTTCCATCTTTGTTTCGCTGTCATAATTCTCAAGATCTCGCCAACGTTCAGGGAGCAAGAAAGTTGATGTAATGAGTACCGGAATTTACCGAATATTTGCTATTTACAAAGGATCCAACTCTGTCGTATTGTTATACCATTAAAGGTATCTTCAGACGCTGCATAACAATGGCTGTGACTTGTCTAAATTAAGCCGGCCATATGCCAGAACAATTGTCCTTGCCGTATGGCGAACTTGTGTAAATTAAAACGGTACCCTGGTGTAGACCAGTAGACTTTGTGCAAGTGACCAAGTAAATCTGGCCTTACGCGGATGGAAAATAGGCAATATCTGGACAAGATGAGAATCAGGGTCAGAATAAAACTAATTTGGACCAATCGGACATCACCATATCCAACCACATCCGTATCGAAAGGCAACAGGTCCTTACCATAATACAAACGTTACGGATATAATTAGATTATTCTACTTCAAATTGGTTTGTACATTATTAATAAAAAAATCGTAAATATTTAACCAAAGCCATTTTTCTTATAATTAATTATGGTGCTTATATTTGTTCGTATCCAGATTTCCAGAACATAACGAAATACAAAAATATATATGATTCACTTTCTACAACATATTTCTCTAAAATTCGTAATTTTCTTACAGAAAAATTTGATCACTGAAAGTTTGCGGAAAGATGTCTACGACATTTATGATCGATAATGCCATTTTAATTTACTGTTAAACAAGTTATAGTTATATTTAGTAACGTAACTATTATTCCTGCCTTATGTCTTCATTATAAGCATCGTTCCGATATGTTTTCGCTAATGAGCTAATCAATTTGTTTACGAAATGGCCGGTACGTCAACAACTTGTGCAATAATGGCTTCCATCAGTATTATTGTTTCATGCACGAACCAAAACCATGTTATTGTTTTTATCAAGTGAATACTACTGGCGTACCTAATGGCTGTTTACAGTACGAGGACCATTATTCGATAACATTTGTTAGGTTTATGACCTACAATCTTAACTAAAAGGTTGCTTTGGTCTTTCAGATAGCCTCACCCGCCTTGGTCTCAATCAAACGTATTTCTTTTTATTTATCTTGATGAGGAGTCGTTTCTCCGTAACAAGATCTGGACGGTTTAACAAAATCAGAACGTCTAATGATAATGGAAGCTTTTTCCTTTTTTAATGTAGAATAATATTCTCTATAGTCTATCTGTATTCAAAATGACCTATGGAAAAATAATGAAGTTACGCCTTTTATTATTTTAATAACATTTTTATATTCCAAATCTTCCCGTAGATTCTATTGTAATTGAACAAAGTATCTTATTTATAACATGAAAATTTCCAGCGCCGTCCTTACTGATTACATATAAAGTGTATTTCATCCACTGTAAATTGACCTTTCGTCTATATATCTCCGCGCATATTATTAAAGACCTGGGATGCATTTTTCGTCGTCGGGATTTTAACTGTAACTCCTTGCTTATTGATATTTAATAGCTAGTTTTGTGTTTTTGCGTCTTAACATCTTCCATGGCAAAGGCAATTCATCTGAGAACAATTTTTGGAACGTGATAGTCTGGATAACCGGTTTGTCGCAGAATTTCTGTTAGATCCAGAGGGCCTAGAAAATTAATTTTCAGAGTAAAAGCAAATGGTTGAGGCTGCTTGGGGGTGATTTTCATAAAATAGCCGATGCCTTTCATTTCTGATACAAATGTCGGTAAAAGACTTAGGGAGCCTCTGAAATATGTACCAGCTCGGAACCAGCAGACGCTGGAAATGAAGATTCAGAGGCAAACCCACTAGCATCTACAAGCATGCTCTCAGTGGGGGATGATTTAAATGCTCCTGTACACACTCTTACTCCTCCACGGTGAATTGGATTAAGCATTTTAAGGTTATTAGGCTTTCCCGAAGTGCACACTTCACACCTTTAAGTTAATTTTGAAAAGACCAAGGCTTTGTATGGTCTCAACATCTGAATTCGGTCTGCATCCCACGAAGTGTGAAGTAGAACTTTCAGCACATTCACTGCTTTCAAGCACTGTGTCTTAAAGAGAGAGAGAGAGAAGTATTATTCATGAAATTCCATAGTACTACAGATATGCAGTAGGAAACCAACAAATCTGCCGGTCGATAAAATTATAAATATTCATAATTTCTGGTGATATGAGAGTACTGGGTTTTACATAAAACGTGGATGGACACGAAAATTTCTCTCATTCTTTTCGACTTTCAACTTACTTTTAATTTTTTACAATTCAAAATAAATGCTTACTAGTTTCCGTTAAGGGACCATAATTTCTTCTTATGCCTTTTTAGAAACCCGAACATCTAATAAAAGTAGACGTGTAAACTATATACTAATTGTATGAATATATATGAATTCCAGAAGACATCAGCGGTGCCATATGATGTCATAAAAGCACAAAAATATAAGAAATAAAAAAAGTATAAACATACATTGAACGAACGTATTAAACTAATAAAAACTCGTGAAGATGTTAATTTTTTAGGTTGTTAACGAAAGTTAAAAGATGTTTACAAACATGTCCAGAAATCCCCGACGAAAAATGTGTGGCCGTTTTTTGTAATCAATGACAGAAAAACCCAAATAACAACAAAAGCCTCTTTTTACTCCTTGTGGTTTCATAAAAGTTGTGCGCAAAAATTGGAAGAGAAAGTTCCCTAGGCAATGCTTAATGAAACATCCCTGTCTGGTTACATTTCCAGGAGGAACGAAAATGATTTTTAGTTCAGATTTTCTTTCAAAATGATTAAAATTCGCTTTACAAACAAATAAATAAATATATAAAAAAACTTGAAAGGAAAGAGCTGATTTCACTACATGTGAGAAGAATTCAAATTAATTTTGACAATGAGATTCACAAAAACTGATATGACATTTGGTAAGGTTAAGCAACATTGGGTCTGATCGGAGATTTGATTGCTGGCCAGTTAAGTAAAAAAGCTCCGGTGAAGGTACACCATAAATCAATAATTGACGTATTGCAACAGATCTTTGATGGCAGGTGTTAGTGGTAATGTGCCCTTATGACTGAATTGAAATTGTTACCTTATTTATTCATTCCCCTTGAACAACTTACAAAAAAAAAAAAAAAAAGAAGAAACGAATACCTGTTATCAGTTTCGAGGCTCATGTCAAATGAGTGTTGAGTATTTTCAAAGTAATCCTTGAATCAGTTATTCAGTAACCCCCAAAGCATTTATTTATCCCATATTCAGTTTATGTAACGGCCATATTATTGTAAATATTAAAAGCCTTTCAGGCTGATATAAATACCAGTTCAAATCCGTCAGAAGCTCAGATTATTTAAAATGCCATTTCTAAAATCCGGATTCGATATTATGTATTATAGAAAACCATTCTGTCACTATAAATAATTTAGTCGTGCTGTGGTATTTTCACGCAATATCGTTGCTAAAATGATGTGGTTCCACAGTGGAACAACAAGGACTGATTATCAGGAAAAAGGCTAAACATCTGTAAGATTTCAACGGCTGCGATAGTTCATACTAAGGAGTTTCAAATTAATTATTGGACACTAGGATTCATCGAAAGACAACTGGAATGGAAAGGGGAAGAAGAGACACTTATTGTTGGAATGAAACGAAGAGCAATCATGCATTCTAATAATAATACTTACTTGTATGAGGTTAATCAATGAAAAAAGGGCTAATGCATATGATAACGGCAATAATAATATCATTTAAAATTTTGACTAAGATATTGATCACAATAAATAAAACGCATCTAATCATCGTTATCAAAATAGTGAGGAAACAACTATCCTTTACGTAACTATCTTACTTAGATACAATACGTCAGTTCAAAATAGAATTTGCAAGCAACTGTTTACTCAGAGCTGAAATCCAGAACACATTTCTGAAAACATTCAAACGTAAAATTCAGTTTTTGACGGAAAAGGTTTTCCAACTCCATTTCATCATCGGTAGCTTCCACTGTGTTATTCCATGAGTTGAAAACAATTTTGTGGAAAAATACTTTATGTTTTAGGTAGTACTACACACACACACACACACACACACACACACACACACACACACACACACACACACACACACACATATATATATATATATATATATATATATATATATATATATATATATATATATATATATATATATATTGCTTCATGGTTTTGTCATATATTTCTGATTGGAATTCTGAAACCCAATAACGGTGGCCGGTATGTACACTCCAGGTTTTTTGATCCCGGTAATTTCACCCCCAGTATTTTGACTCCCGGTAAATTGAGATCCGGTTTCGTTAACAACCGGTAATTTGACACCCAAAATAAACAAGTAGCTTATTTAGGTAGCGTACATATTTTTAAATAGCTGAGAGCAATTACCTTATTTAGTAAATGGAAATTACATTGATCGATTGTCTAGTAAGTTGAAGGCTTAGTTTACATATAAATTTTTTTTAATTCAAGTAGGCCTATATCAGTAGCATTTGGCAGTTGGATCCGAGCTACTGGCGGTATAAAAACATTTTTATAACTGTCTCGTACTATTCAGAAAACCCGTGGAAGAAATAAACTCGCAGATGGCTTAAATTACGTTTACGAAAGACAGAAAATAAACGCTGATGGAATAAAAAAAATTATTGGAAGTGTGGAGTGGAGAGTTGCAAAGAACGCCTACTTATATTAACAGGAGTACTTACTTAGATCCACACTTCCAATAATTTTTTTTATTCCATCAGCGTTTATTTTCTGTCTTTCTTAAATGTAATTAAATCATCTACGAGTTTATTTCTTCCATGAATAGTATGAGACACAGTTATAAAAATGTTTTTATACAGCCAGTAGGTCGGATGCAACTACCAATGTTATTGATATAGGCCCACTTGAATTAAAAAATTATATGAAAAATAAGCCTTCAACTTAATAAACAATCAGGTTATGTAATTTCAATTTCCTAAATAACGAATAGCTCTGAGCTATTTAAAAAATATGTACTCTACCTAAATAAGCTTTTTGTTTATTTTGGGCTTCAAATTACCGGGTATTAACGAAACCGGATCTCAATTTGCCGGGATTCACAATACCGAGATCAAAGTTCAAAGGTGTCAAAATACCTAGAACCCCAATAACACCGACATTCTCAATTTAACAAATGGATTCCTATTGGTCTCTTATAGTTTCATAAATTGGTGCATTTCATGTTGGAAAAAATTGAATACAAAGATTTTGATTTTTAGTTTTGCTGTATCGTAGCCATTTACGCCTCAGCATACGAATAATCTGATCTTCTCATTAACGAAATGTTTGCTTATCATGCTTTATATACATCAGTAAGCAACAGACTGCATGAATATATGTATATAAAGAGTTTTTATATGCGTAATGAATAAAGGCTCCCATATTTTGATTATTTTGAAGGTAAAAGTAATGATGATTAATAGACTTTTACTCTTATTTTCATATTGAATGTTCAGCCAATTTAGATATTGCAATAATATTAATGAAAACCAGTATAAATCTAAGAAGAAAAAGATATTTCAGAAAATGCCATTACATTTATTGCTTCGAAGTTAAATTTCTTTAATCACTGACATAAAACAATAAAACTGCACGAAATATTGAAGAATATATCATAAAGATTAAAAACAAAAATACATTAACGTAAGATCAAAGCTTCTAGCATTTTGGAAGAGATGACATAATTTTTATGTGCTATTTTCGTATTGCTTTTCTGCTAAATGGAATTGCAGTTAAACAGTGTCTTTGTGAGTAAGCATTGTCTTCAGTTTACTCTTTATCAGTTACTTAAAAACAGTTATGCAGTAAATAAGATATGCTCCTAATGAACATTTTTTTTCGTCGCCATTCAATTTCTCATCAAAGTTTCTTTTGTAAAATTCCGACTTCATCCACCAACATCCTGTTACATTTCCAATTCAGTGATGTTATTAGAAACTCCATATTTCACAAAGACCAGTAACCTGTCCTGACTTTCTAACCTTACCTGTAGCAGTGATATACACGAATAAAGAGACACAAGCAATAGAAAACGAAGACTGTTTTCCTAAGATATATGTCAAATTTGCAATTAATATTAGAAGTTGTCGATACAAGTTTCTGAGCCTAATTGTTAACTTCATTTCAGAAAAACCTTGTTTCTAGAGAGAGAGAGAGAGAGAGAGAGAGAGAGAGAGAGAGAGAGAGAGAGAGAGAGAGAGAGAGAGAGAGAGAGAGTAACTGTGTTTAAATATTCAATGAATTAATATGAAAAGATGAAAGTAAGAACTTTTTGTTGAATTACTCTTCAAATTCATAGATAACTAGATAGATAGGTAAACAGACATATTGATGGATAGATAGAGAATCTTTGTAATATCTAATATATTCCCTCAATTCTTAGGCACGAATCGCTGGATGATACAGTATGGAAAAGCATAGGTTAAATGCCTCATCGAAGTATTTTTCAAATAATTATAATATAAAGACCATGAATCCCCCAAAAATCAAAGCAGCTGTATGTAGGTCATTCGTTATATTATGTCCTCGGCAAGTGAAGTACTGTATGGCATTGAAGTGTTATGCATACAAGGAGGTTGTGTTTCTGGATACCAAGAACTTGATGAAAATGAAGTGACACTGCAAAAACGTTTTTTGCTGGTTTGTGAAAAAGGGAGACATTAAAGGAACTCTGGAAATTGTAATAAACATAAATAGCATTTGTTATCATATTGCAATTTATCTCTCTGACGGTCTAGTTGCAGTTAGATCACGGATGTGCATAAAAGGTTTCTCTGCGAATATCGGTCACTAATTAGAAGGCTTATAAGGTTGAGTTCAGATACATTAATTACTACCACCACTATAATAATAATAATAATAATAATAATAATAATAATAATAATAATAATAATAATAATAATAATACCTTGTACTCAACATTTTGTGACGGAGCACTGAACTAGTTGTGGATACTTGATAAAGACAAATTATCTGTTCTGTTGTTATATTTTTATGATGGAAGTGAAAAGACAACATTGTAAAATTTCTTCTTTCCCTCGTTATTAGAATGCCTTTCTCTGTACTAAAAATAGGTAGGTGATATTCACAAAAATTATCAGAAATTTGTCGTCTTAGATTAGTTTTTTAATTTTCTGGTATGACTTTTCATTAGCGGCTTGTGTCTTCAATTTTGTGGATGTTATTAGATCAAGTAGAATGCCCTAATACGGATAGTTTATGTAGGAAATGAATAACAAAATTATACAAAAGTCTTATACGATTATATATAGAGGATATTTCATACTTTAACAAACTTAGTTCTATTATTCGGAACTCGTCTTCGGCCATATGCAGACGTTGTCTAAGCGTTAACATTTGATTTCATCGCATTACATGTAACAAATTCATACGTGGAGTGCAGTAGTTTAGACATTATCACTGGAATATTATCTGTTTTCATATATTTTCGAATTTCTTTCGTATATTTCACAACAGCTGGTTGCGGAATGAAAAGAATGATTGACTTTACACGACAGCAAAACAAAAGTTTCTTTTGTTTTTCACATATAAAGAATTGCGCAGTAAAAGCCAGCTTTCACATGTAACATCAAATCATAACGTGTTTGCGATATTTCCCTATCTATCTAATATTAAGATTGAAACTTTCCTTATGAATCACAAACGTTAATTATGACAATATCCTTATTACCAGCAGCAGCATATTAATATTTTACTAGTATGTGAGAAATAAGCACACGATTCCTTTAGAAAATAACACAGAATGGCATACATTTATAATAACCATATATCTATAATAATGTGTTGCTCATAAATCTAAATAGAAAAAAAAAGAATAATGTAGTTGAAAGCTTGTGAGATTTCCCATGTACACTTGGTAATGGCAAATGGTTATGGGAAGCTGCAAAATTTGTATTAAACAAATCAAACTTTTAACAGACTGATATCTCGAGATATTTGTTATTTGTTATTTTTTTCGCTGTTTACCTTTAATTTTTCAATTACCTGACGTAATAAATACCAAATATATCATTAAAAATGTTAAATGTTATTATTTAATATATATTCTTAATGCATAACAAGAGTACTTCAATTAACTAGTCAGTAACCAGTACCAGTGTCGATCACATCTGACCTCAAGGAAACCCCTCGCAAGATCTTTCATGTGCTAATCGCCATTCTCCACGAAACAGGTCAATCTCTATTTGCGACACCATTAAGGGAAGGGGTCTCTCACAAATCCCCATTTCCGCCCGGAATTCTCGAGAATGCTTTAATGGAGGAACTCAGGGATCACTTGGCTTTAGCACCTTTAAGTCTGGAATGGTGTATTATTATTATTATTATTTCATTAAACGGTCATGGGAAATGTCTGCATTATTTCAGGACCGGCAAAAATGATTGTTTTTAAGTAAGGGGAGAATACTGATGCGCCACAAAGTTAAATAATGGCCAAGACTTTGCGGAAGAGAAGACAGCGAATGAACGCAAGCAGCTACGCGGAAAACAATGGACCTTGGGGACGAATGGAATCCACAAAGCTGTAAAACTGAATACAGTGCACCACAGTGAAAACAGCTTGCATTACCGGCTTAATGGTATCGACAAATAAACATCCATAAAAGAAAGTTGGATATCATGCTGAGTTGTTCTCTTATGAGTGATTATGACTATCGCTGTAAGAGTTGATATTTACTTGTGATTTGATATCCTTGGTTATAAAAATATAGCTTCCACCCACTTCAGAATTTATAATTTTGTAATTCGTGTTTTCAAGTAAATGAAATGTCAGTCTTGGCGTATTTTTTCTACTACGTACTTGTAAATTCAATATATATACATATACATACATATATATATATATATATATATATATATATATATATATATATATATATATATATATATATATATATATATATATATATATATATATATATATATATATATATATATATATATATATATATATATATATATATATATATATATATATATATATATATATATATATATATATATATATATATATATATATATACATATATGACATATATATATATATATATATATATATATATATATATATATCAGGAAAAAGTGAATCATAATGTCATTTATACCGGTGTGAGAAAGAATATTTCTGTTAAAAAATATGCCTGAGGCCGCCAGTGGTAAGTACATATGTGACATGGACTACATTCATACCTACATAAACACAATCATACATACATACATATTACTAAAAGGACCTCATTCAAACTGGATGGTATCTAATGGAGTTTTTTATTCACAAACACACACACACACATATATATATATATATATAATATATATATATATCCTTCCTTGGTCTTTCTCTATATATATATATATATATATATATATATATATATATACGATTTTCTAGATATGCTGTCTTATGCCATAGTTATATATATATATATATATATATATATATATATATGTATGTGTGTGTATGACTGTAAAATATTTTCTGTTAAAACAGATTTGCATCTAATAAAAGGAGTCGTAAAAACACCAAAATGGCAGAAATTACAGTTATATTTCGAAGACAACTATCTTCCTCGAGTGACAGTTGAGGAAGACAGTTGTCTCCATAATATAACTCCACAATTTCTACCCTTTTGGTGTTTTTATGGGCTCCTTTTATTAGACAGATAAACAATATGTATATATATATATATATATATATATATATATATATATATATATATATATACATATACATATACATATATTATATGTATGTATGTATGTATGTATTTAATAGTAGTTTTGTCCTTAGAAGGGGTGACACGAGATGTGTTTAAACTGTCTGTGGTATCCAGACAAAAGCTTTTGCTTAGGGCAGAACGACCCCTGGCAAAAGCTCCCCAGGAAAAAAAAACTCAGGTAGTTTGGCATATCCAAATATGAAATGAGCTTAACTTCGGCAAATATAAGCAGGAACTTAAAATGGCAGGAAAATTAATGAAAAAAATGGATAACAAAGGATATAGAAAGGACAGCCACCAGGTGTTCTTGGTCCCCGTGCACCCCAAAGTGAATGAAAGGTAATTATCCCACGTAGAGGATAAATCACAGGTCAGGTCATACCTGAAATGACATTTCATCCGTTAATCTTCCTAAACGGGATTATTAATGCGGTCAGTTGGAGAGGATTACAAAATGATATGAGATTAAGTTCGAATTTTCATGATTTTCCCCTCGGTGGAATTTGTGTGAATATTTTGGCTAGCATATAATACTCGTATATGGATTTGGGTTAAGTACCGAAAAACGTTTTGTACATTTTATTCCTAAGGATAAAACCAAGCTTTATGCTTGCCATTCAATGCTTGCAATGTAAAAGAAATTCAATACAATACTAACGACAGTGAATCAGGATGGAATGGTGATGAATACATACATGCCACTGGTTTCAGCAAATATGAAAAAATAAATCGGTAATTGTGGACATAATTCAGAAATGAACAAAATGAAATACAGCGGCTTCTGGGTACTTAGAAACCTACAAAACAAGTTTATATATTTTACCATGAGCTAGCGATATACCTGTTTTGTTACGTGAAAAGAGTGCATATTTCAAAACATATTGAGAAACGACTGTAAAAGACACGGTAGAATCGTTCCGGACTTCGCAACTTGTGAAGAGGAAAATAACCGCGGAAGGAGAAATGTGCTATAATGGATTTTGTTTACTGGCTTATATTTCTAATGACTAAGAAAATTTATAGAAGAAAAAGAAAACCTAAAACTAAGAATCTACGGCATCATGCATTCTTTTTATATGTATGATGTGAATTCACGCTTAATTACATAAATACAAAGCAGACAGAATTACATCTTACACAATGTAATATTCTATGAAAATATTTGCATCACTAATTAATATGTCTAACTGGTATCAGTCATAGAAAAAATCTATGAAATATTCCTTTATCAACACACGGGATTATAATGCAATCTAAGGAATGACTACATTAATTCTTAGACGCTAAACCAGTTATCACACTACTGTGGTCACTGTCCCATTTATCATTGTATTATTGTGTTGACTGTCCATTTTATCTAGCTATGACTGTACTGACTGTCCGATTTATCCATTCATTACTGCACTGACTGTCCCTTTTATCCAGGTATTACTGTAATGACTGACCCATTTATCCAGTTATTATTGTGGTGACTGTCCCATTTATCCAGGTATTACTCCACTGATTTTCCCATTTATCCAATCATTGCTCTGCTGACTGTCCCTTTTATCCAGATATTACTGTGTTGACTGTCCCATTCATCAATGTTTTACTTTACTAACTCTCCCATTCATCCAGGTATTACTGAGATGACTGTCCCTTTTACCCAGGTATTACTGTGCTGTCTGTCCCTTTTTCCCAGGTATTACTGTGCTGACCGTCCAATTTATCCAGGTATTATTGTGGTGACTGTCTCTTTTATCGAGACATTACTATTCTGTCTGTCCCTTTTATCTAGATATTACTGAGCTGACTGTCCATTTTGTCCAGGTATTACTGAGGTAACTGTCCATTTTATCCAGGTATTACTGTGGTGACTGTCCCATTTATCCAAGTATTACTGTCATGGCTGTCTCATTTATCTAAATATTACTGTGCTGACTGTCCCTTTTATCCAGGTGGAATTACTGTGGTGGCTGTCCCATTTATTCAGGTATTGCCATACTGCCTGTCCCTTTTATCCAAGTATTACTGAGGTGGCTGTCTCTTTTATCCAGGTATTACTGTGGTGGCTGTCCATTTTATCCAGGTATTGCTGTGGTGACTATCTAAACCTTGATACAGAATTATTATTCACAGGAAAGAAAAATATTTTCAATAATAGGGTATGACAGACCCGAAGAGTTTATTTACCACACAAGTTACAAAGGGAAGGGGGAAGGGGGCTGGAGGAAGGGGAAGAGGATGGGGGGTACGGTTTGAAACCTACACTATTATCTAAGTTGGGTCAAATGATGGCCATATGCCAAATTTTGTCTAGATCGGTAAAACGGTTCGAATTCCTATAGCGCACAAAGTTACAAATATATAAACACAGACAAACATTCAATTTTGTATATAAGATTATTTATATATATATATATATATATATATATATATATATATATATATATATATATATATATATATATATAGTATAATACTGCAAAGACATTCCCACATTGAACCACTTATTCTTGCATTTACCATAGTTTAATCTTTCCATCTATTCCTCAGCCAGATTTTTTTTTTACATTTAATACTGCTGTCATTTTTTCTTTCAGTTTACCTGAAATAGAATGCTGCATAACATGTAAAATATTAAGCAAAACGAATCACTAATCTTTATATACACATACGACATGAATATACACACACATACAGACACCCAAATACACGAGCATACACACATCCACAAATTTATATATATATATATATATATATATATATATATATATATATATATATATATATATATATATATATATATATACATACATACATACATACATACATACATACATACACGTGCGTGTTAGTATACTAGCCTTAAGCTAGGTAGACTGGTGTTTTACAGGACATACCAATCGTATGATTGTACATTTTGTTATACCAACCAAAACAGCAATAATATAACTCTTAATTCTCTAAGATATAGCTCTCCAGGCTTTACTTTAATACGTTCATATTTTTAGTACTCCTATCGAAGCAAGTTTGTGCACACATAGTTTCCGGCACGAAAGAACCAGTACTGATATTAAGGATTCATCGACATTTCAATATTCGTGGTGAATGATAATGCAAAAATTCCTTTGTGCAGGCGAACTCAGATAATTTGGAAATTATCTGCAACATTATTCGGTACTCGCTCGTCATATTCTCTGAATAAATTATCGTTATTATACAGTGTAGAAATTCTGCTCCCGAATGTATGAAGAATTGTATCGTTGAATATTATCCTAAAATATGTAACTTAGAATGATTGTTTTAATTGATGCTTATATATCAGTATTTCAGACATAAGATAGGAATTTAAACCTGAGAGAGAGAGAGAGAGAGAGAGAGAGAGAGAGAGAGAGAGAGAGAGAGAGAGAGAGAGAGAGAGAGAGAGAGAGAGAATTATTATTATCTATGAAATTCCATAGTACCAGAGATATGATGTACTTTGATGGAAATCAACGAAGTTGACGTCTGTGAAAATTATAAGTGTCTTTATTTTATTTCTTGATATCTTATAGCAAGATACTGGGTTTTAAGTAAAACGTGAAAGGACACGGAAATTTCACTATTTATTTTCGACTTTCAACTTACTTTTAATTTTATGCTAATCAAAATGAATGATTACTAGTTACCGTTAAGGAATTATCGGTTCTTTTTATGACTATTTGAACATCCAACCATCTAATAAAAGTTGACGAGTAAATTCTGTGCTAATTATATGAAGATAGATGAATTTCCGATGGCATCACCGAAGACATGTGCTGGAGATGTCAATTTATCTACTTGTCAATGGAAGCTAAAAGAAGTTTACGAACAATACCAGAAATCCCCGACAAACAATGCGTGGAGATTTTTGTTGTCAATGATAGATAAACCCAGGTGACATCAAAAGCCTCTATTTACTCCTTCATAAAAGCTATGTGCAAAAAATTGGAAGCGAAAGACAAAGTTTGGTGACACATCCCTATTCGGCTACATTTCCAAAAATAACTAAAATGATTTTTAGTTACTTCTGGAGCAGGTAGGAAAGCAACAAGTGATGCATGCGTAATCACGAATACTGTAAGTATTTAAAAGATTTTCTTTCCAAACAATTATTGCAATAGACCTGTAGCAAAAAAAAAAATGATTGTGTCTTAAATTATATATATATATATATATATATATATATATATATATATATATATATATATATATATATATATATATATATTTATAATATTCAAGTGATCGTGTTGCATTCATACTGATACACCATGGGTGAATAAGTTATTGATTACTGTGATGTCCAGATAAATCTGAATCCCTGAACGAACGATTACACAGCCGATCAAATCACTACGACCGAACTGGTTTCAATTAATGTTGCATATTTCCCTTCAGATCACAAGAAGTAAAGCATCTTAATAAGTTTCATATTTTTTTCAGAGACCTGACACTTTGAAATGTTTACGAATATTACAGAGTGTGTACAAACGTTATCAAATATTTAGAAAGGAAAACGAAAAAAGAAAACAAAATGAAACAAAAGTGTTACGAAGTTTACGGATTTCATGGGGGCATCTATAGAAAACGACAAAAATTAAGGTGGTCCTTGAAAAAAAGCAAAGTAAAAAACAATTTCCAATTGAAACTAAGTTACTAAGAAAACCATGAACAATCTAAAATCTAAAAAATCAAATGGTTACGAGAAATTTTAAGACATCTGAAAGGTATTTAGAAAAAGGGCCCAAGTGAAAGGAAAAATATTTAAACGTACAAGAAATCTTTATGAAAGTTTTAGACAACAAAATTGAACTCCTCATAATTTCATTTTAGTAACAGATCTCGTTCTAATCATTAGGAAAGAACTTTATATATCTTAACTATATATAACACTTAACACCTCGTAGCCATTAACGAAATGACAAAAGAAATGAAGGGAAATAAGTAAGGAAATTTTGTATTCCTCAGTAATGGTAACGGCCCAAATATCACAGTAATTTCACGTTTCATAAACTTTCTGTTTTTATTCCAAAAACATGATGAATATTTTTGTTGACATCATTTCGACCACAGGATTCATTTGGAGTGCGGTTGCACCAAAAGTAAAGAGTAAAGTTATACAGATACGGGAACAGATTCATCAGTGGCCTCTTTTCTAAAAATTCAATAAGAACAGAATTTGGTTTGAAGTTTCATCGATAATACTTTCTTGACGTGAAATCTGTTGAATAATATTATTAACTTGTTGGAAGTAATTTGAAAGTGATAATAGTTCGAATGAATAAACTGTATCAAATCATTATTATTATTATTATTATTATTATTATTATTATTATTATTATTATTATTATTATTATTATTATTATTACACAAATATCATTTACACATATTTTACTAAAATAAGAAAGCTCATTCCAAATGCAATGTACAAAAAAAAAAAAATATTCAGAGTTAAAAACTAGAATACTTGTCTGAAAATATTTGACTGAAAAATTAAGTCTTTTTAATTTAGCATGGATTTTTACATGTCAGCGTTGGTAGTTTCCACTGTGTTGTCCCACTAGTTAAAAATAATTTTATTTTCATAATTACTTCTGGTGAAAGAACGGTTCGTGTTTTGCGTGGCACTAGAAGCATATATAAAAAAATTGTTTTTCGGTTTTGTCACATATTTCCGCGGACATTCCCAAACGCAGATAAATAAAACCAAAAATGTGAATAAACATAAAACTATTTTTCTCGCGTGGTTTCATAAATTAGTGCATTTCATCAGTTAGAAGAAAAAAGTTTGAGTACACGCTAACTAAAGATCCTTCATAGTTTCAGTTTTTATATAGTTTACCGCATTATTATTCTTCATTAAGCATTAATCTCTGCTTGTTTCTAGAGCTTATTTCTTTTTACTGCATAAATTGTACGTGTTACTAAATAGCGGTTACAGTAAAAAAGGATTTTTTTTTTATGTACAAAGTTTTTATAAAACAAGTGCAGACTGCGGATTATATCATATCTGCTGCATCGTTGTTATTTAAACTTTACCACTAGAATAATCTAATCCTCTCACTAATGAAATTTTTGCTGATCATATTTTATGTATATCAGTAAGAAATATAGAGTATGAGTGCAAATTAAGAATTTTTATTGCTACAATCAATAGCATAAATATCTCTGCTCGCGCCCATGAGAGAGAGAGAGAGAGAGAGAGAGAGAGAGAGAGAGAGAGAGAGAGAGAGAGAGAGAGAGAGAGAGAGAGAGAGAGAGAGAGGTATAATTACATATAAAGGGCTTTTATGTTCTAATGATTTTGAAGGTAAAAATAATGATAATTAATATATTCTTATTCCTATGTTCTTAACTTATTTTGAGCCATTTAGATATTGTAATAGTATTAAAGGAAGACCAATATGGAAATAAGAAGAAAAAATGAATGCGAAAATGTCAGCACTCATTTCTTCAAACCTAAATGTGTATAACTATAGGCACAAAAGGAAACAGCAAGAAATTTATCATAAAAATTACTAATAAACTGCATTAATGCAAGATTAAATGTTCTGAAATAATCTTTATTTGAATTTTAAAATTACTTTTCAGGAAAATGAAATTGCAGTTGTATAACTTCTTTTGAATAAGGACAGTTTTCGGGTTACCCTTTCTAAATTGCTTGAGAACAATATCCTTATATGATAAATAAGATATGTCCTACATCGACATCCATTTACGCAGCATTTCAGTGTCTCATGAAGGTTTCTTTTCAAAAATCCCCCTTCATTCACCATTGAAAACTGGAAACCCGAATGTTTCACCAAGATCAGTAACCTTCCCTGACTCTCTAACCTGAGCTACCTAGTTATGTACACGTATAAACATTGCAAAAAAAAAAAAAAAAAAAAAACAGAAAACAAAAAGCCGTCCCAGCGCGCGAAGAAATACGCCACTTGCATTCAGTACCAAAAAGCTTCGATCCAGGTTTCTGAGCCCAACTGGTGATTTCATTTCAGAAAAACCTTGTTTCCAGAATGTCATTATCTTTGTTATACCCTCTTCGCACTGAGCTAGTTCTCACTACGCTCTTCAGAACGGGGAGAAACGAACAGAAACGTAACGGACGTAGTAGACACCAAATACTATCTAATTACGAACGGTATGAATGGGCCAGGACGGGAAGGGTGGTCCAGCACGTCAACCATGTTTAAAATCTGATACCGTTCTACCAGTTCTAAAATAGGATTGGGTAAGGTCGTACTTTGAACGAGACTGGCATACTGGAAACGAAATTGCCATACTGCCAACGTGGCATGAACGACCTGAACGTGGTGCGAACGGGTGAAAATAGTAGCCGTATCTTCGTAGCTCTCTAGTTTCCTATTGTAAAGTGTTTCATTTGATTGCAACAACTGTACCATAAGTTCCTCTTGCTCACTGGTGAGATGTGTCTGTTTTTGCCTTTTTTGTCTTGCCCTGCTGATTATTTGTTTCTTCTTCATTTTCAGAATTTACTCTATTTTCAGCAGCAGCAGAAAGCATAGATAGGTCTATGCAAGCAGCCCCCCCTCAGCATGAACGTCTTCACTGCACTTTTTGGAGGCTCCTCTCGCTTGCCCCTTTTGTTTCCTGCCTCTACTTGGCATGTTCACTGACTGAAGTACTGAATCAAAATGAGAACGGGTGAGAACTGGGTCGTATTTATAGCAGATCAGGCTGGAAATTGACCCAGATCCCCGTTCTGGACGTATTAAAGACTGACTGAGAACGCAGTGTGAACGGGCAGGACTGAGCATGAACTAGCTCAAACGGACATGTCGTATTGTGAACCATTTAGGAACAACCTAGAACGGGTTCAGACTTACTGCAAGTGGGAGGAGACTTAGTGCAAACGGGGTTAGGTGACTTCACGTTGGGTTAAAACTTTTTAAGAACGGGCTTCAAACGACACTGAAGATGCCGTCTTCCCGCTTTTAAACGTTGTGCAGACGTTGTACAAACGGGAATGCACTTACCTGAAACTGTGCCAGGTCGTAGTTTAGGCCAATATTGCCCCTTCCAGCCCGTCCTTACCCAGCTTCATGAAATTTTATAAACGGACATGGACGCATTTTGAACTAGTTCAGTGTGAAGGGACGACATTACCTGAAAGAGATAAAATAATAATGTATCTCAGCCTCTTCGATGATTGCATTTCCAATGAGATTTTCAGGCATTGCGTGAAAATGTTTATTTTGAGATGCCAGGTTAAATAGAATTTCATTCAAAATACCAAATTCATCGTCAGAGAATTAATGCGGATCATTAGTAGAGACTACTTACCTAACTTGATGGAATACACTCAATAACATTGTCTTTTGTTTTGTGTATCATAAAGGGTTTGATTTCGATAGTTTCAGTTGGGGTTTGATATCTTGGGAAATAAATAATATGAAAGAAAGGACTTGAATAAGATCTCTTGCATCTGGTGAAGGGATTCAACTCTAATTACTGTGTTCAAAATGAAATTCCTTTGCACACAGTTGTTGAAGCAGTAATCTCCTGAAGCTGAACTGCGCAAAATTGGATTTGAAAACACTGAGGCCTTATGACTTAATGGCACGATCTTAATCAAATATACAGAGAGAGAGAGAGAGAGAGAGAGAGAGAGAGAGAGAGAGAGAGAGAGAGAGAGAGAACTCGGCACACAGACACGCTGAATCTTACAAACAGAATATTCAAACAAAGATAGACAAGCCACCAGACAAAGAGTTTATCAGTTCATGTGTGCAAGTGTGTTTATGAGAGAGAGAGAGAGAGAGAGAGAGAGAGAGAGAGAGAGAGAGAGAGAGAGAAATTTTTTTTATATCATCCTGTTTCGTCTACTTTCCTTTGATAGCTTTGCCCACAAATTAATTTGGAATACTAATGTAATGCGCATGTAATACGTACATTCTTAGACTTATTTCAGCGGGTTACTCAGTTTCAAATACTTTCCTTTGATATCTGTCTTTGCATGATAATGGATATTGATATAATTTGATAAGAACAATATTACTCGGAATAAATGACCTGAATGAAATTCCTTTTCTCTGTTGCAAAGATTCGATCTTGATGAGAAACAGAAATCAAATTTAGCTTTGCAGGGCGATGTTCCCTTGCAAGGCTTCGTGATAATGAACCACGTTGAGCCAGGCGCTGAACTAAAGGAATTGAGTTTGAAAATAATGAATCCTTATATATATATAATATATATATATATATATATATATATATATATATATATATATATATATATATATATATATATATATATATATATATATATATATATATATATATATAGAGAGAGAGAGAGAGAGAGAGAGAGAGAGAGAGAGAGAGAGAGAGAGAGAGAGAGAGAGAGAGAGAGAGAGAGAGAGAGAGCTAACTGTTAATCATGAAATTCCTTAGTACCAGGGATATGAGGTATTTTTGATGAATACTAACAATACATAGTACGTGAAACTTCTAAATTAATATTATGAATTTATTTCTTTTTCCTTATCATATCTAGTTAAGTTGTTTAATATAAAACGTGACTAGACACCGGAAATTTCACTACTGCTTTATATTCAGCATACTTTTAATTTTCTCCTATTCAAATTGAATGATTGCTGGTTAGCATTAAAGAATTATATTTTGTTTTTATAATACACATGCCATCACCGATGTCACTGTTGTTTTAAGCACAGAAATATATAACAAATAAATGCAAAAAGATAAAATAAATATAAGACTTGTCAACGTAAGTTAAAAAAAAGGTTAAAAACATCGCCAGAGATCCCCGACGAAAAATGTGTGGAGATTTTTGTTATCAATGACAACAAAACCTAAGTAACAGCAAAAGCCCGTATCTACTCATTTTGGTTTCATAAACGTTGTGTGGAAAAATTGAAAGAGAAAGGCAGGGTTTTGTGAAACATTCCTGCCCGGTTACATTTCCAGAGGTATATAAAATAATTTTTAGTTACCCCTGGAACACGTAGCAAGCAACAAGTGATGCATGCGTGCTCCTACAAAATCATGACTACTATATGTATTTAAAAGATTTTCTTTCAAAACAATAAGCCTGTTTTGCAAATAAATGAATAAAAAAATTATGAAAGGAAAGAGCTGAATTAAGGACTACTGAGAAAAACTCAAATTAATTTTGAAAATTATACAAAAACTGATGTGTCATTTGGTAAGGTTATGAAGCACTGGGTCTGATCGAAGATTAAATTGGTGTCTAGTAAATTACAAAATCTCCGGTGTTGGGCCAAAAGGCATAGCCATAGGGATAGCAAAGTACGCCATAAATCAATAGTTGAAATATTGCAACAGACCTTGGGAGACTCGTGCTAGTGGTAATGTATCTTAGTGACTAAAGTGAAATTTAACCCTATTTATTCTTTACCCTTGAACAATGTCACTTTTTCGAGGCATATTGCAAATGGCTACCGGGTATTTCTAAAGTTATCCATAAATCAGTTGCTCATTACCCAAAAACGTTTACCACAGTATTTTAACTTATATAATGCCATATGAATGTATATGTTAGAAACTTTTCAGAATAATATAGAAACCAGTTTACATCCGTCAGATACTCGGGTCATTTAAGGCCATTTTTGAAATCTAGATTCTGTATCATAGAAAAAATCCAGTGAAAAAGATTTTGAAATTAGGTCATGCTATGACATTGTCACGGAATTCTATGCTAAAATGATGAGGTTCCAAAAAGGAGCTACCAGGATTTATTGTGAGCAAAAAAAAAAAAAAATAAATAAATAAATAAATAAATAAAAATTGTAACATTTCAACGTCAGCGATAATTGAAGTGAATTGAGTTTTAATTTAATTATTGGTCTCCATAGTTCAGAGGTAGGGAAATGGGTTGGAAAGGGGAGGGCGAGAAATTTAGTGTAGCGAGAGAAAATTAAATGAAGTTATGCATTCCCACTAGCCATCATGAAACAGTATTTACCACTACTTTGTACTTACCACAGAGTGATCTATTACACGTACCATAAAATGGAAGTGATAGTATTTTCTATGTGTATATGAAAGGGATTTAGATCTTGAATATCAAAAGGCCACAAGAGAGGAGAAAAATAAGGATTCGGCTGAAAGTTTGGAAACGATAATTATTTTCTGAAATATGGTGATTTTTATACAAGAGTACGAGAAGCATAAAAAATTTCCATAAAAAAATTAAAATATAATGGACTTCAAAGAAAAAGGCTTTAATATACTAGTATAGCAAAGACAATTATTGTATCTCTGACGGTTCCATAATATATTATAATTATCTTTCGATGTTCAAAACATGTTTTTTTTATTTTCTATTCTTTAATTATTCTTTTATTTACATCAAAACTGATAGTAGAGATAGTGTTTGCTCGGGAAGCGATTGTCATTACTGATAAAGATTTTCTATAAACAAGTGAAGGTTTTTATTAATCAGTACTCCGCTTTCCAATAAACAAATATGGTGCAAATATACATGAACTAGTTTAAATTAATGTTGCATATATCCTTTTGGATCACAAGAAGTATATCTTTTTAAGTTTCATATAATTCTCAGAGATCTGACTGTATTGGACAAGCTTAGTAATATTACAGAGTGAATACAAATGTTATCAAGTATTTTGAAATGGAAATAAAAAAATGAAATAAAATTGTTAAGAAATTCACGGATTTCATCGGGCATTTATAGAAAGCGATAAAAATTAAGGTGAACCTTGAAAAAACAAAGAAACAAATCCAAACGAAATCCATGAAGAATCTCAAACTAAAAAAAAATTATAAATGGCTACGAGAAGTTGAATGATATTCTAAAACCATTTAAAAAAAGTTAATAAACGAAAGGAAAAATATTAAAACGTACAGGAAAACTCACAAAATATGTATTATGAAAGTTTTAAACGCCAAATGTGAACTCATCATGATTTCAGTTTCGTAACAGATCTTCCCCTAATTAATATGAAAGGATTTTACACATCTCAATGCTATAAAACTCTCACCACCTCGGGGTCATTAACGAAATGATAAAAGAAAAGAAAGAAAATAAGTAAGAAAATTTTCTATTGCTCAGTAATGGTTACGCCCCAAACATCACAGTAATTTCACGTTTCATAAACTTACTGTTTTTATTTCAAAAACGTGATGAATATTTTTGCTGACATCATTTCGACCACAGGATTCATTTCGAGGTGCAGTTGCACCGAAATTAACGAGTGAAATTGTAAAGAGACGGGAACAGATTCATCAGTGGCCTATTTTCCAAAAATTTACCTCTGACATAATTTTGATCGAAGTTTCACAGATAATATTCTCTTACAATAAAATCTGAAGAATAATATTATTAACTTGGAAGAATTAATCAACGAGAAAAGTCTCTTTTTTTGCATAATAATGTACGTGGTGATAGTAATCAAATATTTGAAGGTGATAATTCCGTTGAATAATAATAATAATAATAATAATAATAATAATAATAATAATAATAATTATTATTATTATTATTATTATTATTATTATTATTATTATTATTATTATTATTATTATAGTGACCAGACGACTATGCTTTATGTTATTATTTTACTTACGTTAATTCAAAATGCACAAAAAAGTTACTTCGAGTTAAAAACTACGATACTTCTCTAAAAATGTTTGACAAAAAAGTTCAGTCTTTTTTAGAATAGTGTTTTAAAACACCATCTCAGCTTTGGTGGTTTCCACTGTTGTCCTTCGGGTTGAAAACAATTTTATTTTTATCGTTTCTTCTGGGGAAAGAATACTTTGTGTTGTTCGTGATTTTTTTCTCGTTTTTTTATATATATATTTCCAGCTGAAATTTCCAAACGTAAATAACTAAAACAAAAAATGTGAATAAACAACAATTCCTATTTCCCTCGCATGCTTTCATAAACTGGTGCATTTCGCAGTTCGAAGAAAATTTGAATATACGTTCATAAAGCTTCACAGTAATTGTGTTTTTTTTTTCTTACATACTGTCAATTATTATTCTTCACTCAAACGCTCATTCTTCTTTATTATCTCCTTTGAATTTCAAACAACGGCTATAACAGCACAAAATTATTTCGTCTAGTGTAACAAGGATTTATAAAACACGTTCTGACTGCGGATTACATATTTGCTGCATCGTTCCATTTAAACTTTAAGCTAATCCCCTAAAACTAAATAATTAAATGTTCGCTGATTATATTCTATGCATATCAGTAAGCAATAAAGTGTATGGGCGTAAATTAAGAATTTTTATTCCCACAATGAATAACATAAATATATCAGAGAGAGAGAGAGAGAGAGAGAGAGAGAGAGAGAGAGAGAGAGAGAGAGAGAGAGAGAGAGAGAGAGAGAGAGAGAGAGAGAGATAATTTTAAAATAATAAATAATGATGATTAATATAAATGCATCCTCATTTTCCTAATGAATATTCAACCATTTTAATTATTATAATATATCTAAAGGAAACCAATATGAAACTGAGCTAAAAGATTCCTCCTTAAAAGTAGTTAAATTTATTTCTTGAAAGCTAAACTTGTTAAATTACTGTCAGAAAATAATAAAATACCACGAAATGCTAAAGAATATATAGTAAATACAAAACAATAATGTTCAATTAATGACTTCTCAGGAACACTGAATTGTAGCTGAACAATTTCATTTTATGCAACAACTGTTTTCCGGTTACTCTATAAATTGCTTAAGATGTGGCCATACTTAACACTCCTTTGCATAGTCTTCTTCTCTTTTCAAAAATCCCGACGTCATTTCCTATTACTTTTCCATTACATAGATATTAATTGGATGCCTGTCAAAAACTTACTGTAGAAGATGGGTGACATCGAATTTTATGTAAACCCAAAATACCAAATACTTGATATGAAAACTGTCTACAAATTAATTTGGAACATAACTAGGGATTTTCATAGTACATAAAGCCATAGAACTTATTTAGATTAATGTAGTGCTGTAGTATTATTTAACTTAATGTAGTACTGTTAATAAATATTTCCTTCTCTTCGTGTTCTAAACAAGATCTGTAAAAGATAGCTTCTTTTGTGCTGGGGTATTGAGGGAAGTAAGTAATATGAAAGAAAGGTCCTGAAAAAGACTCGTTCATTGATGAAGAGATATAATTAATGAAGAATCTGAATCGAATTACTGAGTAGAGGACGAAATTCCACTGTAATCAGTTGCTGACGCAGCACTTTCCTGAAGGTAAATTGCGGAAAATTGGATTTGAAAACATCGAGGCCTTATGACCTAATAGCAGGACCTTGATCAAATATACTTGGAATCATTATCTTAATTGATCCTTATATATCATTATTTCTGATATAGTATAACGAGAGAGAGAGAGAGAGAGAGAGAGAGAGAGAGAGAGAGAGAGAGAGAGAGAGAGAGAGAGAGAGAGAATCCGGCACAGACACGCTGGCACACAAAAACAGAAGTAATCAGATAAAGATAGACAAACCACCGGAGACAGAGATTATACCGGTATGTGTGTGTACGTGTGAGCGTGTGTGTGTGCAAGTGAGAGAGAGAGAGAGAGAGAGAGAGAGAGAGAGAGAGAGAGAGAGAGAGAGAGAGAGAGAGAGATTTGTATATACAAGAAGCCTCAAAAAAGATAAAATTTACGATTTTCTACAAATTCTACAAATGTTAAACAATGCACTGTTCTAATTCAACAGATAACTTCATTGTAAGAAAACTTAGTTCCCAAATATTTCAAAGTCCATAGAAAGTTGCTAATAAAAAATATTACAATAATCTCTATCAGACCTTTCCATAATTTTGTTTGTAATCACATTTTCCGAAACGACTTACGGAAACTGCAATGATTATAAATAGAACTCTTCAGTCTGGATGACTGATTAATTTGGAATATCAATATATACACTTACGTTAAACATAAAAGGTTATAACATATTTCATCTGGTTATCTTGTTCCATCTACTCTCATTCGAAATCTGTCCTTGACAGATGGCCGCCAACGAAATATATCTAAATGAGAAAACAACGTGGAATAAAGGACTTGAATAACATTCTTTTTGTTAAAAAAAAAAATCGATCTGATGAGTGATCGGAATCGGATTTGGCTGAGTCGGTTCCATTGAAGGCTTAATGGATAATGACCCACTAGGAACCAGACGCTGCATTACACGTTATTGGGTTTGGTAATAATAAATCCTTACGAGGTTCTGGTGTTGGTTCAGTCTAATATACAGAGAGAGAGAGAGAGAGAGAGAGAGAGAGAGAGAGAGAGAGAGAGAGAGAGAGAGAGAGAGAGAGAGAGAGAGAGTAAATTCATATGAAAAGACTAAAGGAGTTTTTATTGAATTACTTTTTAAAAATAATTACTACCTAGATAGACAGATAGTTAAATAACAGACAGGCAGATATATGAATAGACAGAGAATCATTGGAATAAATAATATATTCCCACAGTCCTTAGGTACTAAACAAATGGATGGAACCGTATGAAAACATTAAAGTATTCTACAAATTGTGATGTCAAGATAATGATAAAACAAGTAAAAAATGCCCCAAACTTTCTTCGGCGCAATCGAGTTTTCTGTACAGTCGCTACCACCTATAATGAAGGCCACCGAAAATAGATCTATCTTTCGGTGGTGTCGATATAATGCCGTATGAGAAGCGGCCCATGAAACTTTAACCACGGCCCAGTGGTGGCCTGTCCTATATCGTTGCTAAAAGCACTATTATGACCGACTTTAACCTTGAATTAAATAAAAACTTCTGATGCTAGAGGGCTGTAATTTGGTATGTTTGATGATTGGAGAGTGGATGATAAACGTTACCAATTTGCAGCCCTCTAGCCTCAGTAGTGTTTAAGATCTGAGGAAGGACACAAAAAGTGCGGACAGAGTAGAGTGTGGTGGGACAGACAAAGCCGGCACAATAGTTTTCTTTTACAGAAAACTGAAAAGAACTAAACACGAAGGATGACCTAATTTCAGAACAAACTGCACGCGAATAAATGTAGGACATTCGTCGTAAGTCCTTTGCATGTGAATTATTGTATGAAATGGAAAAGTTACGCATAAAACAAGAAGGCAATATTGCAGGACATCAAAGAGCACGATGAAAATGAAATGTGACTGCAAGAAAAGTTTTTTTGCTGGTCTATAAAAAATGGAGACATTAAAGGAACCAGGGAGATGGTAATAAACATAAATAGTATTTATCATCATATTGCAGTTTTCCACTCGGACGTTCTAGTTACAGTTAGGTCACGAATAAGCATGAATAGGTTTCTTGGATATTTCGATCACTATATAGAAGCTTACAAAGATTACTTCAGGTACATTAAGACAACTACTTTTACACTAACAACAACAACAACAACAATAATAATAATAATAATAATAATAATAATAATAATAATAATAATAATAATAATAATAATAATAATAATAATAATACCATGTATTCAACTACTTTACTGAAACACTAACCTGTTCACAGATAAAGACAAATGGTCTGATCTGTAAATGTTTTTACGATGGAAATGAAAAGGCAAAAACGTAAACCTTCTTATCCTCATTATTAAATATTTAGTGTACCAAAAAAAAAAAAAGCAAATTACGTCAACAACAAAGATCAGAATATTGTCAGCTTAGATTAACCTTCGAATTTTTGGTTCAGCTCTTCAGTGGCGGTTTATTCCTTGAAAATTGTATGAATTTTATTTCATCAAATAGAATGTCCTGACGTGAATGATTTGATAAAGAAACATTATTCAAATGTCAAATACTATTACATGTACAAGGATATATTTGGAAAAAATTATGACATTACGAAGAATTAAAAAAAAAAATTTTTGAGCTGGAGAAATAAGCTCTTTGTCTCCCGTGCTGTCTCCCGGGGAAGACCTATGCAGTAACTGTCAAAAACACCTGCCTTAGTATCATGAATTCCCACAGAAGCACCTTACGCAAAGTGGAAAACGTTTTCATAGTAAGTTTTTGCAGTTTTTAAAGCAACTGTGATGATGAATGATTTCTTTTTGTCATTCCTCTTACAACACCAGTCAAATAAGTATTTTTGGCTTAAAATTTAGCATTCTTCAACGACATCCAACGTAAGTCGTGTACTCTCTAAATTTCAAAGATTTCATGCGGATCCGGAGAGCTAGCCTGATCTACGAGATGGATCCGGATTCGAAATGAGATCCTAAATTTTTTTAAAACATACATAATTTTAAAAAGTTAGGCTATATATAGACGTTGCTGTAAGCGTTAACATTTGGGGCTCACCGCATCACGTGATAATACTACCATTACCATGGCAATATTAACTGTTTTTATACATTTTCCGTTCTTCTTCAGCATATCTGTAAAATCTGGTTGCGTAATTAAACGACTGATTGACTTCTCACGACAGCAAGAAAAAATTTCTTTAATATCTTAACAGATGTAGAATTGCGCTTTAAAGACCATCTTTCGCATGTAACATTAAATAATTTGCTTGTCATATCCTATTCTCTATTGAATATAAAGATCGAAATATTTTTTCGTAAATCTTAAATTCTAATTACAAGCATATTCTTAAGAGGAACGGTACATCAACACTGTATTACTATATGGGATATAAGCACACAATTCCTATAAGAAAAATCAAGAGACTATCATATATAATAATCATTCCCACTCTGTTTCTTCCAAATCTCTGCGGAAAAGAATAACGTTGTTGAAAACAAATGGAGTTTTCTATAAATAATGGTTAAATTGCGAATTGTCAATTAAAGCTGTTAAAGTTTAACAGACTGATATCTTTGGATATTTTTTCATTTGTTAGTTTATCCGCATTTCACCTTCAGTTTTTGAGGTATCTGACATAACAGCTACCAAATCTGCCAGGAAAAATGGTAAATATTATTACTTCGTGCACAGAACTTGATAAATAGCAAGAGTACTTCAATTGATTAGTCTGTAATCAGTATCAGTGTTAATTACAAATCTTAAGGAAGTCACTCCTAAGAGCTTTCACGTGCTAATCGTCATTCTTCATTAACAGGTCAACCTCCATTCGCGACAATATAAAGGAAAGGGTATCTCGCATATCCCTATTTCCGCCTAGAATTTCCCATAATGATTTAATGGAGGATTTCCAAAATCACTTGGCTTAAGCAACTGTAAGTCTGGAACGGCGTATTATTATTATTATTATTATTATTATTATTATTATTATTATTATTATTATTATTATATTGCCTGCAGTGCTAACACAGGGCACATTACTGAAATGATGTGATCGAGATATTAAATTACCCACGAAAGAAAGCTAGATTTAACCTGATGAGGCTTTTCACTTATGATAGATATATCAAGGTAATCACTGGTATTTAATGTAAAAAGAAAAACAGCTCCCTCGCATGCCGCTGTAAATCACTTGTTAAAGTAAGAAAAAACTTTCTGTCATGGCGTATTCTGCAAATTCAGTACTGCAAGTTATTTCCACATGCAACTGCCAGTTATGTCATCCACATGAAAATGAGATTCATGACGTCATTTATACTGGCATGGAGGAGAGGTTTCTATGAAAGTAGGAAAGTATGCTCGAAAAGGATAGGCTTTTCGACTTTGCTGGGTAATCAATGTAGTTCGGAGTTCAAATCCGTTTGACTGATGAAATTTATTCTTTCATTTAATTATTAGTTACTATAAAACAAACCCATACATTCGCACATACATTCCCAAATGCACACATATGCACCCACATACAGACATACATGCACATACACACATATATGTGTGTCTGTAATATATATATATATATATATATATATATATATATATATATATATATATATATATATATGTATGTCTATACATATATTGGTGTATATATATATATATATATATATATATATATATATATATATATATATATATATATATATATATATATATATATATATATATATATATATATACATACAAAGAAAATAGCAGGGCTAACGTACGTTATTTGTTCCCGTGCAGTACTGTGCAGTGTACGAAAGGAATTACTCTACTTACAGGATGAACTACAGGTCAGGTCATAAGTTTGGAATGATTTCAAAATGAATATCAGCTAATATTTGAGCTTTTATGCTATTTTCTCCTCTCCCCGGCATTCTGACTAAAACAGATTACGAGGATAGCTAGGCCAAAACGAAATAGGAAAAATTCTTGCTTGTACATAATGGTGGAGTGCGCATGAATAATTACAACGTAAGCACAATGCGCAACCTTACGAAAGTCGGTAGACCTCAGCGCAAACGAGCACATACCAAAACTCGCGTGTATCCACCTATCTTTTATCTATCTATCTGGCTGTATGCATATATATATATATATATATATATATATATATATATATATATATATATATATATATATATATATATATATATATATATGTGTGTGTGTGTGTGTGTGTGTGTGTGTGTGCGTATGCATACATACATATACAACTGAGATAACTGATAAATATCAAGAGGAGGAAATGAGGTTATTTTAAAAAGGGAACACAAAAATAATTTTGCTGGGTGTACAAAATGCTCGTCCACTGCCATGGAATTAAGAAGGGTTATTTAAAACTAGTATATGTAAGCAGCTTTTATTAATTGCATGTATCTTTTATCTATTTAGTCTGGCTTCATTTCCTCGCCTGGAAGTCTTTTTAATAAATGTGATATTTTTAAAACAAAAATGCATTTACATTTTCGAGAAACTATAAATGTCTTCTTCTAAATGGGTTCTAGACATTTTAAAATCCCCAACTGCTTTTTGATTTCTGCCCCGATATTCAGTGCACATTAACATTTTCTGTCTATAGTGGCTTTTTGTCATCCTTATGATCGTAGATTGCATAGAAATGATATCCATATCTACCAACCACTTTGGAAGGAGATTTCCCATCTTTTTTTAAGAAGCTCTGTCATAAATTAGGAATTATTACTTGTTATCAAATAAGCATTTTTTCATGAGCAACGTTCAAAATTAAATCTTTGCAACCGCTTTCTGGAACGCATGTGTACTCCTATTTAAGAAGTATTCCATTATTCACAAAGAAGTTACAAATCTTCATGAAAAATAATAAATAAATCAATATATATATATATATATATATATATATATATATATATATATATATATATATATATATATATATATATATATATATATATATATATATATATATATATATATATATATATATATATATATATATATATATATATATATATATATATATATATACTGCATGATGCAAGGACCCAGAATATTATGAAAAAGGTGGTCAGTTATACATTAAATGTTCTTTATAACTGCGTTTCAATGAAGATAAGCCACATCGGGTCAAGAATTTAGAACAGTTATCGCGCTGTTCATACCACTCAATCAGAAAATAAATAACGATAGCCTAATCTAAGTACTGTCAAATTACTAAAGTACTTTAAAAAGTGTAATCAGTTCAATGGGTGAATTTTCAGGATGTCCTGCAAAGGGCTGAAAACTTTTCATGATGGGGAAAGTTTAATTGAATGGTTGCTGGACTGGAAATCTATTTAGTAAAAATTGAAAATACTCCATGTCAAATGCCTTCAGTTTTGTTAAAAGCCTTAATAGGAACCCCATTTCGTTTAATGAGGGGTGAGATAAGTTTAATTATTGTTTCTTTGTAATTTAGATGTTTGATTACGTGAATATGGGGCTCATATATTATCTCTTGAAGATAAGGAATTTTTTACTAACATTTCTTTTTTCTTTCATGAAATGCTTTCAATTGCAGGCTATGTTAAATATTTTTTGTTTTTTATTTTCAAAGTTAATCAAAACATATTTTTCCCATGAAAGGTTTAGATGATGTGCATGATTTTATTATGACATCGTCAGTGAATGAGAACAAAATTTTCTTTTATTCTAATTAATATCTACTTCATATTTATTTTATGCTGTAAGCAAAAAAAAATACAATTAATATGGAATTTTTTTTGCCTTACGGTTGGACTTTCAATCATTTCAGTTTATATCTCGTTCATGGTAGTCACTTTTATTTCCGAGCGCTAATGTCAAGTGACGTTAGAAGCTCTCAGGCAACCTGTTGAAATACATAATACGATGCTACTGGTCTCTGCATGGTACCACCTTCTATTATGGGAGACAGTATTAGAGGTTTTGAGGAACTAGTCATCGCTTCCATGTTACGCCTGGAAAGGCGCATTATACAGAACTGGTTAAGGCTTCATAGGCTTTATCTTCATCCTAAATAATCCTTAATCCTTTTGTGCTAGTTCAGTACTTTTGTCAAAACTTAAAATGAGTGAAATTGATTTTCGTTCCACGCACATACATATAATATATATATATATATATATATATATATATATATATATATATATATATATATATATATATATATATATATATATATATATATATATATAATATATATATATATATATATATATATATATATATATATATACATACTCCATAATTTTAGGTTTACAGTGATAAGAAACAGTGCACGGAACATTTGCTGATCCCAGCTATAGGTTACCACACTCATCCTCTGAGAGAACTGGAGCTTATCCCCAGGGGGTAAGATTAGCCAGGCAACAGAAGAATCCCTCTGAATAATGGCAACGATCAAAGACTGTTATGGAATATAGAGCCAGATTTAAATGCGTTATTGAAGTGAGAGAGAGACACACACACACACACAGAGAGAGAGAGAGAGAGAGAGAGAGAGAGAGAGAGAGAGAGAGAGAGAGAGAGAGAGAGAGAGAGATAGTTCTTGTTTTTTGATAGTAACTAAAATCCCATGAATTGTTTTTGAGATCATGGAATATTAGAGGAAAAAATAAAGTTTTCAGAAACTATGTATAGGTTTTCTTTTCACAGTCAGAATAAATGTCCTCTTCGTGGCTGTAAAAGTAAGCATCAGTATCATTTTAATATTGAAAACTATCTATGTAATAAATATTAGGATATTACTAGAAACTCGTCATAGTATCGAGTAAACAAGTTGTTGTTGAGCTCTATTAATATAAATTCTCTCACGCTCATGTAGGGAAATAACTAAAGCTCTATTTCATTTCCCTAACAGGCACTGCAGGAACAGAATGCCCATAAATAATGTATAAATAACATTAGGAATGTGAATGCACGTACAGGCAAACAATAATCGAGAAACACTTTGGTAACGAGACACTGAAACCTATTTATGAAAAGTAAACGTTACCCGCCTTCTGAGGGGTGAGAAGAAATGGTATTAATGTCTCGGAGACTTTAATTGAAGTTTTTCTCCTTGCTGTTTTCTTATCTGATGCAAAAGCGTATCTTCTACACATTGAGTTTACTTAGAAGACAACGCCTAACAGAACGACAGACATATCAAACCTAATAGGTGCAAAACGTTAAATTTCATGGGAGCTCGTCTGGCAATTTTGCTTGATAATGTTCTGCATACTCAGGAATAGTTTCTTTTTTCATATTAACGTTATTACCAGTTTATTGATGATAATTAATGGATGACCTACTCAGTAAACTATATAGGAAGCAGTTAGTCGAATATAGTGGGTCGCAGTCGGAGTGAGAAAGAGGATACAGATTGCAACTGTCTGAGAAATGAAACCGCAGCAATTTAGTAATGTCCTATGAAATAATGAAAAAAAAAAAAATAAAATAAAATAAAAGAGCAAGTATACAAGTAGAATTCAAATACGGTCCTCGGGTATTTCAAAAAGAATAACTATCACCACACTTGTAACTCGTCCAACAAATTTTTCTTCACTACACTCCAGACGTACTAAAGAAGGAAAGAAAAAATAAGCTTTTCCATTGAGAGAGAACAACCGCTATGTGACACAGAATATTTCAAGCCAAAGCGCGGGTGTTACATGTTCCATACATAAAAGGAATGAGGAGGATCGTGTTTGTGTTTGTGTGAGTGTCTGTGTTTACCATCGTGCCTGTTTATATAAATTGTATGCGATCAAGTGTGTTAAAGAACTTTATTTTACATTTCTTTTTAATAAAAAGGAGGAATAAAGGTCTTGATTATTAGGGAAATTGTTACAGGAAGAATCTGACTAGATCATTTTCATTCCCCTCTAAGGAGATTAGAACAACCAATGACCAGACATAAATATGATAAGTAAATTTTAGGTTATTGGTTTTATTAATACATCTTTGTGTACGTGCTGTTTTATAGAAATAATATTCTTGCTGACGGAGTTTGTTAATATTTCTTGAAAGACGAAAACATTCTCTGAATGAAAATATTTGACACTAATTTTGATAAATAATTCAAAGGAAAATAATTTCAGTAATTTTTAGCAATGTGTAATTACCAGCGAATTTGTTGACGTAACAAAGGGATGATGGAATCAAAAGCCATTAAAATAAGGATATAAACTTGATTTTACAGTTCTCATGAGCTCATTTGTATTATCAATAAAATGTATCTCAATAACTACATTTCGAAAATATGAGACGGGATTCCAACCCCCACCAAAAAAAAAAGAAGAAAAAAATACAGAATACCGACTTAACAAGATAATGAAAGCATAACATAAATCCTTTAAGGCAAATGTAAAGCCAGTATTTTCAAACTTTCTTAAACAATGCAATGCAAGTTTTGTTAAAGTTATGGAATATTACAGAAGCTTATTGTCATGAGAGCAAACATCTTCAGAAGACTGGACTCTCTTTAATGTAACAATATTGCTTCCGATTCCGCGTGCTATCTAATATGAGAGACAGGCTGTAGGTCTCATGACCCTCTGAATACAGATGATGTTCAGTTCGGACGGTGCGATCAAGGTGTTGCCAAGGGAGTAATATTCAAGGATCCGACAGCACCACTTGCAAATACATTTCACAAAGTCTCCGACGATATTCATGAATATCAAGACGGTGAGGACAACATCTTTGTATCTTAAGTTCTGCAGCAACTGCTTCCCGATTATTAGCCACAGTGTTTTCTCCAACAGTTCAGAGCAATCTAAAGTTCAGCGGCTGTTTGTACTTCCCATAAAAGTTCAGATGTTTAGGTCAACCAGAGGAAGCAGTAACGAATGCTGGTTGGTCTTATTCCGTTAATATCCTGTTGAATTTCTCGCCTCTAAGGTACACACGAAGAACAAAAAGAAAAATGTTACTCCATGTTGAGCCAATAGGCATTTCTTTTTCCTTCTCACTTTGGGCAGCAATATGATGATGTAAAATGTTTGAATGTTCTTTAATTATAAATTTCATTACTTTGAAGGCAAAATATTCTATCCACTGTGAATCCTTGAACCTAATTCTAATTAATACGTCTTTCCAGGGATAAAATGGAAATAATGAATCGTGCGCCTCTAAACCTCAATTATTGTTTTTCATCATAGAAGTTGCTGCCATACAAAGATTATTAATCTCGCAATATGTCTAGAAAAATTATTTTAGTTTCTGATGTCGTCTGACAACAGCGCTCGGAAATAAAAGTGACGTCAATGAGCAAGTAATGAATTGTGTTAATTTTATTTTTATGTTTTCCTGATTCAATAAATATTAATGATATTAGACGAGATTAACTGTTGGTAGTATATATATATATACATATATTATATATATCATATTATTATATATATATTATAGATGTATATATATATATATATATATATATATATATATATATATATATATATATATATATATATATATATATATATATATATATATATTATTATATATATATTATAGATATATATATATATATATATATATATATATATATATATATATATATATATATATATATATATAATTCCTTTTCCCCTTTGGATGGGGTGACGGGAGAAGGATGAAATTTTTATTGATATCCAGAAAAAAACTTTTAAGGATGAAAAAAAAAAAACCCATCGGGTAAATTACCTAGAAAGCCAATTTGATTACATTTAGAGATGACAAAAGCCAAACTCCAGGAACTATAAGTAGAAGCTGGCAATGGTAGAAAAAGAAAAAGTGAAAAGAAAACCAAATATAACAAAGGAAATAGCGAAGAGAGCCAACGTTTGTCATTTCTTCCCCTACACAGTAACAGCATCGTTGACGCTTCGAGTTAACCTTTAACAGCATTACCTACCAAGCCACGACAGAAAACCTATCCTTTTTTGATTGGGAATCAGTGTGACGTATGTTCCTACCAAATGTCGGGCTTAAGCATACTTTCATAGGAACCTTTCCTGCAAGCCAGTATAAATGACATAATGAATCATTTTCATTTTACATATATATATATATATATATGATATATATATATATATATATATATATATATATATATATATATATATATATATATATATATATATGGGTAACAAAAGTAACTGGTGAATAAATGTGTAAATAAGACGTAGCCTTGACGTAGACTTGAATTTACTAGATATAACATGGCAGAAAACCATTCTCTTGTTTTTAAAAGTAATTTACAATGTCACCTATTTTAGAATGAGAAGCTTTTTTTTTTTTTTACAATGAATATCAACGTTTACCTTAATCAATCTTAAGCGGGGAAACTCAGAAAGATCTGAAGCTTTCTTTCACGAGGGTTTTAATATATCGACCTCATTAATTCGGCAATATACACTGTGTTCCTTGTGCTACACTGCAAACAATTCTTAATAATAATAATAATAATAATAATAATAATAATAATAATAATAATAATAATAATACGACACTGTTCCAGACTCTCTGGTGCTAAAGCCAAGTGATACTCGAAATCCTTCATTAACTCATTATTGGAAATTCTAAGCGGAATTAGGGATATGTGAGAGACCCTTTCCTTAATCGTGTCGCGAATAGAGGCTGACCTGTTAATAGAGAACGACGATTAGCACGTGAAAGCTCTTAGGACTGATTTCCTTAATTAATGTAATTTGTGATCTCCACTGGGACTGATTACTGAATAATTAGTTGAGGTACTCTGGTTGTGTATTAATTTTTGTGTACGAAATAACAAAAAAAGAACAGTTTTCTTGACAGATCTGGTATATTACGTCAGGCAACTGAAAACTGAAAGTAAAAAGCGAAAAACTATCAAACAGAAAAATATTTGAAAATACCTGTCCGTTAAAATTTTGAATGACCTAAAGTCAATTGCGCAGCTCCAAGTGACCACATGCCATGTATGTAGTATGTTTAGAAAATTCCACTGGTTTTCTGCAGTTTTATTCTTTTTTTTTTAATTAGGTTTAAGAGTAATAAAGGGGAAATGTTTATTATAAAGATATATTCTATCTTAAAGTTTCCAATGGAAATGTTTCTTAGTACTTCAGATGGTAATAAAAAGTTGGTAAACTGTTGTTGTTAATAGGATATAATTATAATTAAAATTTAAAATTTGCGAAAAAAATATTGCATTTTTAATATGCAACAGGGAATAGGATTTCACATACACAAAGATTATGATTTACCGTTATGTATAAAAAATGGTTTTTACGGCTCAATCCTATATCTGTTAGAAAATAAAAGAAACTTTTGCTTGCTGTCGGGAGAGGCCAATCATTTATGTGATTACGCAATAATCTTTTATGAAACACACGAAAAAAAATCGAAAATATATAAAAACAGCTAATATTCCAGTGACAATGGGTACACTACTGCACTCCCTGCATGAATATGTTACATGCAATTCGATGAGCCTCAAATGTTGACACTTAGTACAGAGTCTACATATGCCCCAAGGCATGTTCCAAATAATATGAATAACTCTGTTAAAGCATTCATGCTTTGAAGAAAAATATCTTCGATCCCATTCCAAATTCGGATCCGTCCCACAGAACCGGTTAGTTCTCCGGATCCGCATGCAATCCTGTCAGTTGGGAGAATACTTCACCAACTTTGGAAGTCGTCGAAGGATACTAAATTTAAAAGACAAAATACTAATTTGACTGGTTTTATGAGAAGAATAAAAAAACATCAGTAATAACCACAGTTGTTTTAAAAACTGACAAAGTGCGACGACAACGTTTTCCATTACTAAGGCAGGTGTTTTTGACAGTTACTGCGTAAGTCTTGCCCAGGAGACAATACGCATAGATTCGTTGATGTAGAGAGAGAGCTTATTCTTCTAAGTCAAATTTTTTAAATTTATCTAAATATAATATATGAAATACTTTTTTCCTTGAAATATCCTCTATATGGAATATTGCTTGGCCTTTGATATTTTTTTTTAAATTATTCACATAAATTATTCATGTTTCGATATTCTGTTTCACAAAATAAAATTCACAAATTTAAAAATAAAAACGCTACTGAAAAGCTAAATCATAAATTCAACGGCTAATCTGACTCGAAAATATTCTAATCGTTCTTGTGAATGCAATCTGCTTTTTTTTACTGAAAAAAAATATTAATGAAGAAAAGGAGAGTTACAATTTTGTCTTTTAATTTCTGTCATAAATGTATAAGTAGACATCAGACAATTTGTCTTCATCGAAACGTCATCAGTGAACAGTTTGGTGTTTCGGTAAAATAAGTTGAATACAACGTAGTTATTATTATTATTATTATTATCGATGTACTACTAGGGGTAGTAACTGATGTATCTGAAGTGATCAATATTCTCAAAGAAACGTTTTCACAGCCTAACTGCATAAATAGTGCTGTAAACGCTACTCGTATTTATTACAATTTCCTTTAATTTCCCCCTGTTTTCACAGACCAGCAAAAAGTTTTCTTGCAGTAATATTTCATTTTCATCAAGCGCTTTCATATCCTGCAACACTGCCTTCTTCTTTTATGCATGGCTCTTCAGTGTAATAAAATATTTCACGTGCCGAGGACATCTGACGAAAGACTTTCATATGTTTGCTTGCAATTTGCTCTGGAATCAAGCCATCTTTCTCTCTTGTTTATTTGTCTTTTTTCGCATATCATAATTATTGGAAGAACACTTCTATGAGGCGTTCGCACATATGTTTTCCGCTTCTGTTTCGTCCAGTGATCTAGTACCCAAGAATTGTGGGAATCCATTATATGTCTGTTTACTTATCTATCTATTTATCCTCCGACCGGCCAGTGAAGAACAAGAGGAATTTGTTTCTGGTGATAGAAATTCATTTCTCGCTATAATGTGGTTCGCATTCCACAATAAGCTGTAGGTCCCGTTGCTAGGTAACCAATTGGTCCTTAGCCACGTAAAACTAAATCTAATCCTTCGGGCCAGCCCTAGGAGAGCTGTTAATCAGCTCAGTGGTCTGGTTAAACTAAGATATACTTCAACTTATCTATTTATCTATCTATCTATCTACTTATTAATTCGTTTCAAGAGAAAAGCAAAGAAAAGACCTTACTTTCGTCTTATCGTATGATTTAATTCCAGACTTAATAACCAGTTCTCTCTCTCTCTCTCTCTCTCTCTCTGTGTATTCGGTTAAAACAACACCGGAACCTCGTAGGGATTCATTATTTCCAAACCCAATAACGTGTGATTCAGAGTCTGCCTCCTGGTCGGTCGTTATCCACTAAGGTTTGCAATGTTACTTTGCCCGAGGCAGCCAAATCCGATTCCGATTTCTCATCAAGACCGAATCTTTTTAATTAAAGAAAGGAATTTTATTAAAGTAATTTATTCCTCGTTTTTTCCTTATTAAGAAATATTTAATTAGCTGCCATCAGTCAAGAACAGATAACAGGGGACAGGAAATGAAACAAGATAACCGCCTAGAATTAGTAACAACTTTTTTGATATGTTTCACATAGGTATAAATTTTAATCCAAATTAACTTATGGACAAAGCGTTGATTATCGCACAGATTGATAATTAATCAGTTATCCTGGGGTTTGGATTTCTAAGGTTCAATGAACCTAGACTGAAGTATTATGTATATAGCTTACTCCTGTCTGTTATTTCGGAAAAAAAGTGATTGCAAACAATATTATGGAGATCTCTAATAAGAGGTTATTGCATTCTTTGTTTAAAACAACAGCTTCCTGGAGAATATGAAATATTCGGAAGTAAGTTTTCTTACAGTGAAGTTCCCTGTTGAAAAGAACAGTGCACCATTTTACCTTTGAATAATTAGCAGTGTTAACATTGGAAAACAATCGATTCATTCTTTTTTGTATATTTTTATATATAAATATCACATTTCTCTTCTCTCTCTCTCTCTCTTTCACACACAGACACGCTTACACACACACTTTCTTCGTCTGGTTGTTTTGTCTATCTATAACTGATCACTTTTGTTTTTGAACGCCGGGTTGTTTCTCTCTCTTCTCTAAATGATCATCTCTCTGTTTTTCTCTCTCTCTCTCTCTCTGTTTCTCTCTCTCTGTCTCGCTCTCTCTCTAAGAATTTTTGGCCAAGATCATGCCATTAAGTCATAAAGCTTCGCTATTTTCAATTTCAGTTTTGTGCAATTCAGCCTCTGGAGACTGCTGCTTCAATAACTGAGCACGATAATTCGATTCGGATTCTTCGTTAGTGTTAAATCTCTTCATCAAATTCAACAGATCTCATTCAAGTCCGTTCTTCCATAATTATTACTTGCTGCCCTAGATATCATATCACCAGAGAAGCTATCTTAATCGGATCCTGTTAAAACCACGAAGAGAAGAAACCGATGTGAGCAATAGTACATTAATCTAAGTAAATTTTATGTCGTTTATATTTAGCAAAATTCCATTAATATTCCACGTTATTTGGTAATCTGATTACATCAAATACGATACAACCCATCTTCTTAATTAAGTTTCTAACAGCCATCCAATTGGTATCTATGTAATGGAAAGGAAGCAGGATGTTCATGGATGACGTCGGTACTTTGGCAAATGAACCAGTATGGGACACTGAAAGGTCGCGTAAAGGAATGTTGTTGAGGGGCATATCTTATTTATTACATAAGGATATTGTCATCAAGCAATTTACAGAAAGTAACCTACAAAAAACCTTTGCTTATAATGAAGCTGTTTAACTATAACTCCATATTCCTGAGAAGTAAATCGAAAAGTCAAATAAAAATCATGTAGCTCTTTACAATATGCCAGAAGCTTGAATCTTACATAACTGAATTTATTTACAGTCATTATGATATATTCTTCAACACTTCTAGCCGTTTCATTATTCTATGTCACTAAAATTTAACAAATTTAACTTTGAAGAAATAAACGTTTTCTTCTTAGTTTTATATTGGTTTTCCTTAGATAGTTTTAGTGTCTGAAAGGCTCAATGTTCATTCGGAAAATACGAATAATAGTATATTACTCTTTATTTTTACCTTTAAAATGATCAGAATATGAAAGCCCTTTATGTTACATTATCAAATGCACCTATGAATCTCTCTCTCTCTCTCTCGAGCGCGCGCGCAGATGTATTTATGCTGTTCGTTATGGCAAAAAAATCTCAATTTTCTAACTTACATGTAATTGCTTACTGATATGCATGATATCTGATCAAAAACTGTTTCATTATCGAGGAGACGAGATTATCCTAGTGCTAAAGCTTAAATGGCAACGATGCAGCAAGATGATTTAATCCGTAATTGGAAGTTGTTTTTAAATCCTCAGTGCATTAAACAAAACCTTTAACTATTGATTAATAATATGTAAAATTTATGATATAAGTAAAGAAGAGTTATAACTATCAGTACAATAAGAACATTCTGAGAACCAAAAGAATTTTCAGTCAAAGTACATTCAAAATTTATTCTAACTTATGAAATCCACAAATTCTTGGATCCCGTTTGAATCCGGATCCGTCTCACAGATCCGGTTAGTTCTCCGAATCCACATGAAACTTTTCAAGTTGAATGACGCAAATTTTAAGTCAAATATACTGATTTGACTGGTGATGTTGGAGGTACGGCAAAAATCACCGGCCATTACAACAGTGGCTTTAAAAACATAAACGTTGCCATTTTGTGTAATGTGCTTCTCTGGGAACTCATGTCATCAAGGCGGATGTTTTTGATTGCTATTGCGTGAGTCTTGCCCGGGAGACAGGATGCATAGCTTCGTTGATGGAGAGAGAGAGAGAGAGAGAGAGAGAGAGAGAGAGAGAGAGAGAGAGAGAGAGAGAGAGAGAGAGAGGTTATTTCTCCAAGTCAAAAAAAATTGTTCCCAAAATCTTTGATGACATATTCTTTTATTAGTATATCTTCTATATTTACTAATTGATCTGTGAATATTTTCTTTGATTTCTTACATGAATTATTCACGTTAGAAGGTTCTGCTTGATAAAATGAAATCCACATTATTAATAGAAAAAGTTGTTAGTGAAAAGTTGAAGTAAAAAATCAAAGGTTAATTTAACTCGACAATATTCTGATCATTGTTGTGACTGTAATTTACTTTCTTTGCAAAAAAATTATATATATATACATATATATATATATATATATATATATATATATATATATATATATACAGTATATATATATATATATATATATATATATATATATATATATATATATATATAGAAATCAACACACAATCACGTGTGGAGCAGAAATAAATTTCTGACTCACGTCGGGATCGAACCCAGGTCTCTCAGGTAGGGCGTTATCCACTGGGCCACACAAGTCTAAAAGAAGTTGGAACCTGAGAGCAACTGCACCCAAGGAATTACCTGGGCAAGCTAACTGCTTGCATACCAGCGAGTTTTCCCCAACTTCCTGATTCAGCAATGACCCAATAGACAACATTTCATATGAATTATCCCTTCTGGAGTGAATAATAAGATAGAAATCAACACACAATCGTGTGGAGCAGAAATAAATTTCTGAGAGGGATCGAACCCAGGTCTCTCAGGTGGAAAGCAAATCCATGGGCCACAAGTCTAGTTGGAACCACAAATCACCTGGGCAAGCTAACTGCTTTGTCTGCAATGACCCAATAGATTCGAATTATCCCTTCTGAGTGAATAAGATAGAAATCATCACACAATCACGTGTGGAGCAGAAATAAATTATGACTCACGTTGATCTCAGGTGGAAAGCAATAGTCTGAGTTGGAACCTGAGAGCAAGTTAATTATTATTATTATGACCCAATATTTTTTTACTTTGTGAATAAGATAAAATCAAAATCACGTGTGGAGCAGAAATAAATTTCTGACTTCGGGATCGAACCCAGGTCTCTCAGGTTGAAAGCAGTTAGCTTCATGCAGTTGCCTCAGGTTCCAACTTCTTTTAGACTTGTGTGGCCCAGTGGATAACGCCCTTGCTTTCCACCTGAGAGACCTGGGTTCGATCCCGACGTGAGTCAGAAATTTATTTCTGCTCCAACGTGATTGTGTGTTGATTTCATCTTATTCACCAGAGGGGATAATTCGAATGAAATGTTGTCTATTGGGTCATTGCTGAGTCGGGAAGTTGGGGAAAACGCTGGTATGCAAGCAGTTGCTTGCCCAGGTAATTCCTTGCAGTGCAGTTGTTTCAGGTTCCAACTTCTTTAGACTTGTGTGGCCCAGTGGATAAACGCCCTTGCTTTCCACCTGAGAGTGGTTCGATCCCGACGTGAGTCAGAAATTTATTTCTGCTCCACACGTGATTGTGTGTTGATTTCTATCTTATTCACTCAGAAGGGATAATTCGAATGAAATGTTGTCTATTGGGTCATTGCTGAGTCGGAAGTTGGGAAAACTCGCTGGTATGCAAGCAGTTAGCTTGCCCAGGTAATTCCTTGGGTGCAGTTGCTCTCAGGTTCCAACTTCTTTTAGACTTGTGTGGCCCAGTGGATAACGCCCTTGCTTTCCACCTGAGAGACCTGGGTTGATCCCGACGTGAGTCAGAAATTTATATATATATATATATATATATATATATATATATATATATATATATATATATATATATAATAACGGGGGAAATAAGATTCACAATCTTCTCTTCTCATTTCTTTTCCGTCCTAAATATATAACCACAAATCACACAATTTGTCTGTACCGATCACGCATCAACGAACAGGTTGGTTTCCCGGTAAAAGTAGTTGAATACAAGTTATTATTATTATTATTATTTTTACTTTGTAAGCCTTCTATATGGTGGTCGATATTCTCAAAGATACCTCTTCATCCTAATTCGTGACCTAACTGCAGCTAGAATGTGAGAAAAGTAAATAGCAAAATAATAACAAACGCTATATATGTTTATGACAAATCTTTAGTGCCTGTAATGTCCATCATAAAAGCTTCTGCTTGTGACATTTCATTTTCATCAAGCACTTTGACATCCAGCAACACTGCCTTCTTATTTTATGCACAACACTTCAATGTTATAAATTGTTTCACATACCAAGGACATATGACGAATGGCCAACATATGTTTGCTTGCAACGTGCTTTGGAATCAGGTCATTCTCCGCCCTCTCTTCCTTTTATCATTGTCTTCACATCTTATTTGAAAAATACTCCAATGAGTAGTTCACATATATGTTTTCCCATAATTTTTCTTCCATTGATTTAGTACCTAATAATTGAGGGAATATATTAGATATTAAAAAGATTCTATATTTATTCATCAACCTGTGTGTCTTTACTTACCAATCTATCTACTTATTAGTTCGTTTCAAAAGTAACTCGGTGAAAAAATCTTACTTTCGTCTTCTCGTAAACAAACTCGCACACATACAATAATAATTTCTTTGTCCGGTGGTTGGTCAATCTCTATGTGATTATTTCTGTTTTCAAGTGCCAAGTTTTCTACGTGCCGGGCTGCCTGGCGTTCTCTCTCTCTCTCTCTCTCTCTCTCTCTCTCTCTCTCTCTCTCTCTCTCTCTCTCTCTGTATATTTGATTAAGACCATGCCATTAAGTCATAAGGCCTCTCTGTTTTCAAATCCAATTTTGCGCAATTCAGCCTCGGGAGATTGCTGCTTCAACAACTGATTGCAGTGGAATCTTATTCCGAATAGTAATTCGATTTGGATTCTTTGTTAGTGTTAAATCTCTGCACATAATAGAAGAGTTTTTATTCGAGACATTTCTTCCATATTACCTACTTTCCTAGATGTTATATCCAAATGAAACTATCGATAGCAATAAGCTACAAGGCGTTATTTTATTAAGAAATCTACCAATGACCCACATTAAACCTCTGACGAAAAAATTGGTATTTTGTATTACATCAAATTCGATATAATGCAACTCAAAACAATTTGTTTTCAGAGGGTGCAGGACTACTTAACACCTCCGACTCACCACCTAAGTCAGTGCCAGGACAACTAAAGTCAGGGCAACTCAACGACGACTTTTTCGTAGATTTTTTAAAAACAAATAGAATTAATCTATTAATGTTCATTTAAAAAAACAGCCCTTAAAATCGAATACAAGTAATTTCTTAATGATCAATTTTTGATAGATGAATTGAGTTTTAATTTAAAAATTTAATAAAAATTGTATGCATTTCCTCTCAAATATTCTGTGAGAGATCGTTGTGACAAAGAAGAAACAATCTGCAAAATTCTTTCATAAGCCTTCGTATACTTCTTCAGTTTAGGGGAAGGGGGGATGACCTCCAATTAACAGTCTGCAAAATGTATCTCGGTTTCTTTGCACCTTCTACAGCCCCTTAATGAATCTCCACATTGTGGGGTGCTCCATCCCAAGCTCTGTTTGCAGTCTTCTATTTGCTGCTTCGGCGTGGTTATTTGTCCGATCTTCCTTGTGCAACGTTCTCTCGCAATTATTCCACATTTCAGGGGTAAAGAGAGGAGGTCTTCTAATGGTTCCACATCGATTGGGTCTTCCAGTGTAGTTATCTTCGAACCAATTCAACAGTGGTGCAAGTTCTACAGTTATGTCCGCAGAGAGGCCGTCAATAGAAGTATCAGTATGTGAAAGAGGAACAAATGCTAAATTTAATATCATCTTTGCTTTAGCGCAAAGCTGGCATCGTTATTGTACGTACAAGTATCACCCATGGTAGTTAGCTTTTTGTGCATATTTTGTGATAAATGGAAAAAAGAAACGTCCTTTTATTTCACCTTCCGGAAATACTTCTTTCATGGTTGTAAAGGCTGCCTGCTCAAAGTCGCAAATAGGCTAATAGATGTTGAGTTTAGTGTACGCTCGACACCTTTGAGCAATTCCAACATCTCTGCATAAGTTGATCACTGCGTGTTTGACAAAAGAGCATAGATAATCGAAATAACTCCATCGAATTTCTTTGCAAGAATAATGTAAGCTTGCGAAAATAATCTTGGCTCTATTTTAAAAGTTCCATCGACATACCAAGTATCAGATGAATGTGTATGCTGCAGCGACCACTATCGCCAATCCTTGTTCTGGACGGTCATATTCAACATTACTTCATCTTTTTCAGGTAATGTAGATAACAAAGAAAATTGTATTCTGGAAACAAGTTTTTTTTTGGAATGAAATTACCAATTAGGAACTGAATGGAAAATTAGTATTTCTTGAGGGAATCCCTTTTTTTTTTAATTTCCTTTTTCTCCCTGTTCATGTCCAGTACATCACTGACAGATTTTTGGCAGGCTACTGATCGTGTACAGTATGCGGTTTTCCAGTTTTCAGTATTGGAGTTTCCAACTAGCATCACTGTAATGGAAAGGTAATAGGATGTTGGTGGATAAAGTTGAGATTTTTTTAAAAGAAGCATTCATGAGACGCTGACAGCCTGCGGAAAAGAATATTGATGAGGGGCATATCTATTCTATTGAATAAGGAAGTTGTTCCCAAGCAATTTATAAAGAGTAACCTGAAGACAATGCTTGCTGAAAAGAAACTATTTAAAGGCAACTCAATTTTCTTGTAAAGTATTTCGAAAATGCAATGAAAGATGCCAGACCCTTTAATCTTACATTACTGTAATCCATGTATAATCTTCATGCTATATTCTTCTGTATTTTGTGCCGTTATATTGTTTTCTGCAGGTAATTAAACAAATTTTGCTTTGTCGAAATAAATGTACAGACACTAAAGTAAACATCTTTTTCTTCTTAGCTTTACATTGGCTTTCCTTAGATATTATTACAGTATCTAAAATGGCACAATATTCATTAAGAACAGATAAATAAGAATGTATTAATTATCAATACTTTTACATTCAAAATGATCAAAATATACAAGCCCTTTATGTTATACTTTATCACCACCATCTCTCTCTCTCTCTCTCTCTCTCTCTCTCTCTCTCTCTCGCGCGCGCGAGCAGATATATTTATGCTAATCATTATAGTCATAAATATTCTTAATTAACACCCATACGCTTTATTGCTAACTGATACATAAAATATGATCAACAAACATTTCATTATTGAGAGGATTACATTATTCTAGTGCTAAAGCTTAAAAGGCAACGATGCAGCAAATGTGATGTAATACGCAGTCTGCACTTATTTTATAAATCATTAAAAAAATAATTTTCTACTGTACCCGTTGTTTAATAACAAACAGAATCTACGAAATAAAAAAAATAAGCTTTAGCAACTAGTAGAGATGAAGGCTGAGAGAAGAATAATAACTGGCGGTAAACTAAATAAAAACTGAGAATCAAAAGAATCTTTAGCCATCGTATATTTAAAGATTTTTCTAACTGATGATCTGCACCAGTTTATGAAAGCATGCGAGAAAAATAGGAATTTTATGTTTCTTCACAATCTTGGTTTCGGTTATTTGCGTTTGGAAATATCCGCTGAAATAGAAGACAAAACCGGGAGACAATTTTTTTATATATATTTGTAGTACCACCAAAAATACAAAGCATTCTTTCACCGGAAATAGATATAAAAAAATAGTTTTCAACTCGTGGGACAACACAATGGAAGTCACCGACGCTGGGATGTAAAAAAAAAAAAAAATGCTTAAAACGGCTGAATTTTTCAGACAAATATTTTCACAGAAGTGTTCTAGCTTTTAGCTCTGAGTAAACATTTATCTTTGTACATTTCATATTCAATGAGTTCTTATTTAGTAAAATATTATTGTAAAGGATATTTGTGCAATAATAATAATAATAATAATAATAATAATAATAATAATAATAATAATAATAATAATAATAATTGGTTACATTGTACTTTTATGAATTCTTATCACCATAAAAAAATAATGATTGAAGTTCTGGCAAATATCTCGCTGATGACTCGGTCCACGTCTCTTCATAATTTTACTCTTTAATTTAGGTGCAACTGCACCTCAAAGTGATGCCAGCAAAAATATTCATAACGATTTTGGAATAAAAACACAGTAAGTTTATGAAACGTGAAATTATTGGGATATTTGGGGCTTAACCATTAATGAGCAATACAAAATTTTGCGGGCAGATTTGCTTTCATTTCGTTTATTATTTCGTTAATGACGACGAGGTGGTGAGTATATTATAGATTATGAAATGCAAAGTGTTTTCATAGTAATTAGGGCGAGATCTGTTACGAAACTGAAATGATGATGAGTTCACCTCTCGCGTCTAGATATTTTCATAATTGATGCGTTGAAAATTTTATTTCGTTTAAAATTATTCTTCGTTTGTCACTTTTTTTAAAAATAATTTTAAAATATCATAAAAGTTCTCTTAAGCATTATAGTCTTTGAATACTAGATATGTTAATGTTTTCTCAATAACGTATTTTCAGCCAAAGTCCGTTTCTGACTATATTTTTTTCAAAGTCCACCTGAGACTTTACCGCTTTCTATGGATGGCTCTTACAATCGGGGGGTCTTGACATTAATTTTTGTTTTGTTTTGTGGGGGCTGGGTTAGGCGTCATCCCTACAATAGTTAGAGAGAGAGAGAGATATATATATATATATATATATATATATATACAGTATATATATATATATATATATATATATATATATATATATATATATATATATATATATGTGTATATATATATATATATATATATATATATATATATATATATATATATATATATATATATATATATATATATATATATATATATATATATATATATATATATATATATATATATATATATATATATATATATATATATACATATACAATTTCATGCGTAAAAATACATAAATTTATACATATATATTTACATATATGTATATTTGCAACTGGTTTATTTACTGAAAGCGAAGTATTTAATAAAAAATGGAAACAAGCTTTTGCCTATGAATCATCTTTTTTCAGTAATGACATCCGCTTTCCGAGCAGACACTTGTGATGCGAATAAAAAATATAAATAAAAAAAATCAGTCAAACTTCTTTTGAATATCAGATATCATTATAATAGATTAAGGTACCGTCGGAGAAACAATCAAAATCTCTATAAAGGTATATCATAGACTTTTTCTTCGAAGTCCGTAGTATTCAGCGTTCACGATGGAAACTTCTATTCCATATCGTACACGAGTGATGAATATTGGCAGATCTCATCAAATTACTATCATCTTGCGGAATGATTTCTTTACTTTCTTGACCCTTTAGGTGTACATTTTGGATACGACACATAATACTTCAAGAACAATTAAGTCTGTTTTTAGGTAACAAGATGAATAATGCCACTTTCTTTTGGTGGCAATGGATAGTAAATACAAAGTGCCTACAAATACCATTTCATGAAGGCCAATGGGAGCGCATAACTTCATTTCATTTCTTTTTTTTTTTTTTTTTGCTTCACTAAATTTTTCGCCTACCCCTCTCTAACCCTACTCCCTTTCAATGAATTCTAAAGGCAAAAAATTAATTTTAAACGCTCTTCACTATCAATTATCGCAGCCGTTGAAATGTTACAGATTTTTAGTTTTTTTGCTCAAAATCGCAATTATGCATAGAGGTCTATAGCAATACTTCAGACATTGATTTGTGATGAACGTTGCTTCTCCAAGACCTTTCACTTTCAGCCCTTCACCGGAGCTTTTGTACCCACTAGCCACCAATCCAGTCTCTGATCAGACCAAATTTGCTTAGCCTTGCCGACTGACATACCAGGTTTTGCATATTTCATTGTTAAAATTAATTTGAGTTTTTCTCAGTTGTCGTAAATTCAGCTCCTTCCTTCATTTCCACATTTTTATTTATTTATTTATTTATTCATTCACTCCTTCACTGTGAAACATTTTGTTGTTTTAAAAGAAATTATTTTAAGCACATACAAATAGTCACAATTTTGCAGGAATTCTTAAGTATCACTTGTTACATCGCTACCTGTTCAAGCTGATATAAAATCAAAATCATTTTAGTTACTTCAGTTCTTGCACACAACGTTTATGAAACCATAAGGAGTAAATAGGGCCATTTGCTCTCACCTAGGCTTTACTATCATTGATAACAAGAATCACCTCTTACTTCTGAGAGGGATTTCTGGTGATGTTTGTAAACTTTAAACTTCCGGTGATAAGTCGGCAAAACTGACATCTCTTAGAGTTTTTTTTTTTTTTTTTTTTTTTAGTTTTGCGTGTTGTTCCTATATCTTTTATGCTTATTGGGTTTATTTGAGGTATTTTTATGTGTTTAGAACAGCTCAGTGGCACAGCTAGTGTTATCGGAAACTCGCCTACTGTATACAGTTAGCAATATCCTAAACACATAGCAAATAACTTACACGTCAACTTGTAAGTGACCATCGAGACCCTAAATAGCCATAAAATCGAATCCTAATTCCTTAATATTAACTATTAATCATTCAAATTGAGAAATACAAAATTAAGAGTAAGTTGAAACTCAGAAATAAGTAGTGATACTTAACTTGACATCATTAGAAAATAAATATAAATTTAAAATGTGTATATACAAGTTTCACGGAAGACAGCTTTGTCGGTATCCAACAAAATTACTTCATTTCCTTTATACTAAAGAATTCCGTGAAAAATAATCTCTCTCTCTCTCTCTCTCTCTCTCTCTCTCTCTCTCGGATTTGAATTCCTAAGTTATGTCAAAATAAGTGAAATGTATACACCAGTGAAAACCAACTATTCCGTTTCATACATTTAGGAACAATATTCAATGACGTAATTCTTCACACTAACATACGCAGAATTTGCGCACCATACTTTCACGATATTTGATCCATTTACACTGAAGAGCGATACTGTTAATGTTGCAAGTAATTTTCAAATTATCAGAGTTCATCTGATCAACAGAAGTTTTGCAGTCCCATTTATCACAAATACTAAATCTTTTATGTTTTCGTAATATCCATATCATCCCTTTCGTGCCGGAAAACACTAAGAATATAAATTTGTTCTGATAAGAATACAACATATACGAACGTGTTATTAAAGTAAAACAGAACTAAGAGTATGTTAATGTTGACATGCATATTTACGAGGATTATATATATATATATATATATATATATATATATATATATATATATATATATATATATATATATATATATATATACTGTATATACAATGTATAACTGAATCACGAAAATATGGAACGTGATGAATATATAAATAAAGATCTGGAAAGGACATAGCGTCGAAAGGCCTCGCAGCACTCCAGTGTTTCCGTTTCCTTACGGAGAAATACAGGGTATTGAGGCCACAACGGGTGAACCTATCACAAAGACTAACAAATCTTTTAGGTCATAAAACGAACAAATGCTATCGACGAATGTTCCTCGTGAAGTAAACAAGTAAACAACCATTAGGGACGTCAGTAGAATTTATAATAATAAACAAATTCACATGAGTTTAGTCCGTGCATGGAATAATATATCAGTGACGGCAGCCTTATTGCACAAGTTGTTGACATACTAGGTATTGCGTAAACAAATTTATTAACTAATTAGCAAAAACACTTTTGGGATCGATTCCTCTTGCCTATTATGAACACAAAACACACACACAAATATATATATATATATATATATATATATATATATATATATATATATATATATATATATATATATATATATATATATATATATATATATATATATATATACATATACATATATACTGGATATATACGTCTGAATTGTTGCTGTTCTCTCTATCTCTCTCTCTCCCAGAAATAATCTTGTCCATGTATTATAATTTCAATATTATACATTCTCAGACATTATTTACATTGCCGATAATAG
>NC_089784.1:6530503-6570503 GCF_040412425.1 Macrobrachium rosenbergii | reverse complement strand
GAAACCCGAGCATTGTCCTGGAAGGACGAATATTAGAAAGTGGTGTTATTACTCTTACAGGCTATATGACTTGTATTGGGGTCGATAAGACCTTATTATTTTGCTTGATGACAAGGGAGTCATTGACTATTATTGTTTGGCGTAAAATAATATCTATGCTTGTCTGGGAAACAGTATTCCCTCTAGTATTGTGCTCCTTTGACAGGAAGTGTGAGTCACTCCATTTCCTGATCGTAGTTTTTGCAGTTTTCCGTTAAATTTGTCAATAAAGTCTAGTTTTCTATATCAGTGTCTCATTTCAGTAGGCCTTTGTGTAAAGATAGGTTTAGAGAGAATCTTATGGCGAAAAGAGAAGGAATCAGCTGACCCAGGTAAGGCCACAGCTACCAGAAACATCTCAGGGAAGGTGAGATGCTAGATAACATATATATCACTAATATACTTGAGAGTGACTTCATTTCCAAATTATGAGGCAAGATAAATCTGACTTCCTTTTCATATAAATAAAAAATGTTCTATGCCAATTCGACCTTTTTTTATATTAAAAAGAAAAATGGCATAGGCTATGTAAGTTATTGTGCATCAACATTGGTCTCCTCAATGTTTCGGCGTTCCAGGCGTGCCAACCGAACCTCACAACTCAATGCATTACACACTGTTCAGTCAAGCGAAATGCATTTAGTTCAAGTAAGGAAGTTATAAATTATAAGATAATTTTGATAATTATATCCAATTTGCCAGCTTTATATAACATTCTTTCTTTAAACACCAACTTATGTATGTTTTATTTGCGTAAAATAACATTCATTCAACAGAAAACTCTTTAAGCTGATAATTCTCTGAAAACATGGTTGGTAGGCCTGTTCATATATAAACATAACGAGATATTTCACAATGATTCGGACAAAATACGTAAAAACCTCCATAAAGCAAGGATTTTTCTTGGAGTTTTAGTTTTTACTCGTTTTCATTAATTATAGTTTTCTTACTGTAAAATGTTTTTCCCTACTAATTAATATATGGAAAATATAAAAAAAGAAATATGACTCAAACTAATTAATATATGGAATATAAAAAGAAAATAAGATCTGAACGATATATTTCTGCAGAATATTATATCTTAAAATAATTGTACAAGAATCTTTGGAAGACAGGATTCTCCTTCGTGTCACATACGAGTATATTGGATCCACATCTGCTTGCAATCTAACATGAGAGATAACCGCAGTCTCATTTCCCTCTGCATATGAATGATTCTCAGCCTGTCTGGTGTGATTAAGGAGTTGCCGAGGGAGTTATATTCACCGATCTATAGGCATCATGCGCAAATATATTTCAGACAGGCACTGTCCACTTTCACGAGTATCTACAGGCTGTTATTATTCATTCATCATAAATTCCATTACTCACTGTAAGATATTCTATACCCTAAGCTATTTATGTCAAACAGTTTTTATATTTATTCAATTAAAATTAATTACTTTCATGTTAAGATGCAAGGGGAATCGCATGCAATATACGTGACATAACGGAGAACCCTGTTTCCAGAAATTCTTGTCCTCTAAATAATATCAATTTAATTACTCATATCTAAAACATAACTCGCATATAAAAAAAAAAAGATTTGAAGATGAATACTGAGTTTGCAGTGTCCTTGAATTATTTCTATCTAGATTTATTCAATTATGAAGGCAGTACCCTCATTTTTTTTCGTCTTGCCTCATATTTTGGAAATGAAGTTATCCAGATAAAAGTTGTCGACAGTTTGAATAAATACGTAAACGTTGTAAAATCCTGTTTATATCGTATAATAATGTGACGGCACTATTTTGAAGCCTTTTTATCATCTCTGAAATTTTATCATCTCCATCCTATACGAAAAAACCATCATTAACTATGTCTGGCAAAATAAATACTGTAATTGCTTTCCTTTTGATCATTTTTGAACCCCGGTGTAATTTTTTATAGAAAATTTTTCCACCGTTCGACAAACATTGACAAATTCTCTATCAAAAATATCACATCAAGATTATCTAAATACCAGCTAAAGGCAAAAAATAAAAGAGCCTAATTCTAATTAGAATGTCTTTCCAAGCGTATCATTGAAACAATAAATCTTGGGCCTCCAAACCTTTGTTATTACCTTCCATAATAGAGGCTGTCACAATAGGGGGACCTTTAATCTCGTAATTTCCAAAAGCATAATTTGTTTTAGAATCTGAGGTCATTTTACTTTACGCTTAGAAGTAAACGTGAACTCTATGAGGACCTAATAAACAGAAATGGTTGAAAGTCCTACTGAGGTTATCATTGCAACATGAGTAGATTTTCTTCATATTTTATTTTAAAGTTTCATATGTTGAATAATTATTAAATGTATAGTAGATATATAACAGATACAATTCAGTCTTCATTCACAAATGACGCCAGTGTATAAACACATTCTCAAATCCTCTCGTAAGTATATCTAATATTAATCAACTATTTATAAGAAAAGACTAAATTGATTGACTAAATTGATTTAACATCTTAAAAAACTCTTAAATTGGTATTATTATAAATTAAGAAATAAATTCTATACGTTTCACGAAACACAGCTTTGTTGGTATTCATCAAATTTACTTCATTCCCCAGTACCAAGGAATTCCATGAATAATAATCTCTCTCTCTCTCTCTCTCTCTCTCTCTCTCTCTCTCTCTCTCTCTCTCTCTCTCTGATTTAAATTCCTGTGCTATAACTGAATAAGTGAAACGAATACAATAATGCAAACCACTGTTCCCTGTTATATATTTTAGGATAATATTCAGTGATGCAATTCATCACACTGGCATACGCAGAATTGGCACACAATATACAAAGGATAATTAATTCATTTAAACTGAAAAGTGAGTAGATGATAATGTTGCAAATAATTCTGAAGTGATCTGAGCTCACCTGTAGAAAGGAATTTTTGTATTCCAATTTACTCACAAATACTTGACCAAGTTATTTCTGTTTTAGTTGGAATGATCATACAACTGTTACAAAGTCATAAAATAACAAGAGTATGCTAACATTAACATGCATAGAGAAATATATATATATATATATATATATATATATATATATATATATATATATATATATATATATATATAAATATATATATATATATATATATATATATATATATATATATATATATATATATATATATATATATATATATATATATATATATATATATATTACTTGACCAACCTGGGGCTGCACGGGAAAACTCTGAATGACAGTCTACTGGTATTGGGAGCGAAGAGGGAAGGGGGATGGGAAAGGGGGAGTGGAGGGAAAACGAAAAGGGGGAGGAGTTTGTGTTGACGGTCCGACTGACAGTTCTACTTTTTTCATGCGGACGTTTGCCCTCCGAACAGTCGTAGGTCAACTGACAAGCATTACTGTGGTGGCTGTCCCTTTTATCCAGGTATTACTGTGGTGACTATCCCTATTATCCAGATGAAACAGTGGTGACTGCCACTTTTATCCAGTTATTACTGTGCTGTTTGTCCCTTTTATCCAGGTATTACTGTGGTGTCTGTCCCTTTTATCCAGGCATTACTGCGGTGACTGTCCCTTTTATCCAGTATTACTGTTCTATCACCTTTAACCAGGTGTTACTGTGCTGTGTGTCCCTTTTATCCAGGTATTATTGTGGCAACTGTCCCTTTTATCCAGGTATTACTGTGGTGACTGTCCCTTTTATCCAGATATTAAGGTGCTATAGCTAATGAGGAAATTCTTATTTGAATGATTAAAAAAAAATGGAAACCTTGTAGATCCTGCACATCAGTCTTAGCCAGCAGCTACTATGGATGTGAGGATGGGGAAGACACTCTCGTCTCCGGTTACTACAGAAAGTGGAACTCTACTTATAAAAATTATTGGTATAGGTTTTCAATGTTGATTTTATACAGGTAATAACAATTATATTGATAATTATCATAAATTATGATAAAAATTCACACAAATTCTGATAAAAAAATTTGTGTCATAGGGGATTTATTGCTGCAGGTTAATTATACGTCTGACAATGCCTGGAAGAAAACCTATTTTGGTCACGTGAAAAATGACCATTATCCCATGAAGCACCTGAAGGAAAACCTGCTGAAACTAAGTTGGGCCAAATGATGGCCATGTGCCAAATTTCGTCTAGATCGGTCAATTGGTTTGGATTTCTATAGTGCAAAACTATACAAACAAACATACAAACATTCACTTTTACTGTAAATATAAGATAGACCAAACCAGTGTTGCCAGGTGATACTCTTGAATGATAGCCGATCATTTACCTTGTAAAGGAAGTAACATGTGGTGCGGTTTTGATTAACATGTCCCCGCCACACTGAAGCACCCCTACAGTAAACTTAAACACACCCCCACTAAATTTAAACACACCCCCCACTAAACCTAAGTACATCTCCCCACTAAACCCAAACACACCCCTACTAAACCAGAACACACCTCCAGTAAACATAATTACACCATCCACTAAACCTAAACACCCCTCCCACCAAACCTAAGAATACTCCCCCTAAATGCAAACACACACCACCCACTAAACCTAAATGCACCCCCTACTAAGCATAAACACACACCCAACACACCCCCACTAAACCTAAACACAGCCAACCACTAAACCTAAACACACTCCCACTAAAGCAAAACACAGCCCCACTATACCTAAACACATCTACCACTAAACCTAAGCATCCCTCCCACTAAACTAAATGCACCCTCCACTAAACCTAAACACACCCTCTACTAGACCTAAACACACAGCACCCACAAAACCTAAACACACAGCACCCACAAAACCTAAACACACCTCTCACTGGACCTAAAAGCAACCCCACTGTAGCTAAACTCGCCGCCACAAAACCTAAACACACCACTCACTAAACCTAAATGTACCCCCAGCTAAACATAACCACATGCCCCCTGCTAAAACTAAACACACCGCACCAAATCTAAAAGCAAAACCTAAACACCCCCCCCACTTAACCTTAATGCACCCTCCACTAAACCTAAGCGCACCTCCACTAAACCTGAACACATACCTCACTAAACCTAAATGCAATCCCCCCCCAAACCTAAACACATGCCCGCTGCTAAAGCTAAGCACAAACCCCATCAAATCTAAACACACACCCTCACTAAACCTAAACACATCCCCACTAAACTTAAACGGCTTTCAATAATATATTTCAATGGTCTCGAGTACATAATATGAGGTATGATAAACCCGTAGAGTTTATTTACCACATAAGTTACAAAGGGAAGGGGAAAAGGGGATGGAGGACGGGGAAGGGGGTTACAGGTTTGAAACCTACCCTGTTATCTAGGTTATATTATTCAGGATTAAAGCCGAAAGCTCTCATTAACGTTAAGGGTTCTGATAATGCTTAATTCCCCGGATCTTGTTACGGAGAATTGATCCACATCAAGGTACGTAAAAACAAATACAACATATAGAGGCCAAAGCGGGTTAAACCAATAAGTCTTTTAGATAAGTATTCAGGTTATAAAACCAACAAATGCTATCGACTAATGATCCTCGTGAAGTAAGCAATTCACGTGAATTTAGTCTGTGCGTGGAATATTATAATAACGATGGCAGCCATATTGCACAACTTGTTGACATACTAGCTACTGCATAAATAATTTCATTAACTCACTAGCCTTAGCATATTTGGGATCGAATTCTCTTGCCCATTATGAAGACAAAACACGAAAATAGTACTCTTACTTTTTTTTATCTAAGAAAATTACGAGATTCAGGGAATTTGGTTGGAGAAATGAGATACCGGGAATGCCTTATGTTTTGAAAAACATAAGGTTAAATATTTTGTAAATAATAAACCTTTTAAACCAGTTTAAAATAAAACAGGTAAAAAATGCCCCGAAGTTTCTTCGATCGCCATCGAGTTTTCTGTACAACGTATAATCAAGGCCACCGAAAATAGATCTATCTTTCAGTGGTCTCGGTATAACGCTGTATGAGCCGCGGCCCACGAAACTTTCAGCCACGAACCCATGGTGGCCTGTCCTATAGCGTTGCCAGACACATGATCATGGCTAACGTCAACCTTAAATAAAATGAAAATACTGAGGTTAGAGGGCCGCAATTTGGTATATTTGATGATTGAAGGGTGGATGATCTACATACCAATTTGCAGCCCTCTAACCTCAGTAGTTTTTAAGATCTGAGGGTGGACAGTAGTTTCTTTTACAGAAAACTAATAACCCCATTAAATTCGCAATCTTCGACTACTGTAGAAACCTGGTGGCCTTCAGTAAGGACATGACTTCGAATGGTGGTCTTTTATTGCTCCAAATTATCTTTGCTCTGACCCTGATCCTCAACTGAGACATTTACCTCAACCTATTTTCCATTCGTGTTAGGCTAGAACTGCCTGGTTCGTTGCACAAGGACTTAGATTTGGATGACGTCTATATCCGTCATCGGTGAGCGAAGGACTTAGATTTGGATGACATTTATGTCCGTCATCGGTAAGCGAAAGGGATGATAATAATAATAATAATAATAATAATAATAATAATAATAATAATAATAATAATAATAATAATAATAAATTTATATACTTTGGGATATTATTCATGAAATTTACACTGTCACGCCAATCACTGGGGTAGGCCTACTTCCGGCCGTTCAGTACGTACGGCAGTAAAAAGAGGGAGTTTGAGAGGTTGGACAGAAGACTAGAGAAAGGGAGCGAAAATGAAGGTAAAGTAAAAGGCTAAAAAGTGGTTGCAGCTCTGGGCCGAAGTGACGCTGCATATACCTTATAGTACCGCCTCCAGTGCACCATGTGAGGTGCACTGACAGCGCTGCCACCTTCCCCGCCCCACCCCGAGCCATTTGTTTTGTGATTACTACTTTTCATGTCCTTAAAAAGCCGTTCTTCTTAAAATAAAAAAAACTACTGAACTTTTTATAAACGGAAAGAATGCCGTTATAACACGGACTCGTTACAGAAAACATCTTCACTGAACTGACTTGTTTAAATTCCCCCAAAACAAAAAATTTACTTTTTTGACACTTATCTTAAGCCGAAATGATTCGAATGAGCCAGAACTGGACTCTTCCGGGATACGGGATACATGAATCATCTTCGAGTTGGGAGCAATTAAGCAAACAAGTTGAGTGAAGTAATTTGATCCATCCAGACATATGCAGTGAAGGGGTGCTCGTTCGCAAATTGAATATAATCATACAGCAATCATACTCAATTTAAAGAGCCAATTAGCTCCCCGCCAAGACTCGGGCATCGGCAAAGGGATTACCTACGAAGGGTTGCAAAATTATTCACAAAGGGATTTGTACTGCCGAGCTGTTTCTTTGCTAATCCCGGATTCTGATTCCGAAATTCCTGGAATAAACTTGGTGAGGGGTCAACATCGTCTTCTTCGGAGGCTCTTCGCTTTCTTGACTGAGGCATTTGTGCAGCCATTTGAGGGTTAGTGGGTCACAAATAATCTCAGTACCTCGGCCCTCCTTTGTTATCTTCTCGAGTTAGCTTGAATCACAATACCGTTACTTCGCTGAAAGCAGTAAATCAAGCAAAGAACGAAGCAAGCAACACATACAAAACATTAAATAATACAACCAGACGTCAGCAGTCACCAAGCACTGTTGGAAAAAGACCATAAAATAGATTAGGAAAATACGAATTTTCTGTAAACAAACAAAGCGGCCAGACTGATTGTAGAGAATGCTTTCATGTGCTAACAATGTAATGGCAGGCAACACTGGAAATGGGTTTGAAGACAGCCTATCAAGAGAAATCATATACTTCAGTATAAATAAAGAAACGTATAAATACAAGAAACCACTTGGGAGATGAACACCCGGAAGGAGCAGCCGGCAGAGAGAGGCCAAGGTCACGCGGGCGGGGTCACACAGGAGAAGAAGGGTAATAACAGGAACAAGGACTTTAATCCACTCCCAGACACAGATATAAATACAGCTGGATTACGTATCGGGTCATTTTACGGATACTTGACAATGAGGACTGTTAGTCCTGGAAAGCTCGTAATTTTCTGAATAGATAACTCCACTGGATACCATCCAGTTTCAGTGAGGTCCTGTTAGTAAAAAAAAATATATATATAAAAAAATATATATATATTTATATATATATATATATATATATATATATATATATATATATATTATATATATATATATATATATATATATATATATATATATATATATATATATATATATAATATATATATAAACATATATATATATATAAATATATATATATATATATATATATATATATATATATATATATATATATATATATATATATATATATATATATATATATATATATATAAAATGTATGTATATGTACATGCATATATATATATATATATATATATATATATATATATATATATATATATATATATATATATATATATATGTATGTATATATATATATGTATGTATATATATGTATATATTTATATATGAATATATATATATATATATATATATATATATATATATATATATATATATATATATATATATATATATATATATAATATATATATACACACGCACGTGTGTACAGGTGTATGTATAACAACTAACATCTGCTGAATAATGCAAACGTCTTTCATTTGCAAAATTGAATTTTCAAAAAGCTGATTTAAATGAGACTTAAGTTTAATAAAGAAAAAAATCACTGCCTCTTTCCCGAAAAAGTGAACAGAACTAAAATATGTAAAGGTATCACTCCAGTATCCTCTGAATCATGTTGTCAGGCAATTGCGTCTGCCCTTAATCTTCCCGCCGAATGCGTCACTTGGTTTTCCAGTAATGTTAACCAATCTTGAACAACATTCCTTGCCGTCTCCAATCTTTCCTTTTCCTACCTGAATCTAATTTGAATAGATGCTCATTTTCAAAATAGGGAAATCTCGAAGTCTGTGAGGGCAAATTGATTTTAGCTATAAGGCAGAGGGTCTTTACCCTGGGATTAGATTAACAAGAGTAATTAACCCTTCCTCACATAACATCAACGTTTCTCGTGATAGAACATTGCAGGTTATTAGGTAATGGGTGAAGATAAAAGGCACCTGACGGTTAGAAAAAATATCACACTCGACGCAAAAGCTGGATATGTATGTCAGTCCAGGTGTGTGAGAATGATCCCTCATTAAATTGATTTGACTAATTATCTATTAGCATTCAACGGCACATAAACAAAAAGCCGTAGAATATACCATATACAAATTTCCGGGAAGCCTAACATTCGAATAAGTTTATTCATAGCCTGAATAGGCTCATGATTATAGTAATTAGCTAATTATGTTTTGTTATGATCGAGATGCAACACAAACATGTTTCCAAATGCGGATAGCCATAGATCACGGAATGAAGGGCTGGACGTGGAAAGAGCAGCCCTTGTTACTTATTAAAGCCCTCCGTATCATGTTACCTCTAATGGATTGATTATATCCATGGTGAAACAACAATTTCTTGACTTGAAGATCCATCGACTTCATCTGTATTAAGGAGAACGTAGCCTACGTGAATAATCCACTGATTGATTGGATGCTATGATTTTACGTTTCCGTAGTATGTTACATCATAATGGATTGATTATCGGCATTCAGATATTTTCTGCTTTGGCAAACAAAGATTATTCTAATCCATAATATTCACTTAAAACCTAAAGAGACAACAATTTCTTGATTTAGAAACCTAACCTGCAAGAACAATCCGAGATAACTTTGTTCCAGCCATTGGTGGACTGGATGATTTGATTTTGTCAACTTCCGTGTCAACTATCAATCTCATAACTTGAAGAAAATATGCTGCAGCAGAATTCAGTATTTGTCTGAGAGAGAGAGAGAGAGAGAGAGAGAGAGAGAGAGAGAGAGAGAGAGAGAGAGAGAGAGAGTTGCGAGCTCAACCACCATAAGTCTACATCAACTTATAGTTCGTCATATTGTAATGACTTCTACATGTCTCAACAGGATCTGTAATCCATCTTTAGTATATCAACAACGATAATTTCGAGCCATATTCCGTATTATTTTCCTTTAATCTTGACCCGAAATAGCGTTAATATATATTTAACGAAATATTTATCTTCTTTTTTTTAACTCAAGTCGAAATTTGCTTATGATTTTTCCAAAATTGTTATAACTGTAAGCATACAAGCTTTTCAATATTTCCACTGCCTTGAATCTAGGTTTGTCTTTATCCAACAATTGTATTAGTATTGTTTTATTCCTCGGCATAATTGGGATTTAAACCTATTCTCTTTCATGTGATATATAACCTATTATATTACGTTCACATGCACTCCTATTTTCCTTAATCGGTACATTTGATTGCCCAAAACGCTTGCAGTTTTACCTCAAGATTCTGTGCGGGTATGTGTGTGTGTATATATATAATATATATATATATATATATATATATATATATATATATATATATATATATATATATATATATATATATATATATTGTACACAGATTTCGTTGAATTCAATGGCTTTTTGGTTGCTGAATTCAACTAAATCTGCATACAAGAAAAGCTTTGCCCCAAATGCATGCATATATATATATATATATATATATATATATATATATATATATACAAATAAATAACGAGAAATAGTATTTGACATGGTACGTACAATGGCTTTCGCATGTCCTCTCTGTTTAGTTTTTGTCATTGTACACAATCTCTATAACAAATACTTATTAAATTTTTCCATTACGTTTAATGTAGCAGCTGGCATTACCTATCTTTAGGTTCATGATGTGGCAACCTTGTTGAGGAATACAGCTGAAATAACACGTCATGTTACAGACTAAATACACACACAAAACAAAGCCACTACAACACCTTCTAAAAACATAACAATTAAACGTCTTTACCCGCGCAATAACTTTCGCTGCTGGGAAGAAAGGGCGTTGGGTCTGGTATGATACCTATACGTACCGGGGTCTAAGCGATTCAGGCAGGGCATGATCGAGACCACAGGTCTACCCAAAAGCCAAATCAAAAAGTCCTTGAGGCATCGTGACCCCATACAAAAATGGGAATAAAAGCACGTTAAAAGAAAAAGAAGAAGAAGAAGAAGAAGATAAAGCATTGAAACTGAGATAGCGAAACACCGTAAGGATTTAATTCATCATAACATTGCAACCTCATAAAATACCAAGCGCTAAGATGCATGATGATGTCAGCAATAGTGTTCTGTTCTTTGACAGTAGAGGAAAAAGGACGTTTAATTGGCTATTTCGTCATAATAAAATAAATGTAAAAAATCTTAAACCTAAAAGCGTGTTCATCTCTTGAGTTGGAGAGATTGTTTTCATTATGTAAACGTACAATATACCATGCCCAAAACCATTAGTTTTCTCCGTAATTACACCACCTCCATTTTTGTTAGCCTGTAAGATTAATGGAGAGGAATTTTATTTATTTTCTTCCACAGAAATTTATTTCATATTTCAATCCGGAAGTGAAGTTGCTTGCTCCGTGCGGAGATGAAGGCCTTTAAAGCAGAGATCCGGAGCATTGTGTTAAAACATCCTTTGGGATAAAAAAAAAAAAAAAAAAAAAAAATGAACTCCAATTTTCTCCGAGTCTGTTTTCATCATTCCTCCCTTATTTTTCCCTTGTTCTCTCCTTCTTTCGGCTCCTGCGCAGCGATCTTAATTAGAATTTACAGCAGTGCCTATACGGAATGAATAGACAGCAACTTGCTCGCTAAGAATAGAACACTGTTTGAAAAGAGTCGTTCACGCTTCAAGTTACAAGAAAAGGGAAACTCGTCCAGTAACTTAATCATGCTTCAGCAACACTTTGTCCTTGCGAAGTGGAAGAAAGGCTATTTGATGATGATCGAGTTCGTGTTCATTTTGAAAAATCTTACAAAATTCTTTATTATTTACATAGGACCATATGTTTTCTTGTTTCCTGTTTTCAAGATATTCTTCATTTGTAAGGATGCCTGGACGAGAAAGCTGAGTGTGAGCTAGGAGTTTGAAAAGAAGAATGGGAAGAACAGTATCTATAAAGATAGGATAGAAGAGGAAAAGTAAAGGGAGTGTCAACGAGAAGGATTCGGAAGAAAAACGTATTTAAAGGTCAATGACTGGAAAGGAAAAAGTGTCGCGAAAAGTGATGGAAGGCAAATGAGTTGGAAGGAAAAAGAAGGTCGAGAAATATGACTGAGGAAGGAAAGGAGGAATGAGAAAATGGGTTGAAAAGGAAAAAGGGGTAAGAAGGAAAAGGATGGGAAGAAAAAAAATAAAATAAGGATTGGGAAGTAAAAGGAATGGAATGGAACAGAAAAAGAGAGAGAAAGGAGTGGGAATGAAAAGTAGCAAGAAAAATAGGTTGACATGAAAAAGGGGTAGTAAGGAAAAGTAGCGGCCAGAAAAGACGCGCAATGGAAAAACTAATGGCAAGAAAAAGGAGTTCAAAAGGGACAGAATGCTAAGAAATAGGAGTGGAAAGGAAAATGAATAGCAAGAAACAGAATTAGGAAAGAAATAAAAACGAGTAGCAAGCAAAAGACTTGGAAGAAAACGGAGTGTCAACAAAGAGTATTGCGATGATAGAGAAGGAAGGAAACGGGGTGACAAGAAAAAGAGGGAGAAGGAGAAGTGTCAAGAAAACGGGTGGTAAGGATTAGGAGTGGAAAGTAAAAGGATGGGAAGGAAAAGGAATGACAAGAAAAGGAGTGGAAGTAAAGAAGGTGGCAAGTAAAATGAGGGTGGAATAAAATTAACAGCAAGAAAAGGAGGGTGGGGGGACAACGCAGGAAAAGGAATGGCAAGAAAAAAATGTGAAGAAAAAGTATTGGGGAGCAAAATGTTGGACAAGATAGTGTGTGCAGGAAAAGGGATGCCGCTCCCCCTAAAAAAAGAGTGGACCGTAAATGGAGTGGTAATGAAATAGGAGGGGGGCGGGTGTTTAATTTCCACCGCTTGGTTGTAAGGGCGAAGATAGATAGTAGGGTTAAGAATCAATGGGAGGGTTTCTCTCTACAAAGTAAAGATGGGAAGAGATGGCTAGACAAAGGTTACAAGATTTTTCTTTGTATATTTACTAATATCCTTTATATCATGAAATATTTGTAATGTTTAAGAAACTAAGACTATTTATGTGATCTTTCTTTCTTAAATGAAAATTCTGTTTGCTATTCATCAAAATTTGCCTTTGGCTGATAAAACTCTAGTTGTTATAATTACTTTCCTGCAATGATGAAAAATCAAAATATTCAAATCAAGGAAGTATTAATTATTATCCAGACGTAAGTTAACCTATTTATGGGAAAATACCTGATTTCTACCACGCGAAGCCAACCATTACGAACACACACACATTAAAAAAAAAAAAAAAAAAAAAAATATATATATATATATATATATATATATATATATATATATATATATATATATATATATATATACATACATACATACATACATACATACATACATACATACATACATACATACATACATACATACATAGACAGATATATGAGGCATGCAAAATAGTTTACGAAAAGCAGAATTTAAAATGATTGTTTAACTGGCACATTTCCCTCGGTACCCTGGATGTTAGAAGATGCGAGATACAAAGAAAATCTAATTTTCTTTTGTACTCCCAACGTCAGGCCAAAAGATTCACATGGTAAGGAGATTGAAATGCAAAGGCTGGATGGCATTAACAAGATTAGACGTTCTCTATGGACAGATAATCTTACATTTTTTTTCTAATCATCTTATTCGCTTTTGGTTTAACTGTCCCAAACGTTGACCGTGAAAATAGAAAACTCAAAGATTTATGGTACAAATATCAAAATGCCTCCATTTTCAATCACAAAAGTAGCATTGTTTACAATACAACTGGTCGATTTGGAAGAACCTATCTATTTGGGAGAACTCATCTAGTAGCCAGATGCTTAGAGATACCATAAAAAAACTAGTATGTTCAAATGGTAAAGGAGACATGATGGAATGGACAAGATATTCATCCAAAACATGTTGAGTATGAACGATAGTCCATCTCTAATTACCTGCCTGTTGCAAATTTAGCATTAGACATAATATGAAAATTGTTTTAATATACCTTTAACCATTCATTTCAATTAATATTAAAATCTACAGTATTAATACATGTAGTTGATACATGCAATACACATAAATACATACATGCATATATATATATATATATATATATATATATATATATATATATATATATATATATATATATATATATATATATATATATACTATAGTAAGTATCAGTCCTTAGTCAATGGTTTGGAAATAAAGCTGAAGCCGGCCAGTACCTACACCCAGCCGCCCATTTTTCACCTGTGATGATTTGTGATAAAAAAAATCACACGTTACTGGTGATGAACATATATCTATCTATCTATCTATCTATCTATCTATTTATTTATACAGTCATAAAGCTACAAATGTCGTTTAATATCAAATTCAAGCTAATTCGGGAATTTCCCCGATGGGGAATTATCACCGAAGAGGAATTTATAAGTGATAAATGGATTGGTACTGCCGGATCTCGATCCCTCGACACAGTTACCTTCCAACAACTCCAGTCGATGGTCTACCCCTGAGACATCAAGCGAGGTAAATTATAAGTTAATGCCGAATCTGCTGTACTTGTTTACCTGTCGAGAGGGGGGAAATTACACTTAGGCTCAGTGGGTAGACCGTCGACTGGAGTTGTTGGAAGACAACTGTGTCGAGGGATCGAGACCCGGCAGTACCGATCCATTCATCACTTATAAATTTCCCTTCGGTGATAATTCCCCATCGGGGATATTCCCCAAGTAGCGTGAATTTGATATTAAACGACATTTGAAGCTTCATGATTGTATATATACAGTATATATATGTATATGTATATATATGTATATATATATATATATATATATATCTATATATATATATATATCTATATATATATATATATATATATATATATATATATATATATATCTATATATATATATATATATATATATATATATATATATATATATATATATATATATATATATATATATATATATATATATATATATCAGGCAGAGAACGATAGAGAAAATAGAGCTTTTACCTTAAAACAAACAACAGCCTCGAAAAATAAGTCTTCTCAATAAACCCACACAAGATGTTTTTCTCTCTTCATCCTAAAACCACACGATTCAGCTTCCAGGGTTCCCCGTTTGTCTTCAAAAGTGGAACATCTCTGGTCAATAGGAAAGACGGTCAACGAATTTCAATTTGTTCCACAACTCGAAAAATTCCAAGAACCTGGGGAACGTTGAATCTATGAAAATCTGTATTTGTACACACACACACACACACACACACACACACACACACACACACACACACACACATATATACACACACATATATATATATATATATATATATATATATATATATATATATATATATATATATAAAATTTTCTTAAAATCCATTGATGATTTTGGAATTTCTCAGTGAACCTATGGTAGTGAAAACAATAAAAAATATGTTCATTATTCTACATGGAAACATATGCATATGCTACACGATACCTTAAACGTCATCTCTCTCTCTCTCTCTCTCTCTCTCTCTCTCTCTCTCTCTCTCTCTGCCTGTCTTTCTCCTTATCTCTGAATACGGTGAACACAACTCGCCAGGTCCATCTAATTCGAAAAATGGACATCTGGGCGGTGGCCAACAAATTTATACGTTTTAGCGTTTATTCCTCTTCGCTTTGCCTCTTTCGTTTTTGATATTTAACTCCTTTTATTCTTCCTTTTGACATCTAACCCTCTTCGTTTAATCTTTTAACTTTCAAAACATTTTGTCGTTTTTCCTCTTCTATTTCACTTTACTCAACTTTACTGTTGAATTATTTTTTTTTTATTTTCTTGAACTCTTCCTCTTCGTGTTAGATTTTCTTTTCCTTTGTTTTGATCTTTTTTTCTCTTGGTCTTGTCCTTTTCTTTATTTTTTTACGAACATTCGAATTATCCCTTCTGAGTGAAGGGTCTTTGCTGAGTCGGGAAGTTGGGGAAAACACGCTGGTATGCAAGCAGTTAGCTTGCCCAAGTAATTCCTTGTGTGCAGTGGCACTCAGGTTCCAACTTCTTTTATGACTAGTGTGGCCTAGTGGGCAGCACCCTTGCCTTTCAATTGAAAAAACCTGAGTTCGATCCTTAGTCAGAAATTTGTTCTGTTCAACACGTGATTGTGTGTTGATTATTTCTATCATATTCACTCAGAAGGGATAATTATGAAATCTGGGGTCATAGCTGAGTCAGGAAAGAAAACACGCTGGTTTGCAAGCAGTTACTTTGCCCAGGTAATTCCTTGTGTGCAGTGGCACTCAGATTCCAATTTCTTTTATGACATGTGTGGCTTAATCAATATATGTGTGTAAATATATATATATATATATATATATATATATATATATATATATATATATATATATATATACATATACATATATATATATATATATATATATATATAATAATATATAAATGGATGTAAGCATATGTGTGCATGTGTATGTTCACATACACTCTGAAATGCATTGCAATTTCAACCAAATTGGTATACATATGACTTACCATCTGGGAAAAAGAATACTGTGCAGGTAAGACATCACTGGCACCAAAGGGGGTTGTAGGAAGGGGTGAAGTGTGAAATTACAGAAAATGACAGATATTGGTGTCTAATCCATAGTTTTCGAGGTTGCTGAGATAAATAGTGACACTTATGATGCCCTTTTCCAAGTTCAGCCCCCAAGGGTGGGTGGAAAGGGGGTGACAGAAAACGACAGATATTAGTGTCTAATCCATAGCGAGGTCCCTGGGAAGAAAAGTGACACTTCAATGGTCCAAGGCCCCAATAGGGAGGGGTGAGAAGGGGTGGGAACATGACATAAAAATAACCAAAATGACAGATATTAGTGTCTAATCCATAGTTTTTGAGGTCGCTGAGATTAATAGTGACACTCCCGATGCCTTTCAAGTCTAAGTTCAGCCTAGGAAGGGGAGGGGTGAGAAGGGGTCAGCCCGACAGATATTAAGTGTCTAATCCATAGTTTTTGAGGTCCCTTAGAAAAATAGTGACACTCCCGATGCCCTCTAAGTCAAAGCTCAGCCCCAATAGGGAGGGGGGTGAGAAGGGGTGGGAAGGGTGTGACATGTAAAAATAATCGAAAATGACAGATATTAGTGTCTAATCCATAGTTTTTTGAGGTCACTGAGATACCTTTCCAAGTTCAGGCCCGATAGGAAGGGGAGGGTAGGGGTAAAAACAAAGTGTCAAAAATGACAGATATTGGGTCTAATCCATAGTTTTTGAGATCACTGAGATGAACAGTCCTGCCCTTCAAGGAGTTCAGTGGGAATGGGGGAAGTGGTGAAATGTAAAATGTCAATAATGGGCAATGTAACTGAAAACTATCTCAACAGATAACAGTTTATCAGTTGACATTCAGAGATTTCCGTTTCAGGTATATCAATATATACTATATGTGTGAGATGAATACACTTTGAAATGCACTGAGCAATTTGCCAAACTTTTAAATATGACACCATCTGGGAAAGAACACTGTGGGGGTAAGACATCACTGGCACCAAAGGGGTTGGGTGTGGGAAGTGGATGAAATGTAAAAATTACAAAAAATGACATACAATGGTGTCTAATCCATAGTTTTCGAGTTCTCTGAGATGAATAGTGACATTTCTGGTGCCCTTTAAGTCCAATTTCAGCCCCGACAGCAAGGTGAGTGGGTAGGTGGAGACGTGAAAATAACCAAAAACGATATATATTAGTGCTTAATCCATATTTTCCGAGGTCAGTGAGGTTAATAGTGACACTCCCAATGCCCTTAAGTCCAAGTTCAGCCCTCATAGGAAGTGTGTGTTGGGAAGGGGATGACATGTAATAATAAACGAAATTATAGATATTAGTGTCTAATCCATAGTTTTCGAGGTTCCTTACAAGAATAGTGACACTCCGGTTGCTCTTTAATTCCAAGTTCAGTCCTGATAGGAAGTGGGTTGGGAAGAGGTGACATATAAAAATAACTGAAAACTACAGATATCAGTGTCTAATACATAGTTTTTGAGGTTTCTGAGATGAATAATGAAACTCCCGAGGACTTTAAATCCTAGTTCAGCCCTGATAGGAAGGGGAGGGGGTTGAGAAGGGGTGAAAAATAAAATGTCAAAAACGACAGATATTAGTGTCTAATCAATAGTTTTCGAGGCTGCTGAGATGAATAGTGACGCTCTCGATGCCCTTTAAGTCCAAGTTCAGTCCCGATAGAAATGGAGGGTGAGATGATGTCCAAAATGCTGGGCATGGTAACTGTGCCTGAAGCAACTTTCTTAATAGAGAGAGAGAGAGAGAGAGAGAGATTGTCAGAGAGAGAGAGAGAGAGAGAGAGAGAGTTTTCCCGATTGCAGTGCTGGGTTGGTCATCTAGTGTATATGTATTATATACATTATATATATATATATATCTATCTATATATATATATATATATATATATATATATATATATATATATATATATATATATATATATATATATATATATATATATATATATATATATATATATATATATATATATATATATATATATATATATATATATAAATAATGTATATAATACATATACACTGATGACCAACCCAGCACTTACAGTTTATATATATATACATACATATATATATATATATATATATATATATATATATATATATATATATATATATATATATATATATATATATATATATATATATATACTCGTATATATATATTTCATGAAGGAAACTTGAATGACTTTAATAAATCAATCAGCATGTGCGAAAAAAACACTGTTACTCGAATTCATTTAGACTTTATTATCTATTATCTACCCGGCAAATTACTGTAATTTTAATTATATATTTTCCACGACAGAATTTTGCTCTTGTAGATAAAAAGAGGGAAAAAAAAGCGAGTCAGAAAGTTTATAAAAAAACTTCTTGCGTCTAAGTTAACATAAGTATTAATGTTATGTTTTTAGAACCATATAGATTTCAAAATATTTAACTATTTAATATCAAAGACTTCTGTAACAATTTACATATGTATTACCTGTTGATCTGTTTATGTACTTCTTTAATATCAGAAAAGATTTCTAATTTGTATCACGTTTTTTAAATTACAAGCTATATTATTAAATATTTTTTATATGAACATTACTATCTTAATAATCAAATGCATAAAAAAAAATTTTGGTCAATGAAAATAACTCGAATTCAAATATACTCTTCATAAAGAAGCCAAGATTAACGAATATTAGGTCATTCAATGTCACCGCCCCTAATGGCATAGGGGAAAACGCAATCCGCCATGCTCAAATGCCTGTCTTTGAGGAGAGTAATTATATCCAGAGAATTTGGGAACACACTCTGCTGCACCTCGTCTCCATCTGACTCAACTGAATTCTGCACGGGGATCATATCTCAATTTCTAACTGCATATGCAAGACATGATAACACCGGAATAATCCTTTTCTTTCGGTTATGCACTTAATCACTGATGTTATAAGGCAGGGGAACAGTTCGATTAATTGTTTAAATTTAGTATTGTATATTATATACACACACACACACACACACACACATATATATATATATATATATATATATATATATATATATATATATATATATATATATATATAAATTTCTGACTCACATCAGGATCAACCCAGGTCTTTCAGTTGAAAGATGAGACCGTTGCCAACCAAACCACACAAGTCATAAAAGAAGTTGGAACCTGAGTACCATTGTGCCTAAGGCTCTATCCGGGCAGGCTAACCGCTTGCATACCAGCTTGCCCAGGTAAAGCGTCTGGTACAATGGTACTCACGTTCCAGCTTCTTTTATGATTCTTGTGTGGCTTGGTTGGTAGCGGTCTGGTCTTTCAACTGAAAACCTGGGTTCAGTCATGATGTGTCAGAAATTGATTTCTGTTCCACACGTGATTGTTTGTTGATATATACAGTATATATATATATACATATATATATATATATATATATATATATATATATATATATATATATATATATATATATGCATACATATAATATACATACATATACATACGTACATATTTGTGTTTTTATGTGTATTTATGCTGACTATTATCTCACAGTTTGATATTTTTTATGAAAAAGGCCCATAAGAGAAACAAATTTAATAAGCCCTAATTATCGGCTAAAACACATCGAGACCGAAATGTAATGGTTAAGTAAAAATTATTTGCTCCATTTATGGACTATTTCAAGAAGAAAATTATATATACACACATACATACGTACATTTATATATATATATATATATATATATATATATATATATATATATATATATATATATATATATATATATATATATATATATTTATATATATATATATTTATAATGATTCATAATCGTATGTCTGTGTTCATGTAAGGATTTATTTTACAAGGGGAAAAATCAGTGGAGTAATCCGATTAACTTCACCGCGTCAATGGTAACAACACTAGAAATAATGTAATGATGCGACCTCAAGGACTACTAAGAATCAGGAGGAGGAGGAGGAGGAGGAGGAGGAGGAGGAGGAAGGGAGAATGTTTTTTTCCAGATTCGAAGATCATTTACAATAATAAACAAGTCCATCCACTACATAATAGGTCACAGAGGAGGTTACTAAAGGCATCTCTTTTCACAGTTGCTTATATTGTGAACAATTATATGTATAAGGAATAAGTTGCACCGGAAAGAAATAACATAATACAATTAAACCCTATAGACTATCTTACTACCCTTTTGATTGACATAAACAGTTAATAGATCCACTCCATTTTTATGCTTAATTCCTTCATTCTTTATTTGCCCATTTCAAGGCACTATATATACAAGATTTACAATCGAAGTAGAATTTAATCAGATAGGCATAACAGAAAAAAAAGTCGCTGCATACAAACAAGTAATACAAAAAAGTTGCATCTAATTCAGACAGAAATGTAAATTCGATCCCACGTATTGTCTGTGTCATGATGAATTAAATAAATTCTGCATGAACGATTAATCCTAAAAATGTTTGTGTTGTCACGTTTATATTTCCATAATATATCGTAGCCGATAAAATAAACATTTTGTAGAACCTAAGGCAGCCACTGCCATTACTTCTGATCTCCAGTTTCCGGCTTCTCGCTACTACTATAATTAGCAGATCATGTAACCACGCTAATGATGGAGGTTGTACTGAATTAATTATGATAGGGAATATTTTCCCATGTTTTGCAACTACTATAATTATCTGTGCATATCCATATGGAACAGAAAAGGCAAATAACATTACGCAAAAAACAAATAGAATTAATTGCTCTTACACTAAAAAGATTCAGAAAAGAGAGTAATGAAAGCTCACTAAGCTTAATAAAATCCAGATAAAATAAAAAAAAATTAAAAGGATAAATCAAGAAACAATTCAACATCTAGAAATGTAAGGAAAATGATCTGAATAAATAGATCGCAAAAATTTGGCAAACAAACGTGGCGGCAAGTGCAGCGAGAGAAGCACCGATGGGAAACTTCCTTCCCTTGATGACCCCGTTTCCCAAAATAGCACACGCTTCGAGACTAACTAGGTCTCTGTCTCAACAACCGGAGTTAGTGTTCTGTTCAGAAAGTACTTTTTTTTTTTTTTGTCATGGCATCCCGACATAATTAGGCTAACGAGGCCACACGAGCTTTTTTTTTTTTTTTTTTTTTTTGGTTACTAACGACCGTTCTAACAGTCAAATTGATAAGGAAATATAATGAACAACAAAGAATGATATGTCTGCCCCACACCGCTAGGAAAGAACACCTCTTATCGGACTTACTGCCTTATCTTTATGAAATCTTGATATTGTGAGGATGAAATCATCACTGTGCACATCAAACCCTTTAAACTCATACAACCCGACCAGACTATTATTAGTTTAAATAATGTTTTATAAAACCGCCCTGCCTCCTGACAAGCAATAACTCATCCCTTAAACCTTGTTCCACTACTCCTTACCCAGCTGTTGATTCTTATAATTACAGCCAGAAACAATATAACAATTAGGCTTTTCTCCTCACAACCCCTCACCGCACATACGGTTCTCATAATGCTTAATAGCCAAATCACCCAAGTGCTTGACAGACTAAATTTCACATACCTTAACCTCCTTTGAGTAAAGGTCTAGACTGACACAAGGGAAGCTTAATCTAATACAACCACCAACCAGCACCAGAATCCAGAAACTCTTTGGATTCTTTTCTGATAATTCTGTGTTAAAAGGTAACAAAATGCTATTGGTTACTTTGCATATTTCCCGTGCTTGTATAACCTGCTCACTTTCCCAAGTAATTTCAAACATCCCCCCATGGATGAAATGACTTATCTATTTTATTACTGGAAAAATCAATTTATTGCTTGCCCTCACAATGCAGTGGAAACCTAGAGAGGTATTCCTTTCTGATGCTTGCTTTCATTTCCCAATGCTTTATACTGTCAGCCTGCGAGACTCACGGTTGTTTGTACTTAATCTCTCCTACTGTATATCCCTGATGGTTTCCTCACCTGGAAATTGGATTCCTCCCCTCTGGACGATAATTTACTATTGGTGCAACATTTGTCAGTTGAGAACTCCATTTATACTCCGCCATTTATGATCCGGCTGCCAGCAACTTTTCCATGTCTTCCATGAACATTAGATGGGTGAGTGGAAGACAGTCATCAATCACCTACTGTTCAAGGATGACATCAAGATATATACTGCAGAAAAGATGCAAGAGTTTGGATTCACTTTTACGTGCTGTCGGATCATAAATGGCAGAGTGAAAATGGTATTCTCAGTTGACAGATGTTCTAACTATAGAAACAGGAAAGATCGTCTTAATTTTCCTAAGGGCCATTGTCATTGGTATCAAGGGGAATTTAAACAGCAGTGAATTTCATTGGAAGATTCTACTTCTGTTGTTTACCTCTGCCAGTGTGGATCCTGATGCCGTCACTGAGGGTAGTCTTCCAGTGCTGTATCCTATTGGGGGGAGAGGTTACTGAGTTGTTCGCAGCTCCTGTATCTTCCAGCACTCAGCCACGAGTCAAGAACCTTATCAAATGCCTGCCTATAGTTACTCTATGCTATACTTAGATTTGTCTTCCTTCAAAAATTCTCAAAAATATATCATATAGTATAATTTTTTTTTATTGTTATATTTGTGCGTACTCTAAGTTCACAAAATATAGGCTACGCCTTGACAGAGAAGAACTGTACATCACAGATAAAATTATTGATAGACTAATGTTTGCGGGGTAAACGCTGAAGATATTTCTATTCTACTTAACTTTCTTTTAAAGGTTCAAGTACCGATTCCAATTTTTAGCTTTCGAACAAAGAAAATGGGTCCCCTATTCACGAACTTGAAGCTTGGTTTCTGTCGGTCTTTACAGAAGAAAAGTACGTTGGGGACCCTTTTCAAGGATCTCATTTACAGATGATATGAAAAACAAAAGTTTTATACAGCCACTCAATCATCTTCATGATACAATATAAAAAAATCTTTAAGCAGGGTCTCTATATGCCTTGAATTTTTGTAAACCATTTTATGGCTAAAGAATAAAAAGAAATCAAAGAAGACTTCCTTTTGACAAGTAACTTTCCAAAATCGCTTAAAAGATCAAAAAGGATCTAGGAGTAAGGGCACATTGGTTTAAAACCCTAAGAGCCACAATGAAGATTGATGTTAAACCTGATAAATGACACCAAGAATATATGAAGAGAAACCGCCTGCAGAGAAAATTAATTGCTTCAGCCCAGATACGTGCTTCGAGGGGCAACCGCTGTTTGTCGTTCTAGAGTAACTCTTCACCGATAAAACAATTTTTCGCTGTCAATATTGGCTTATCCTATATTTCCATTTGGAAAGAAATGGGATTTTTACGGGGGCGGGGTAACTTGGTAATGGATATAGAAATGAGTGCTCGCCAAAGTCACCATAGTGCCTTTACATTATCAACACCAAGACATTGAATCAGAGGTAACTATTTTCCCCATGACGTATTCGACTTGAATATTTGATTTTCTTTTAAATCAGTTTTCGCATGCTCTTGTTTTATGCATTATCGCCAAAAACCATTTGAATTTAATGTGAAACTGTAGCTGATGCATCTAATTTTAAATGTTGTGGAATTAGCACCTCTATGTTTTATACTATTGAACCACACATTCAGTGAGTAAAATATACATACACACACACACACACACATATATATATATATATATATATATATATATATATATATATATATATATATATATATATATATATATATATATATACACACACAACACATATATAATGTGTGTGTATACATACATACATACAGACATACATAAATAATTACACACACCGAGCGATATAAGCACGATGTGTTAAAATGCTGTGAGCCGCTTTGAATGTAAGCAGTGAATTTTTCCCTAGCAGATAGTCGGCCGCAGTCCGTTACAATTGGAATGGAGATTAACAAAGAGATGATAACCACACGCTAAAATATTTGCTGAGGATCGGATGTGCGGTATCTTCAAAAGCCTTTCCATTTAGTTAATGCGAATTCAGAACTAAGTTATTCTCAACAGGAATAAGGGATTTATAGAAGAGTGAACTTCCATGCTTCCAACACTTTATTCTCTCATTATTTGTATATAAACTTAATATATCATCAAAAATGAAATAAGAGAACCGACTATATCGTGAGATGAGGAACCCTTCCACGAACTCAAGGTACGCGAGTTTCTGTTATTTTTCCTCTCGTCGAATGGCCAGAATTTAGCTTAACTAATCTCGCTGCTTCGCCAAGCGTGAAACTCACATAACGACATGCCGTTTGTAGCCTAGCATCCCGCATTTAGTTTATTCCTGTTGGAGCTCAGGGCATCTAGAAACACGAAAAATAACGGAAGAAGATGCTTCGGGAAATAGAAATTCCTTGCGTGGTATTTTGTGAAGCAAAGGAAAACGGACATGAGGACATGCGAGATTAAGCGAGGAATACCAATATGTGCTAAAGATTTGGTTTATGACTGACTTATGCTAAAAAGACTACTTCAGAATATTTGATTTACTACCAGAGACCCCATTTTCTATATATATATATATATATATATATATATATATATATATATATATATATATATATATATATATATATATATATATATATATATATATATATATAGAGCACAGTTGTTTTACCTTTGATGCTGTTTTACAAAAGGGGTGTTTTAGGTGTTCAAGGCCAGGTATAGAAATGTAGGAATGAAAGAGGACGTTATGTATGTAAAGAGCAAGCAAGGAAAGGAACGGGTGATATTAAAGTCAAGTGCGACTGATGAATTGCAAAATGTTAACGAGATTGCAGCAAACATCGTAGGAATCTGTTTTGTAAGGTTTTTGCTCTTTTGTTTCCACTAGAAATTTCCCGGTGTCCGCGAACGAACTCGAGTAGTCAGTCCATCTCTGTTTTTAAAGGCGCAGTGGTAGGGTTTCGAATGTGAAATACTTATTTCATTGGGAAAGTCATCCTGTATCGTATATTAGTGGTTTTTCATTTAGATTCTAGATTTCTAGTTGGATTATTATTATTATTATTATTATTATTATTATTATTATTATTATTATTATTATTATTATTATTATTATTATCATTCTCAAATACTGAAAATGGCTTTCGAGCATCTTTTCTATAGTGGGTGATGAAATTTCTGATGTGAAGCTAACAAATTTTGTGTACCCAATTTTCAGACTCGATTTGGAGTGAGGACATTTCTCCTGATAGACAAGACGTTACTAAAGATGGCATAAAATCAAAATTTCTCCTTATAATTTGTTTTTTTCTCTCTCTTTGTTTGCTCTAAGGCACACATGCTGCCAAACACTCAAATATGCACTCACATATATATACGCACACATATATATATATATATATATATATATATATATATATATATATATATATATATATATATATATGTGTGTGTGTGTGTGTGTGTGTGTGTGTGTGTATTATATAATACAGTATGTCAAGCAATGACAATGACAATTGATAATTTAACTCCTTTCACCACTAAACCACACTCACAAGCAAAAAGAATGAAAAGGTCTCAGGAAATGTACCCGGAGAATTACCGGGAAACCTTTCAGGCCAAGAAGACTTCATCCTAATCTAATGACACTTTAAAACCCTCCAAAGATTTGCGTCAAGTCTGATAAATGTTGCAGAAACTTGAGAAGAATTTTCTCCCTGCGAGATTCACGGTCTGAATTCTTCAGTGTGTGCTACAAGCAACGAAGTTAGGGTCATGTACGTATTTATGAAGAGTTGCCCTGGTTTTCTGGCATTTTTGCGAATGTTTGTTTACCGTTGTACCTCGTCGCATGAAGGTCAAGGCTGGTTCAGTAGGAAAAGGTCAATAGAATTACCATGATATTTTTGCAGCAAGAGCAGATTTTGAAAATCGTGTATACTACTGATCACAAAGGATCCGCCTTTTGTATGTACCTACCAAAAAGGCAAATCAAAAATTATATTATTTTTGATATTAGGTTATTGTAACACAATACGAAATCATCAAATAGAATCACATACGTGTTGATGTGTGCCTATGTAGTGTCTATTGTGAAAAATATCTCGTTTTCAGACAGATTTATCTTTGTACCTGAACGATGAAAGATTAAGTAGGCCGAGTGTAAATAGATAAATGAAAAAAAAATAAGTAAAAGAATAAAATAAATGAAAAAATCAATAAAAATTATTCGATGAACTGATGTTTTAACACACATATATATGTGTGTGTGTGTGTTATGTATGTATGTATTATGTATATATATATATATATATATATATATATATATATATATATATATATATATATATATATATATATATATATATATATATATATATATATATATATATATATATAACTTATATAAAACCTTGACCTAAGTTGAGATGTAATATTACATGTGGCAAAAACGGTGCCACATCTTTCCTTGTACCAGGTCAGAAAGGTTAAACAGATTGACACTATTGTTCTGCGTTTGTAACAGTGAAGGCTTGAAATGAGCGAAAGACCTGAAATGTGATGACGAGTAAAGGATAATTTTTAGTAAAAAAAAAATCACAATAAATGAAAAATTGAAATTATACATTAAACTGTTCCGATAACAGAGTATGGTACAGGATGTTCTAGTTTCTAATCAACTGAATGAATTATACAAATTCCCAATATCTAGCCCAGACTCACCGATGAAAATAAATGGTACAATGCGATAAAAAAAATACTGTTACTGGCTCCTCAGCTGACGGTAGTTCGTAAACCAAGTCGGCCTTGTCCTGGAAAGGTCCCTTTATCCTGGAGAGCCCGTGTTAGGGACAAGTAGGATTTTATGACCGGATTAAAGAGTCCCGAATTGAGGGATGCAGATTGACTATAACTGGATTATAAGTCAGGAAGACGTTTGGCAACGTAGCTAATTACAGCCATCTTCGTAGACAAATTTGTTTAACTACAGGGGCCGAAAGGACGCTGCTAACGGCACTACCCCCTTCTGGGATGTATATGTACATATATGTATATGTATGTATATGTATATATATATATATATATATATATATATATATATATATATATATATATATATATATATATATATATATATATATATATATATATATATATGTATATTTATATATAAATGTACAATATAAATGTACAATATATATATATATATATATATATATATATATATATATATATATATATATATATATATATATATATATATATATATATATATATATATATATATATATATATATATATATATATATATATATATATATATATATATATATATAATTATACTGCGTGCATACACTTTAGGTAATCATCTTCAAAGACGGTCATTTTATTTTTTGGAGACGGCTCCTGAAGGAAAGAGTCAGTGCTAATTGCATTTGCAATTAAGAATCATTAGGGAAGGAAGTAATGCGTTGCCAGACTCCCAGGTCGCCAATCAAGGTACTTCGTATTCAAAGCGCCCTGGTTTCACCGAATATTGCCTTAGTTAGCCCCCGTAATTAGGCAAGAAATTAGAGCAAGAAAGGTTGATATGACGCAAAAGAGAAAAATAATTTTTTTATATGGAAGAAGTCACGTAATTCAACATTTTTTTAGGGGCTCTTATGAGAAATATATAGAAATTAAGTAATTTTCTTTAAGGCTCTTATGAAAAAAGTATAGAAATTAAGTAACTTTTTTAAGGACTCTTATGAAAAATATATAGAAATTAATTAAGTAACTTTTTTTAGGGCTCTGATGAGAACTGAACAGAAATTAAGTAAATTTTTTTAAGGCTCTCATGAGAATTTTATAGAAATTAAGTAACGTTCTAGGGAGCTCTTATGAGAAATGTATAGAAATTAAGTAATTTTTTTAGGGCTCTTAAGAGAAATGTATAGAAATTAAATAACTTTTTTATGGTTCTTATACGAAATGTATAGAAATTAAGTAACTTAATTTATGGGCTCTTATGAGTATTTTATAGAAATTAAATAACCTTTTTTAAGGCTCTTGTGACAGCTGTATAGAAATTAAGCCACTTATTTTGGGCTCTTATAAGAAATGTATAGAAATTAAGTTACTTGTTTAGGGCTCATATGAGAAACGTATAGAAATTAAGTTACTTGTTAGGGCTCATATGAGAAATGTATAGAAATTAAGTAATTTTTTTAGGGCTCTCATGAGAATTGTATAGAAATTAAGTAACTTTTTTAAGGGCTCTTATGAGAAATTTATAGAAATTAAGTAATTTTTTAAGGCTCTTTTGAGAACTGTACTTTTTCAGGGCTTTTATGAGAATGCAAAGAAATTAGGTAACTATTTTTAGGACTCTTATGAGAAATATTATAGAAATTAAGTGACTCTTTTTAAGGGCTCCTATGAGATAAGTACAGAAATTAACTAAATCTTTTTTAGGGTTCATATGAGAAATGCATAGAAACTAATACATTTTTTAGGGCTCTTACGATATATGTATAGAAATTAAATAACTTTTTTTTTAGGGATCTTATGAGTAATGTATAGAAATTAAGTAACTTTTTTATGGGCTCTTATAAGAAATATATAGAAATTAAGTAAATTTTTTAGCGCTCTTATGAGAACTGTATAGAAATTAAGTAACTCCTTTTAGGACTTATGAGAAATGTACAGAAATTAAGCAACTTTTTTTTAGGAGTCTTATGAGAAATGTTTAGAAATTAAATTACTTGTTTATGGCTAATATGAGAAATTAAGTAATTTTTTTAAAGCTGTCATGAGAACTGCATAGAAATTAAGTAACTTTTTGGGGGGCTCTTATGAGAACTGTATGGAAATTAAGTAACTTTTTTTAGGGCTCTAATGGGAAATGTACAGAAATTAAGTAAATTTTTTTAGGGTTCTTATGAGAACTGTATAGAAATTAAGTATCTTTTTGGGGGCTCTTATGAGAAATGTATAGAAATTAAGTAATTTTTTAGGGCTCTTATGAGAAATGTATATAAATTAAGTAACATTTTTGTAGGGGTTTTATGAGAACTGTATAGAAATTAAGTAATTTTTTTTGGGGGGGGGCTCTTATGAGAAAATGTATAGAAATTAAGTAACTTCTTTTTACGGCTTTTATGCGAAATGTATAGAAATTAAGTAACCTATTTTTTGGGCTCTTATGAGAAATGTTCAGAAAATTAAGTAACTATTTTTTTTAGGACTTTTATGCGAAATGTATAGAAATTAAGTTAGGCTACTTGTTTAGGGCTCTTGTGAGAAATGTACAAAAATTAAGTAACTTATTTTTAGGGCTCTTATGAGAAATGTATAGAAATTAACTTTCTTTTAGGGCTCTTATGAGAGATGTATAGAAATTAAGTAACCTTTTTTGTTAGGGCTCTTAAGAGAAATGTACAGAAAATTAAGTAACTATTTTTTTAGGGCGATTATGAGAAATACATAGAAATTAAGTAACTATTTTTTAGGGAACTTATGAGAAATGTAAAGAAATTAACTTTCTTAATTAGTCAAATTTACATTAGATCTAGATTAGGTAATCTATCGAATTAGCAACCCTTTGAATTTTACATTATGGAAATCGGTGATTCATAGGCTATACAGAATGCATTTTACTGTGACCTTAGTATACGATTTCAAACTCGATTAACGAACTCGAAAATTTAGGTAACACAAAAAAAAATAAATAAATAAAACAAAATAACATTAATTTACTAAAGCAGTCAGAGTGATTGCACCCTTCAACCTCGATGTCTCGTAGCTGTAGTCATAGCCCACAGACACTAGGTACTTTGTTATTAACAACATGGATTTTGTTTTACTAAGTTTTACATTGTTAATTATTACATTATTAATAATATTCACAAGATGAACCCTATTCATATGGAACAATCCCAAAGGGGCCACTGACACGAAATTCAAGCTTCTCAAGAATACGGTGTTCATCAGGAAGCAAGAGGAGGTAAAGGGAAATACAGAAAGAAGAGATCTCACTTATTAAAAAGAAAAACTGAATAAATAAATTAACAAATAGATAAAAATTTATCAAAATGAAATGCAAATAGCATTATGGTAGTGATCCACTGCATCTTCCCTTGAAATTTTGAAGTTCCAATGCGCGACATCCTCAGGGAGATTGTTCCACAGTCCAACGGTATGAGGAATAAAGGTCCTTTGAAACAGAAGTTCTACTGTACAGTGAGGCACATTTACTGCAAATTGGTGCTGCTGCTCAGCAAATCTAGTTGCTGTCGGCATGAATTTCTGAGTTCAAAGTATTTTGTAGCCTCAATCATAAATGAGAAAATCCCAACAGTTACCACATTGCAGATCTTTATAATCTTCATGAAATCAGTTTTAGGACATTTTGTACATCAAAGCAAGAGACCATAAAGTTGGTACCGGTGATGACGGTCGCCAATTTTAGTGTTTTCCGCGTTTCACATTTCCATTGCAGTTCCTTTCATCTGCTTACAATGTTCCTGGTCATATTTTTCTGACGGAACCCCGGAAAATTCTTGTTTTGTCTTGAATATCATTTACATTCCCCACAATAGACGGCATATTTTGAAAAATAACCTAACAATGACATCGAAGCCGACTGGTATTATTTTGTTCTTCGCTATCCTCGTGGAAATATTTTATCATGTAAACAACGGCTCTTTTCCTTTCCGTTTCCTCTGCTTTTGTGCTGAATAAAGTGAATGTGGGATGACAATAGTTCAAAAAGATTCAGTGAATTTTTGGCTAGTGGATCAATGCGTCGTTTATCATAAAAAGGGACAAGAGATATTTCATATATTCGACGTCAGTGAGTTTTCTCCCAATGAAATACGCATACACATAAAAAACATAAAAATATATATATATATATATATATATATATATATATATATATATATATATATATATATATATATATATATATATATATATATATATATATATATATGTGTGTGTGTGTGTGTGTGTGTGTGTCTGCATGTTAAATGGGTAAAAGTTTACATTTCCTATCGTGGAAATTTATTCAGCCTAACTTCAAAAAGCACTTCATTGCGTGTCCAATTAATATATATCCTGCAGCAACGTTTACATATTGTAATTAATCAGACCTAAGTTGGATAACTAGGCAACAGATCAATGCGAGAATACAAGATGAGGGGGATGTGGAATCAGGCTGTTTAGTAGTTTTCTAGTCTGAATTCTCTATGTGGTATGAAGAAAGGCTTCTCGAGAAAATTCACATCGTCTTTATTTGATGCTACTAAGAGAAGGAAACGGAACGAGGGGAGGACAAGATTCGGAAGAATTCGAAATTTACGATAGTTCTGCTTCTTTATTACTATGACAACTAGGATTCAGCCTCTACGTCTCTGTTTCTCTAAAGACACTGCAAAGGAATGTGTCTTCGCTTTATTCTAAATGCCCATTGGTTTTGAACATTTAGTAGAATTACTAAGTAGGAAGTTAGCAACATTATGATTTTTTGAGAACTGGGCTCTTCATCGATTTGAAGAGGAGAAATTGTTTAAGGAACTATTTGTAACTCTCCAGTTTTGTTAAAAAAAAATCAAAAGTTTCTAGTTTCAGGAACCTTAATCAGATTCCGATTCCCAACTCTCTGGACATAACAATGTTACAACAACCGAACAAAAACGGCTTACCTTTGTTCTGCTATTACCCGTATTTTCGAGTTGTCAAGTGCACCCACAAACATTGAAGCGCGCGTGTGTGCACACATAATTTCATACAAACATAAACACTAGCAAACACACACACACACACACAAACGCAATGACTCAATGTTGTGACTATAAAGTGAAGTTACCTGACCTATTTTTTTTCTAGTTCGTGATATCTAACTCGCTTCAGAAGCGCAGCATCTGACCTATTTTTTTTCCCTAGTTCGTGATATCTAACTCACTTCAGAAGCGCAACATGAAAGAAACATGAGAGAGGAAAAAAAATCTTTTATGCTGCGATGTCTTTGTGAAAGGCCTACTCCTGGGACGGAGTAGCAGGTGTCACCAATTACCGTAATGACACAGATAGGAATATGGGCTGAAAGTCTAACGCTAGAACTGTTATTTACGCTCAAAATTACGGGTGATGTAATCGTTTCTGCTGAGAAACGAGCTAAGAGCGAATTCTTGAAAAAGACTTCGCAAAGGAAGCGGTTGGTGGTAAGTTGCACATAATCATGTTTGCGACATTCTGTTGCTGCCTCCATTATTCGGTTCAATATACATCGGTTCAATATACATCGCAGCTAGTTAGTTAATACTTGCGAACACATCTTTTAAAAACATCAACATATATAAGAGTTCATGATGTGGTATCATCATTTCCAAGTACTAAATGATAAACCGATAATGAATCGCATAAGTAATAGATATGTACCTAACATGCTAAAAAAAAAACATGATACAACTAAAAAATAATCTAAATATCAGAACTAAGAAACTCACAATTAAATATGTCACAAGAGTCTGTTGGGGACCCATTAGAAAAAGGTTTTCTCCGGCACACAAAACTAAATTATAAATCAGGTACACAAAAAATATAAATCGCATTCTGCGATTGCAAGAATAGTAGTTTTGAAAACATGATCATCTTATCGTCACTGAGAGTTACATGCCTGTGTTTTGATCATCCTTGATATACATATAGATATTTATATCATTTTGATTAAAATCTAATTATTTGACATGGTCGAGTCATTCAAACCGCTACTGACAGCACTAAAATTAATAATAATAAAAATTACGTGAAATCAGCGTTTTACATGGGAAAAAATTATTGTCGATTAATTTCATTGCAAGGTAACTATAACATTAGTAAGGCGAGGAATTACATGCAAAAAGAAAGCGGTAAAATTGCACATATATAATAAAAATATGATAATGTTAAAAATAAAAACCATCAAAATAATACCTCGCTTACCGGGTCTTCAGAAATTTTCCTCTTAATTGAATTTCTTCGAAATCTAAATTGCATCTTCAATACAAGCGCCATTTTCTGGGTCATTTCAGAGAATTATTATAAAAGGAAACCAACTTCTGTATTCTTAAAAGCGTTGTGAATTCAACCAACGGCGCCCAAGTCGCTCTCGACCGCGTTATTTCCATTTACACTTCTCGAGAGATTCTCACATCTAAGAGCAGTTGGATGGAAAACATTTGAACCCATAAAAATCATTACCATTTAGATGATCGAGAAAGTTACCAACAACCACCTCTCTCTCTCTCTCTCTCTCTCATTTGATCAAAGGAGTTACCTTTTTCTCCTACTCTTCCGTGACTCGCCTCCTTTCTTGTTCAACCATCACCTGTTATATTTACTGCCAGATATCTGGACGAATCAGCTGCATCCAATTTTATACCATCCATAGTAATATTTATTAATCCATCTATCTAGTGTCCATTTAAACCGCATAACCTTACTCTTGCTCGCATTAAATTTGTTTTCGATTTCCCGCTTTTGCAAACGCTCTAAAACGTTTGCGCTTGATTCTGCAGTTTCTATTCACTATTCCAAAATTACATCGTTTTGTGGTATCTACAAATATTATCATTTCGGCACACCACTTAAAAGCCAGTTTCCCATCCTACAGCTTTTCACCTTCATCTGATTGCTTTCTTTTGTCTTCTTGTATAACTACAACGTTAAAGACATTAAAGATATTTACACCAAACCATCCAATCGACTGGCTATATATTCTAAAATACGCATTACTTCCATCATACAACTGTTAACTCTACGTAATGCATCCTCATCGCTTCATGCATTGCCTCCATTTAAATTCTACCGTAGACTTTTCTTGTTGGTCCATTTGTCTTAAACTTATCTTTTCCTTTACTTCTAAACGTCTCATATGACTTTCCTAACAAACACCTGAACTGCACACCCTCTTTCTTCTGTAACCTAACCTGTTTTTTCCCTTATTAGTCATTTTGTCCTTTGTCTCATTTCCCCTGAAAAAATCAGGCCATTAACATTTTATGGTGTACTGAGTATCTTCTAAATCCCCACTGTTGCATCATGTACAGAATTGCACCTCCAACCATCTCCCAACCTTTCTTTAACTCATCCTACCACCTGCTGTTGTTGTTCCCGTTCCTTCCCCTCCAGGCCCACAAACAGTCTCAAGTGTTGAAAGGACACCATCATGGGATTTTACACACCCCTCATATAATCATTCCAACTCGACTTTAATCCTAGCCCATATATAAGCTATTTTCTCTTTACATGCTCTTTCATTTCCATACTAAATCAATTTATTTTTTACATTTACAGCCAGTTATTAACTACCTCCATAACTTCCACCACAATGGTCTTGTTTTTATGACAGTAAATCATGATAAGATATGCCTATTGCCCCTTCTTGTCTCTCTATTACATCCAACAATGGGCCCTTCCATAAACTCTGTACCTATGCCTAACCCAGCAAACAATTTTCCTTACTATTTTCTTTTTCAAAAGTAGCATATAAATATTATGCTTTGGAAATCACACATCTCCATCAATCAAGCCCATTTTCTGAGCACATTTCCAAATGATCCTCTACTCCTAATTACTCCAGTAACGCTTTATCCACCAGCATTGAAATATTATCCTCTGCTACCCACATTTACATAGAAACTACCATGGACAACTGCTCTTTATATTCTCCGAACCTGTCAGGCACAGATACCTACGGTTCAAAACATACTTTCTTTCACGATGATTCTTTTCCATTCCTAGACCATGCCGATTCACTACTACACGTTTTTTTTCCCTCCTTCCTTACATGACCTTGAACTAACACATTTGTACTCTTTCGCCTGTCCCCAGTCCTCCTGACATTACAAGCAATGTCCCTACTTTAGCTCTACACTTTTCACCTACCCCAGACACTCTTTTTCCTCCCATTCATGCATACACTACCTTTTCACCTTTGTCCTACCGAATGTCCAACATCAAACCGTCTCCCCTCGAAGAGATCCATTACTATACGTTACTTCTCTTCTGCACCATTTCGTCGCACATTCGAAACACCAAGACTTGGTGTATTGTTTTCTCTCTGGTTTTTCAAACACTAGTTCAGTACACAGAGCTGGAAACTATATACTTTCGGACTCTTGGTGAATCACACCCCCGATGTGTAGCAAAGATGCTATCATTGTTGTTTCGCTGCATCCCGGAATCTGGTATGAAGCTCCCTCCAATTATTATAAGTGTATCCCCATCAATAACAGTACGTGAATCGAAAGTAAGAAGTAAATGATAAAGTCAAGGGACTTGCATATGCTGTGCAAATAGTAATTAGTAATTTTATAACTACCTTTAATACCAATAAATGGGTTCTATCTACAATTTCACATTCTATCTCTAAGGCAAGAAATCTCCGTATAACTTAGTTTATTTTCGCAAACTAGCAATTTTTACATAAGCCCATATTCATAGGTTAGATTGATTTATTCTACTCTACAATTATGCGCTGTAAACTCCAAAATCTGCAGCTATCACTCATCCAGTCCACAGTTCCTTTTCACTTCTACTGATTGGCTTTTGCAAACGCCTGCAGTATTTTCTCAGGTATTCTGGATTGAAATGTAACACCAGTAGGCTTATTTTCCCCTATCATTGTTACGAACTTATGACAGTCATCTGTCCGTTACCTCTTACACCATACATAATAGGATTCAAATAGTTTTATACTTTATCATCACAGTCGGTAACGTATCACCATAACCAATCAACATCCTGTTATCTGCAAACTTCTGGCATTCCTCTTTCCATACAACTCCTCTTCCATACACGATAAAAGATTTTGCCCCGGTTTTCGAGTCCACTGCTGTTTAAAATTTAACATAACATGCGTTTGCTTCTAGCCCTCTAAGACAACGAGCAAGGCGGTTCTTTCTTATAGCGTTTTCGGAGAAATTTCCTTGGTTCCTAAACATGAAACATTTCAGTCCTTTACCTTCTTACAACAACAATGATTTTACTTTAATATTCCCACTGTAAACGCACACACTCTCTCTCTCTCTATATATATATATATATATATATATATATATATATATATATATATATATATATATATATATATATATATATATATATATACAAATGTGTGTGTGTGTGTGTGTGGAATATATATATATATATATATATATATATATATATATATATATATATATATATATATATATATATATATATACATATATATATATTACATAATGCGAGTGTACGTACATACACTGTGTGTGTGGACAGATATATTCCAACTGGGGTCCAAGGAACACATATTTAGTAAAAAAGGTAAAATATGCGCCGAAGTATCTTCGGCGCAATCGCCTTTTTTGTACAGCCGCTACAACGTATAATCAAGGCCACCGAAAATGGATCTATCTTTCGGTGGTCTCGGTATAATGCTGTATGAGCCGCGGCCCATGAAACTTTAACCACGGCCCGGTGGTAGCCTATCGTATATCGCTACAAGAAGTACGATTATGGCTAACTTTAACCTTAAATAAAATGAAAACTACTGAGGCTAGAGGGTTGCAATTTGGTATGCTTGATGATTGGAGGGTGAATGATCAAACATACCAATTTGCAGCCCTCTAGCCTCAGGAGTTTTTAAGATCTGAGGGCAGACAGAAAAAGCGCGGACAGAAAAAAGTGCGGACGGGCAGACAAAGCCGACACAATAGTTTTCTTTTAAAGAAAACTAAAAAGTAAAATCTGAAAAACTTACGAATATGTGCTTCCAACTACTGCAAAACTTTCCTGTGGGAAAAAGATTTTATCTCCCCCTAACGACAATTTGATATCCTCCAAAAAGATTTATGGTAAGTCTGACAGATGACGCAAATGGCTGGAAAGAAACTAAACTCTTGAAATTTATTGATTTCCTCTTCCAGCAAACTGTAACTGAAGGCAGTGAAGGCACTTGTGTGCATTTGAGCTTATATCTACACACCTGTGTGCACGCACATGTGTTACAGATTTTGTAGATTCTGTATTCTGTTCTCAAGAACAGAAAGCTTAAAAATGCAATTTTTAATTGCTGTGTTCTGCTCTCCAAAATAATTATAAGGTGCATGTGAAGCGGGCTATAAGGCGGTATGTCATTTATTATCATACGATACTGCAGAAAATATAAGAGCATGACAAAATTTCAAAGCAATATTTCATATTAATGGCGCCGTTGGGAATATGATTAATACAATAAATACTTTGTTGCCTGCTTAAATATCTAGTTATGCTAGCAGGTACTCCTTTGAGAATAAACAAAAAAATGTGTATTTCATGTGAAGCACAGGAATCAAAAACATTGCGCACGTATGCAAAGGGTGTCGTTTAAATAATTTTAAAGGCCTTACGAGAACTTTCAACCTCCTCTTCTCCCCTGACAATTAAAGAGGAATAACGAAGCGCTACCAATAGATGAATGCCATATATATATATATATATATATATATATATATATATATATATATATATATATATATATATATATATATATATATATATATATATATATATATATATATATACATACATACATACACATGAATGTCTTTTCCTGTAATACCACAGTGTAATATGAATATAAGAAGGCCCATAAAACACTATTTAAACGTTGCAACCAATGCGCCTTTTTATATTCATATATATACCTATATATACTGAACCAAAAAATATATACATCATTGAAACCGTCTCCTTCCTTTACTATTAATGGTATTCATTGGGCACCAATAAAAAAAAAAAAAACAACAAGAAAAGCAAGCCTAATTAAATCTCCCCTCCAACAAAGGTAGGCTTATTCATTAGAAAACTATCAAAGATTTGGGAAGTATTTTTAAAAATCTCTCCCTCTCCATCAAGAGTATTCATCAGGCACCAGACATAGGATAGAGCACGCTAGAATTCAACGACCACAAATGAATGTTGATTAGCAACATTTACACTACTTACTTGATACGTAAAGCCTTACAGTGCCGCTGTAAACTAATCATTAAAATTAGATTAATTGCAAGAAAAAGAATCATAATTAAAAAATCTAAAATTCCACTAGCCTCATTCACCACACCGCCCCGACCCCCAACCCCCAACACATCCCAGGGTACTACGACCTCCCCCGTTACTAACCTCCCACGCCTACGCCTGAAAGCTGCGCTCATGATAAATGGTTATTTTAAAATTCCCCTCTCCGACAAACGAGGCCTTAAATGTATATCTTTACATAATATTCTATGCTCAAAATTACTTTCCTTTCATCCCCAACATATTTGCATAAACTCGTGTTACGCCATATCTATATATATATATATATATATATATATATATATATATATATATATATATATATATATATATATATATATATATATATATATATATATATATATATATATATATATATATATATATATATATATATATATATATATATATATATATATATATATATATATATATATATATACATATACTGTATATATATAATATGCAACGATTACATTATTTCTTAAACTACGTGTAAATGAATCGCCAGTAAGCTTAAAGCTTTAGCAACACATAACAGGTCTAAAGGTCTTCAATGAGCATCAAAGACAAGGGACAGGATATAATCTCAAGATAGGCGCTCGAGCCCTGTCTCCACCCACACAGCACGTAGGAAGTGGTTACTGATGACTCAGCAGGTAGACTTACGAGTGTCCCAAAGCCCTATTCCCAGCTAGTAGGCGCAGAATAGTATATACAGCGCAAATTCATGAGACCGCGAGGGTAACTTGACCTCAGGACCTCTGAAGTGCGAATTCGATACCAATCAAAAGTCATTTTTACTGGATAAAAACGTTGTTTGACAATATGTTTAATGTTTAACGGTTCAGTTAATATGACAACCTAAACCATTTTTGTATTTCATTATTTTTTTAGGTGAAAGAATTGGTGTGAAGGGGAAGATCGGCTTATCCAGCTCATAAACATATACTGAGCAGTATTTTTTTTTAATGATCACCACCAGTTTAAATAATTTTACTAAATTTTTTTAGGTAGTTATAAATTTTTATTATTCGATTCCCTGAGGTTATGAGACAAAAACCAATATCAAAGGTTATGTAGAATTCCCTTCGTAAATGGGTTTTAATTCTAATAATGTCTTAGAAGTGAAATTTAGATGCTTTATTAGAAT
>NC_089784.1:6508003-6525503 GCF_040412425.1 Macrobrachium rosenbergii | reverse complement strand
ATAAATTAATAAATTAATTATCAAAAAACAGGGAGAAAAATGTCTGGGTAGTAATGCATTATATCTTCGCTTGAATATTTGAAGTTCTAATTGTACGGCATCCCCAGGGAGATTGTTTCTATAAAGCCCAAGAAGTCTAAGGAGCTAGCAGATATTTTAAATCATTAAGAAAAATCGACATAGTCGCCTCATCTTATGAAAACTTGAACCGCGTTATGTAAAATGTAATATTTTTTTGTGCGTAAAAGACGGTCTACTACAAACAGATTCATTATGTATTGCATTCGGAATTCATATTAACAATCACCGTTAGTTCCGAAAGAGCAGATACACTTGTACTCATAATATACGCCGTATCTGCGAAAAGAATTACATCCTTTCATTTGTGGAAGATCCGCTGGCGTTATATTGTTAAAAACGTTCATTTCACAATTTTCCTGACGTAATGAGATCTGAATGACTAAAAATACCTAATGGGAATGCACACAAAGAAGCTAATGAGAATATAACATTGTGGAGTGTTATTCAGAAATATTCTGCTTATAGCAATTTTTTCATAATGCTAATTAAATCCCTGGGGTTAAATTAAAAAGCTAATGTTTACAAAATATTCATGATTATCAGGCTAATGTGATCATGGAGGGAAACGCACCTGGAGTGTTTAATTTGACTCTCTATGTTTACTTATGACTTATTCATACCGAATATTTTTTTATGCTGGTATTTTGGAATATATAAGTCTATTTTGTAACTGTTGATTTGTGCGCTGTGCCACCATCATATTGTTCATCTTCACGTTCACTCCTATTGTCACTCCTTTATTATTGGCCTCCTCGAACGAGTCTGCAAGAGTCTGTTGGCAATTTTAGTGACGCTCGATGTTTTTAGGTCTTAAACGTTATAGAGCAATATAAAAATTCCTCTACATGTACTTGCATTACACAGAGAAGTAAAGCAGTAATGTTTTCCAAGACGTACATCTTCATCTTTTATGGATCCATTTGTAGAAGGTTTGTAGAAACCTTCAGAAGTTTGTCATCACGAGAGGACTAACTTCTGGGGCGGGGGAACTCTCTAGAGAAATTTACCCGGATTTACTCGATTTGGTTTGTTTGTTTCTTTATTTTGGATTTATATAACGATGACAAATGCCGAATATCGCCATAGCCGTTGCCATTTGCTATTGTGTCTTCAAGGAAGCTGTTGTCAAAGCCCATATGAAGTTGAGCTACAGGCAATTCAGGCAGTTATGCATTCAAGTCTGTTTTTCCAAAAGATATCCCAGTGTCACTGAAGGGTTTTAAAGGAATTTCTGTAGGGTGGTTAGTCGTACGGGAAATACTTTATTATATTTTGAGATGCATCCGGGAGAGGTTCAGGGTGCTTATTTATTTATTTTCGAAGTATATTACTTCAAACCAGTGACTTTAGGAACGTATTTTTTTTAAGCATAGCAAATTTCGTTACGTTTCAGTTTTTCTTTTGATCTTGCAATGCTTTGTCAAACAGAAGAATATTTTTTTTGTAATTAAAATAGATCCACTATTCCGGAACAATTCTTGCCAAAACATGACTTTGAAGACCTTTTTGTAGAGATATAGACCTAGATGGTGAAAAAGTGTTGGTAAAACTGTATGAACAATAGAGACTTCTGTGTATAGTTATTGAATTTATTATACTGAAGAAGTTTAAAACAAAGGTTTTCTGCTCTACGAGTATTCAAGAATAGGCAGTTAAAAGATACAAGTGGCTCATTTTATAAATTAGTATCAGATGACTTCAGGAAAAATATTCAGTGGCGGCAGCAGCAGTGATTTAACTGAAGTTAAATGAAACATTACGATATTTCTTTTTTTGATAAAATCGAAAATGAAAGAGTGGAATATGGTAAATAAACATATAAAATCATATCGACTTTTTCAGGCAAAACAATGTTAAGAGAACTTGATATTTCAACGACAAGACTACCTCGCAAAAAAGCAAAAACACATGAATAAATGGCAAGAAATACAAAATCCCGTAAATGTGTGTATACTTTTCGCCCCGAGTTGTATGTAATTCGCCTCCACCTCTAACACCGTTAGGTTTCTTCCGCTTCGTACATAGTTAAGATCTATATGCTAATATTTCTTAAATTGCTCGAGGAATACAATTAAGACTCAACTTGGCTAACTTTGCATTCTATGAATATTAAAAACCGTGATGCATTTCCCTAGTAATTATCGAGGAGAAACTGGAAGAGGAGTATGAATTAAAAAAACAACTGCTAATTGCGTGAGTAATGTTAATATTTAATTTTAGTGTAATTGGTTTTGGTACAGAAAGGGAGAATGTCGAACTGATTTTATATGTTTATTTAGCATATTTCACTCTTTCATTTTCGATTTTATCAAAAAATGAGAAATCGTAACGTTTCATTTAGATTCATTTAAATCACTACAGCTGCCGCCACTGATAATAGTTTTCCCGAAGTCATCTGGTATTAATTAAAAAAATGAGTCACTTGCACTTTTTCACTGTCTGTTCTTGTATACTCGGAAAATAGAAAGCCTGTGTTTTTAAACTTCTACAGTATAAGAAAATTCATTAACTCTACACAGAAGTCTCTATTGTTATTCAGAAAATGAAGCATATTCATGTGGAACAAGCCCACAGGGTCCACTGACCTGAAATTCAAGCTTCCAAAGAACAGCCGTGGGGGAGGCCTTATTGATTGTAAAAATCAGGTTACCACGAGCTATTAGTGAAACCCCTCATTCTTTCAGCGTCAAAACTGTAAATAAAATTCTAAAAATTGTAAATAACCGTACCTCTGGCCTCTCACAAATTCTCTTCTATTAGGAAAGTGTATAAACAAGAAAGAAGGTATGGATTTCGAATGCAAATGAAAGAAAGCGCGTATGTAAAATGGAAATGGTAAGAATTAATAACACGAAGATGAATAAGGCAAAAAGTTTACCGTAATTACAGATGAATTAAAACGGAGAGAAAAGATCGAAAGGCTGGTGAAACGTGGAAAACTCGCAAATGTTGAGAGGAAGGAGGTGAAGGAGGCTGAAAACTTGCTAGGTAGGTGGGTGAGGTAAATGAGGCATAGAAAATGATATTCCTTCCATCGAAAAGAGCGAAGTTACGTGCAAGATGCAGGTGAGACGAGCAGTTTTGGCGAAAGGGGTTGACACCCTGCTGATGAGTTTTCTGTGTAAGTATATGACAGTTTCAGCAACTATGCATGTATGTAACTATTAATGATAAGTTTTTTCAAACTAAATTCCTATTCCATTGGAAACCTGCTTTGGAGGTTGTATGCTCACGATAATAATTACATTGGCGACGAGAGGTCAAACACTTTTGGCTCTATTCCTACGTTTATTTGTGAATGTCGAGGTCAAAACGACTCCCTCATTTGGCTTATTCTTTTAGCGTCACCAACAGGGGTGATAATCCCCTGCAGATATAAAAAAGAAAAATACTTCCGTTTTTTGCAACAGAAATTCACGAGAGTCACTGCAAACAAACGCCGTAGAAAACTGCTATTTTTTTTAGAGGAGTTCTGCAAAAATATTCGAGCTCATAAAACTAGATGAAATAATGAAATGTAAACTAGCATTCCCCTTTTGGTGATGTTTAAACGTGAAAAACATTTTGGAGTTCATGAAGTTTTATTTTTACACTGTTTCTATCAATTGCTGTTTTAACGAGTTTTGTCAGTGTCAAATTATATAAAAAATTATTTGCATGTTTAGCTGTTCCATGATTCCGTTTCAATATTATGTATTTTGTATTTTTTCCATTATCTTATCTTACCAAATGGCGTTGTGTAAAGTGGAATCTTAATGGCATATTAATGGTCCTTCATTCTTGTTATTCACCAAACAATAAAAAAGATAACAAAAACACGTAAGCTTACAAACAACTTTATTTCAGATGTACATATATATATATATATATATATATATATATATATATATATATATATATATATATATATATATATATATATATATATATATATGTACATACACACATATATTATACATATATATGTATGTATATATATATATACACACACATATATATATATATGTGTGTGTGTATCACAAAACCCACGTAAGAAGGTGATTGAAAACCGGGACGTTGAACAAGTACTTTCGTAGTTTATTCTACATTTTCAAGTTAACACTGAATACGAAAGAAGTTGACAGAGCTTTATATACAAAAACAGAAAGGGGTGGGGTTACAGTTTGTTAATCTGGGCAGCATGTTCTTTAAACATAAAAGACAAGGACAAAGGATCAAGGGATAATCCAAGGTGGAGGTTAACATTCCTATTCATCTAAGCGACCTCGAAAACTATGGATTAGACACTAATATCTGTCTTTTTCGGTTATTTTTACATGCCATCCCCTTCCCACACACACCCCACTGGTGCCAGTGATGTCTAACCCTCACATTAATCTTTCCCAGATAGTAAGTCATGTATACTAAGCTTGGTTGAAATTTTTCAATACGTTTCAGATTTATGCTGGAACATACACACACACACACATACATACATACATACACACATATATATATATATATATATATATATATATATAATATATACATACTGATCCTCACTGCAGATCTCCTGTGCAATTTTTTCATTCCTCTAATTCTCTTCAGTAGAACAGACTCGATCCATATTTCTAAAACTGTGAAGGCAATGCTTCTTTAACAAAGAGCTTGAAAATGGAGAGGGATGACTACTTTTTGTACAGACTGCTTTTTGTACCAGGATAAAAAAAATAGAAATTATTAAAGAAAAAAATGATCTCGAGAATACTTTTTACGTATATTTGAGGTAACAGGGAAATTAATATTTTGGTTGTAGGAATTGGGATCACACCTTGTTTATGAAAAATGTCACAAACTTTTTCCACCCAATAGTTAAAGCAGATCATCGGAGGTTTTTTTTTAAATTGTTGACATCAAAGGAAAAGAACCGTGAACCATTCCAACTCTATGGAAAATAAAGTCATAATGTCAAAACAAGATTAAACACTCTCAATCATGCTTTATAGCTCAAATCCCTCTCTCTCTATACACACACACACACACACACACACAAACACACGTACGCACGCACGCGGGCGGGCGCGCACACACACACACGGATACTTGACAATGACTGTTTATCCTAGAAAGCTTGTAACTTTTTTTGAATAAATATCTCCGCTAGATACCATCCAGTTAGTATATATATACATGTATACACACGCACACACACACACACACACACACACATATATATATATACACACACACATATATATATGGATGGTATCTAGCGGAGACATTTAATAATATATATATATACACACACACACACACACACACACACATAATACTGGATGGTATCTAGCGGAGACATTTATTCAATAAAGTTACAAGCTTTCTAGGACAAACAGGCTGGAGAAATTTCTTTCCAACATAATGGGAAAATGGAGGGGGGGGTTAGTATCTGAAGGGCATTAAAACATAACATGAACCTTATAGATTAATTATCTAAAATTAACGTAAAAGATTGCAAATTTTCGAGTTTAGATGTAACTTCCCTCTTCACAGGGAAGTAATAAAAAAGAATATGGAGGAACGGCCTTATACATGTGACTTAGATCATGACGTTTTGATAAAATTGTTGTCAGCGGCCCTCAGCGTTAATGAGTTCAAGTGGGGCGAAAACCATTACATATAGAAAAATCGGGTGCCTATGGGTTCGAGTCTTTCGCCGATCTTAGCTAATATCTCTATGGAATGGTTTAAAACGGAAGAGGTGGGCAAATTAAACAGAGGTAAGTTAAATATAAAATGGATAAGATACGTGGATGATATCTTTATTATTTATAAGGGAGAAAGGGAAGAACTACACAAGTGCCTAGAAAACATAAACTAAATGAACAAATCAAGTTCACAACAGAAGAGGAGGGGAAATTCCTTTCTTAGATGTTCTGCAGTCATAGGAAAGAAATAAAAATAGGAGAAATGACAGGGTTGGCCATTAGGGCTTATAGCATTTGCAATCCCGAATTCTTAAATGAAAAGCTAGAATACCTGAGGGAGGGTGTTAGGAGATTAGGATACCCTAAGTACCGGTGAAAGCGGGCGCACATTAAGGCAAGAAAAAACTATTTTGGGTGGAGGGAAGGGATAAAAAAGGAACGTTTGGAAGGGAAGAAAATAATTACAGTCTGGGACAACAACACTATTACACCCATCAACAGGAAGCTAGATAATTTCAAACTGATAGGCAATTACAAAAACACCATTAGGAATAAAATAGTTAGAAACAAAAAGTCGGTAGAGGGGTAAGAGATAAGCAAGGAGGGGGGGATATATAGGGCAGCGTGTCTAGACTGTGACGATCGGTCCTAAGGCGAAAGCGGCAAATCCTGCAAAGAGCGAAGTAAACAGCACATACCAAACATAAGACACTACAATCAGACGTCGGCAGTTGCCAAACACAGTCGGGAAAAAGACCACAAAACAGACTGGGAAAATATGAATTTTTTGTACAGGAACACTAACAAAACAGCCAGATTGTTTGTAGAGAATGTCTTCATAACATGCACAAACAATGCAATGGTAGGGAATACTGGAAACGGTTTTGAAGACGCATATCATAAAAACTGTTTACTCCACAATAGAAAAGAAACACAAACACACAAGAGACTGCATGGAAAATACACAGCTTGAAGAAGCTGCGGGTATAGAAATGCCAAGGTCACAAGGGCAGGGCCACAGGAGGAGGGTAAATAAAGTATTAAAGAAGCCAGCACACATGTACAAATACAACTGGACTATGTGTCCGGTCATTTTACAGATACTTGACAATGAGGACTATTTGTCCTAGAAAGCTTGTGACTTTTGTGAATAAATATCTCCACTAGATACCATCCGGTTTGAATGAGGTCCTGTTAGCAATTGTATTAAAGAACAGAACAATTATTTATGTAATAAAAAGTATATATATATATATATATATATATATATATATATATATATATATATATGTGTATATAAATGTGTGTGTGTGTGTAAATATATGTATAAATGGATGTATGTAAGTATGTTTGTGTGTGTGTGTATGTTCCAGCATAACTCTGAAATGCTTGAGCAATTTCAATTTGGTATACATATGACTTACTATCTGGAAAAGAATACTGTGGGGGTAAGACATCGCTAGCACCAAAGGGCACCAAAGAAGGTGCGGGTGGGCAGGGCTTCCCTGAAATGGGGCTGGTTCTGCCCACAGACTTAGTAACTAAATAAACTTTACGAATTTATCATACCTCATTTCGGTATACATAAGACTTACTGTCTGGAAAAGAATACTGTGTGGGTAAGACATCACTGGTACCAAATGAGCTGGGGGTGACATGTAAAAATAACCAAAAACGACAGGTATTAGTCTAATCCATAGTTTTCGAGGTTGCTGAGATGAATGATGACACTCCCGATGGCATTTAAGTCAAAGTTCGGCCCCGATAAGAAGGAGGGGTGTCAGAATGGGTGAAATATAAAAAGTAAAAAATGCTGGGCACTGTAATTAAAGCAACTATCTTAACAGGAGAGAGAGAGAGAGAGAGAGAGAGAGAGAGAGAGAGAGAGAGAGAGAGAGAGAGAGAGAGAGAGAGAGAGTTTATTGGTTATCATTCGAGTTTTCCTGGGGAGCGTGTGTTGGTCAGCTAGTATATATATATATATATATATATATATATATATATATATATATATATATATATATATATATATATATATATATATATATATATATATATATATTTATATAATATGCATATACATATATATATATATATATATATATATATATATATATATATATATATATATATATATATATATATATATATATATATATATATATATATATATATATATATATATATATATATATATATATATATATATATATATATATATATATATATATATATATATATATATATATATATATATATATATATATATAATAGATACATATAGCCATTCAAAGTAAATTTAATACAGGGGATGTGTCGAAAACGTTAAAAACCTTCCTAAAGGTTATGGAGGGAAGGCTCTGCAAATGACAAAAATAATATATTAATGAGGAGTGAGCTTCCATTTTTAACATTTTCTTACAGGCTTTCCACTCTCTCCTCCTATCCTTCTTTTACTCTCTGCCAAATGACATCAGTTGGGACAGGCCTTTAGTCCATTAGCAAATTACTTTTATGTGTTTAATGAGTCTCCTATTCTTTAGAATTTTCTTTAAAGATAAAAAGGAGGAGGAGGAGAGAGAGAGAGAGAGAGAGAGAGAGAGAGAGAGAGAGAGAGAGAGAGAGAGAGAGAGAGAGAGAATACACATGGTTTTTACTCCTTGTAAGTCGAATACTAAAGAACTGATTATTTCATATTGATTAAGGATTATTTAACGCACTGGTTATAAAAGATGTTATCATACGTCATCTTTGTAATATGAAATACAGCTTTGATGAAGTCAGTCCGATTGCGTCATTCTTATTCTTTATTGCAACATAGCATTGTTTCCCGTTACGATGACTAAGGTAATGGTAATTTAAATTTCTAATATCCCTTAAGCCTCATCATGTTCTGAGATGAGGTCCTTTTATTTTTCGTTTAATTTTCTTCCTTCGTCTTCGAATCTCCAAGGTAATGTTTGATCTTTTCATTCAGATATTAATTAAATATATAAAGATATCTACGCTTATAGAGTGACACATGAACATGAAGCTTTATAACAGCGATAAAATGAAGATGAATAAAAAACGAGTATAACCAATTATTTGTATCAGAAATAGAGGAACAGCATGGTGAATAATCTTGTATCGAATACTCTCATAAAATACCGCGTCTATTGTATACAGATTTCAGATACCAGTGTTACGTACCTGAAGTTTTTGAAATGGCATGTAATAATAGCGAATAATAATATGGAATGAATAAACAGAAATAAGGCTAAAATAAAAAAAAAAAACAATATCTGAAGAAGATAACAAATGTTACACAGGGACGAAAACATATAATGCAACCGGAAAAAAACGTATTATTCAGCGCGGTCTGTATGTTCCCAGATCATCTGCAAATTAATGAGGCTACTACAAACGAACGGGAATCTTGGGAACAGCTGATAATAGTGGTAATTTCTCCATCGTGATACCGACAAAGTTTAGAAATAGTTTCAGCAGATAATGGGCTGGCCTTAGTTCCTTCTCTTGTGAGGTGAATCTGCATAATCCACTCGTTCCCTTTCCTTCTCATTCATTCTCTTCAGTCTCCACAGGCTGTACTTTATTTGTTGAAGGAATCCTCGAAACTGCTATTGAAAATTCCAGTGAGGGATAAATATGTTTATGTATAGCCATACTTTCTCCAGTTCTCGAAGAGCAGTAAGTGGAAAGTTCAGTTTTTGATCAAGAGATGCGAACTCATCCTTATAAATAAGGATAAAATAATAATTTATTTCCCAGCAACTCTGCTCGGATTGGAACATCGTTAATCGGATAATACAGAATTATTGTACAAAGATAAGGGCACACGTAAAATCCAATCTAGATGCATATTTATAGAAACAGAAGACATAATATCATCCAAGTTGCAATGACCTTTGCATAATCATATGCAGCTGATTATCCGTTCAAGAGCTTTGTGAATAAAGTCCTCTTCACTCCTCCCTTTCCCAACATCCTTTCATTGTAAAAGAGGCGGAAGTTTCGCTGAGGAGAAGCGAAACATTTGCAAGATAAACTCGGAGGAACTGCTTGGATCTTGGAGTTGAGACGCGGGCGCATTTTACCGTCATTATTACAACTTCCAAACTGCGTGTGAACCATTATTTTTCCTGGATGGCCGTTTAGGGATGCATTGAAAAGCGTGGCGAGCTACAGAGTCATTTTGACAAGAACAACGAGAACTAATGTCCAGGATCACTCGTGAAAGGAAAACTTCGAGTTCCTGTTTTTAATTACGACCACTTAAAAGACAGTATGGTGACTGGAATTAACGTAGAATAAGTAATTAAAGAGTAATGGCGCGGGTACCAAAAGATATATTTTTAACAGAAATAAATACGTGATTCAAGAAAAAGACTGAATGTTACTTGCAGTGTATAATTATACAAAGGGGGATACGCTAACTGAGCAAATCGTAGAGACGACAAAGTAACCGAATATGTAAAGAAACCAAATGGTCTATTCAGTAACAAAATCGACGAACAAAAACAGACACAAAATCTCCAATGATTTTTCCGAGCCACTGGCCAATGACTAAAGAACGTTTGTAGTTAAACCAAATTTCTCTGGGTAGTAATTTGATCCAATAACCTCAAACTCTCTTTGACCCCTTTTTATTGAAGTGAATAGAATACGCTTCAAAAAGTTTAGTTTTATCCGATTTGAAATGAAACCACCCGACTCGGGCTAGTAAATATTTTTGGAAAGAGAGAGAGAGAGAGAGAGAGAGAGAGAGAGAGAGAGAGAGAGAGATATAACGATTTCCACGAAATGGATGAGAGGAACGATTTTAAATCTAAAGAAAGAAAAGTAATAGTGTAAATTTATAGGAATATACTATTATTCGAAGCAACTAGATAACCGTATTGCAACAGAAGAGGTTTGAGTGTGATGGTAAGGCAGATGGAAGAAAGAATAAAATCCTAAGACGAAGCTGATTGGAGACGGCAAATGAGTCATAATTAGATTCTCTGCCCAGTTTCATAGAATATTCAACAAGAATTCCCAGTGTTGTTTTTGGTAAATGTATCAGAGTATTAAAATTTTTGGTAGCTTCTCTTACGCTAAGGAAGCTTTACAACCTTTGAGCTACTCCAAAGTAGAATAGAGCATAACCATCATTGGTACTTTTCCTGACTTGAATTGAGGATTATAAACATCTGCTGCTTTTCACAAGTAATAAAGAACTATAAGGGCATTATGTTCTTTGTAACTTCGTACAATTAAGAAAAACCAAGAACTGAAGTATAAATAGAGTTTTGTGACGGAACTCCTCTTGCTCTGATGGTACCATATGGATTGTGCAACCTTTCAGTCCTTTTTACAAGCTCTCCATAAGCCTAATGGCTTACCTCTCTCTCTCTCTCTCTCTCTCTCTCTCTTCCTATATATACATAATATATATATATATATATATATATATATATATATATATATATATATATATATATATATATATATATATATATATATATATATATATATATATATATATATATATATATATATATATATATATATATATAGAGAGAGAGAGAGAGAGAGAGAGAGAGAGAGAGAGAGAGAGAGAGAGAGAGAGAGAGACGTAAATTAGCAAACGCCTGTGTACACGGTTCGGTGATATAGTGAGTAAATTTACGTCTGATGAGTATCAGATTCCCAGCCTGGGAAAGGAAAAAATCTTCTGATTAATGTATAGTATCTACAAAAAGAATAAAACTGAAAAGAACAGATAATGAACTGGTCACCATGAACGCCTAGTGAATGTTCGAAAAATGAGATTTTGTGGCGCATTGCTCTCAGAGTTTCCTAACTTCATGAGAGAGAGAGAGAGAGAGAGAGAGGTGGGGGGAATGATGGCGACTGTGTGAGGTCTTGGACAGGCGAGAAAGATACTTCTCGTTTGCTCAAAAGAAACTTGTAACATCTTTCGATTAAAGTTGCCATCTTGGCGAGATTCTGAGTTAAACCTTAGAAATTCTGGTGACAAGTTCACTTCTTGTTTCGAGGAAGTCTTGCGGTTTTATCGGAGACCCGGGAGAACGATACTTTTTAGATCTTAAAAACTGTTGGCATGGATTATTATGTTAGCTTTCTAGTTCTTAGCCCGTATAAATATGATGCTGATTATTATAATTATTATTACTATTATTTTCATATCGATGTTTATTATCTGTACGCCTTTAATAACTTTCGTACTTTTATTAGATGAAGAGGCAGATTTTAAAAGGTGCGAAAGGTACGAATGACGTACAGATAACATGCATCGATATAAGTCTGTGGATTTTTTGTTTCCCATTATAATTATCACATTATGATTATTGCACGATATTGCCATTTCTACTAAGAAGGGTATGATCTGAACAAACCAGGTTGCCGAAATTGTACCAAAGTTCCTTTCCTTTGTATATTACTTATGCTACATATTATACCCCATTAATCTCATTCAAGTAAACATTCAAACATTTCCGAAATAAATAAACTCTATATTTTGACATTCCGTCTTCTTCATAAAATTTCTGACAACTTATTGTGGCTTTCTTACAACCTGACCGAATTATCTCTACCCATGCAAAAGGGAGGCCACACAAAAATTATGTCTACATTTTCCTTGAACCATGATCTAGACGGCCAACTTCCCGGACATGCTGATGAAAATTTTGAACAAGCCCCAAAGCAACCATGTGCTCCTAGCAACGCTGGCGCTACATCAGACCCCACCTGTGATGGTATTCTGACAAATTAGGCAACCAAAACAAAGCCATACTAACTTTATTGTGAGTAATGCTTGAATTTTTAGTATTGCCAGGTTTTGTGTGTGATTTTCACGGATTTCCATGGAATTACTACTGACAAATTTTAATTTCAAGGTATTACATCAGACAGATGCTGAGATGAAGATGTAGTTACTAATTGGTTGTAATAATTTTTCACTGTCTAGGTATTATGTTGTGTACACTATAATGGATAGTGACAGCATGTTTCTTTATAAATCTTGTTACAGGTTTCTAAAACATTAATGAGTAAGGAAAAAAAAGCTGAAGAATGAAATCATGTTTGTGGACTATATTAGGTGTGTGATTTGCCAAGACTTCTCTGAGAAAGAACTAATGACCATTCAGCCCACGTCTGTACCAGAGCTCCGTGATGCTATGAATGCTCGGCAGGATTAAACATACTCAAGGCTCAAAAATTAAATAAACAATGAGGAATGGATCACAGACAGATTTCCCGAGTGGAATCCAAAGTGCAGGAACTGGTACAATCTCAAAAGAGCTACAAACTAGCAGACAACAAAGTCTGAGAGATAAAACAGCTGCCTCTTTTACCAATAACCGGTCTTCAAGCAGTGCATAAGCAATGGGGTCACCTAACACAGCCAGGCAAAGTTTACCAGCATTTGATACTACACCAACCTGTGTCAAAAAGCAGTGGCACCAAGGTTAAGGACCCCAAAAAGCAGGTATCAACAAAACAAGTATACATGGTAAGGCCAAACAGTTGGGCAAGACAGATCTTCATTTCAGATTGACTGGCCAGGGATATGACATGGTAGCAAAAGACGTTTGTTAAAATACAGCTTACACTAATGCCTTCAGATCTATACAGGTCCTTAAAGGTAAATCAGGCTGGTCAGAATTTGGATGACTTAGCTTTTGATTGCCTGATTGAGAAGGTGGAGGTTCCGCTGTTTAAGGAGAAGCATGGCTTTCTCATCCAAACACTAAGGAATAAACACGGGAAAATTCTTTGAGGCTTGGGTTCAATACAGCAGGCACTTATCGGTCGGACTCAGACAAAGTACCATGTACAAGACGAACAGTAAAATCATACAACATGCAACAAGACTGCTGAGGAAAGACATCAGACTTTGCAGGAAGGAACAGATGCTCCACGTATATCCTTTAAAGCAGCAGAAAAGATGATTCTACTGTCTCTCTTCAGTTTTGCTGTCACGCTCCTATCTGAAAAAGGGGAACTGCACTAACATGAGGGTTTACAGATCTGGGTCTTAGTTTATCAGGCAAGTAAAGAAAAGGCACTGGTACTGTCTCAGCAAATACTTCACCATGTTGGTGCACTAGGCATTGCAAGAGCTTAACACCTCTACAATCAAATACAAAGCAAGTTGCTCATCAATATGAACAACAGACTCGGCCAAGAAGCGGCTACGACAATGTGTGGTGCTAACCAACTAGAGAGAGTGAAGACATCATGCAACAAGCTGAGGAGGATGGTGTGTTCATGGACACCTGCATGTCTTTGCACTGTACAGTCTAGGCTGGCTGAAAAAGCCACTGGATGAGCGAGTTTCAATATTACAACTGCTGTTATCACTGAAAATCCTGAGCTAACCAGTGTCCAAGTTAGGGAGGATGACACTGTAAGATTTTGCACTTCATCTGGGGAAAGGAGAAAAATTCTCAAATGTATTCTAGAGAGTGCTAGTGTCATTCCTTACTGTCATGTCTTTGTTAGCAATACGCTGAGATATAGACCACTCACCAGCATTGGTAATATCTAGTCTTCAGATACCTTATGATGGTATTATTCCAAGAGCCCACCACGACTTATTTCCCGGAAATGACCGGGTGTTTAATGGGTATTTCTTGAATGGGTATACCATGGGATGTTCAAAACAGGAACTCGTACATTTTGAAAGTGGTGGGTCTGGATTTCATGAAACCTTTTTGATCAAAATGAAACTTCCCAAATTAATTCAAAATATTGGGCTCCTTTAAGTTGAAAAGTTTATTTTAATCAAATACAATATGTAGAGAACATAGGCCAAAGGTCATCGTTATTGCGATATGCTCTCAAATTTGGACTAGGGTGACATTTCTCCTAATTATACAAATAAGATGGTACCAAATACCTTTTAAACCTCATTGATTACAAAACTGAGACATCTAAACTGTTTTTGGAAATATTTGGTACCCACAGCAATCATACTGGGAGTGTGACGAATGCCCGAAATGCCCTAATATTTTGACATAAATTTAATTCTGATGATGTAATTCTTACTTCATTAAATGTATTATATATCAGATATGATATATATCGGATATTTATAGATATATGGATATATATTTAATATATATAGATACATAATATATATATATATATATATATATATATATATATATATATATATATATATATATATATATATATATATACATATATATATACATATATATAATTTTTATCACACCGTGATTTATATACATTCGTGAAGCTACAAATGTCGCTTGATATCCAATTCACGCTACTTGGGAATATCCCGAGGGGGAATTTTTAGAGTGACAAATGAATCGGAATCGCCGGGTCATTTATCACTTTAAAAATTCCCCGATGATAATTTCACCTGGGATACTCCGGAAGTAGTGTGAATTGGATATAAGCGACATTTGTAACTTCATGAATATATATATATATATATATATATATATATATATATATATATATATATATATATATATATATTTATATATATAAGCATTAACTACAGACGTCCTTTAATATCCAATTCGCTCACTCGGAAGTAATATATTTTCATATATGTTACCGAAGGGGAATTTTTAGTTGATAATAAGTACGCCGCCCCGTGGGCTCGAACCAGCGATGGACAGGAACTCAGGACTACAGGGACGCATTAACCCGCATGGCCGGTAGTCCTGAGTTCCTGTCCATCGCTGGTTCGAGCCCACGGGACGGCGTACTTATTATCAACTAAAAATTCCCCTTCGGTAACATATATGAAAATACATTACTTCCGAGGTAGAGCGAATTGAATTTCGACGTTTTATTAATGCTTGTATATGAATCACGGTGATGTGATAAAAAACTTCATATATATATATATATATATATATATATATATATATATATATATATATATATATATATTTATATGTATGTATATACTGTATATATGTATGTATATGTATATGCATATATGCATATATATATATATATATATATATATATATATATATATATATAGATATATATATATATATATATATATATATATATATATATATATATATATATATATATATATATATATATATTTATATGTATGTATATACTGTATATATGTATGTATATGTATATGCATATATGCATATATATATATATATATATATATATATATATATATATATATATATATATATATATATATATAAACCATTACAGAATAAAAAAAAATAGAATACTGACCTAATTCAAAATTCTTAAACGACGCATCAAAAATAACTGATTTAATCTCAGTCATTCCCCCCCACAAGTTTTTCCTCTCTTATCTCAGTGTGCTCAGAAGAGAATGCTAAATGGCCGAGTCTACGCCGTAAGTAAAAATGTAAATTCTTTAAAATTAGCTTTGTCAGTCGATTACAGGCTTAAAATGTTGGATCATTTTTTCATCGCATGAGTGACCTTTAATCATGACCATTTTCATAGAGTAGTTGCATGGGAAAATGTAAATACATTATATTATAAACTTTGCTGCATACGCTATATAGAACTAGTCCTTTTTGACATCAGACTTTTTATTTTCCTTGTGAATCAAAAGTAAGTGCATTTCGCCCGTTAAAAATATCCTTTTCCGCTCTGAATTCATTAAGAACGTTTGGAGTGTTGGCCGTCACTCCGAGGAGAAGATATTCAAAAAGTTTCAAATTCCTTCTAAACTTTGGAAATTGATGTTGACATGAGTAATTTTTATCCTTCTCTGGCGTTCATGCCAGTAATGGAGCATCCATTTCAAGAGGTGAACTGGTATATGGAGAGAGACAGGGAATTTATACTGATTTTCCGTGTGTTATTTTACAGTTTAATTTGCATCTGGGTTACAAACCGCCGCCTCACCAACGGACCAGTCCTTTGAAAATGAACTCATTAATTAACCGTGAACGTAAAACTGGACAGATTTTTATAACCCTGTGAATGGGGATGCTCATTTGATAAACATTTTAAATCACAGGAGGCGGTACTGCTGCTTTAGGATGCCAAATTATTTGCCCTAAAATCTATAAAACTCTTATGCAGATTCGCAATTACTCTTTATTTATTTAAAAAATCTGTATGTTTTATAACCATCCCTATTGTAATATACTTTCATTATTTCAAGTTATCTTTTTTTTCTCATGAGAGCATTTTATTCTGTGGGACCGTTCTTTTTTACCCTGTTCTATATGAGTGTGTTAACATTAAACACAGGTTTTCGTCAAGGTCTTAGTCACATGCTAGATGATTATTTTTGTCGAAAGATTTTATTTCGAAAAGTTTATTTAAACATATCCACTTCATGTATATTATGAAGGCTTCATCAGTAACTCATTAGTTTAATATAATATTAAGTCTTTACCAAAAATTTTATCATCATTCCCTGAATGTTTTTCTTTTGCAGTGCACCTGAAAGCAATATGCATCGGGACAGGCAAAATAACAATTGATTGTTTCCTGGCGGAATAGGAACTTACCTCCTGAATTAGAATGGGCTAAAAATTTGAAAGCGACTGACTGTTATCACATTAGTTTTTGTAACAATAGAGGCCATCAAAGTGAAGATGCACATTTACTGTCAGTCAGTGAAATACATTTAAATACGTTCCACTTTGTTTAAATTTTCTGCAACACATATTGCCACAATTTTCAGAGACAGATCTAATTTCTAATTACACAGGTGGCTTTGA
>NC_089784.1:6448003-6505503 GCF_040412425.1 Macrobrachium rosenbergii | reverse complement strand
TAATGAAAATCGACTGATAGTAAATATGGACTTGAGCCCCGGTGCGCATCAACATCCCACAAAAACACTAAACTATACCAACAGCAATGGGGTTATACCAGCTTCAATTCCTCATCATCCCTCACACCCACCGATCCTAAGGTCATGTAAGAATATCGTTGAGAGAGAGAGAGAGAGAGAGAGAGAGAGAGAGAGAGAGAGAGAGAGTAGGTGGGGGGGGGGGTTTAACATCAGAGGCCAACAACCAATCAAAATCCAAATCGATATGCAACGCACTGACTGCAAGCTGAATATCCACGCATACAACGAGTACCCCCTTCTTTCGCCATTCCCCTGTGACCATTGTAAGTTTAAATAATTTATTATTATTATTATTAACAGCTTCGGTTAAATATACTTTACAGTCTTCTCTAGTATCATATTAGCTGCTTTTCTACGCGCAGGTGGCAAGCAACTGATAAGAAAGTAGAGAAGACTGTATAAGAAAAATGCGACCGAAACAGTATTTGAAAGCATAACAAGCACATGCATCTTCGACGTCAGAAACTATCAGATACTTTACTGAGATTTCCGGTACACGAAAAAAATCATTATTCCCAGTTAGAAATGTACCGTACTCTGATGAAAAATAGAGCCTACAAGATAAGCCTGAATGTAATTTCACACGAATTCCATGGATTGCTACATGGTAAGCAAAAATTCTTACTTTAAAGCAGAACCTCAAAACGCAGGTGCCCTCGAAAATCGCAAGATACTGTGTACAGTAAACGGTTGCACTCACTGTTAACTACTTTAGTTTCGGTGGTCATGGCTTGCCTCCGTTACTCTGCAAAAGTACGTGAAAAACAAGTCTCATTCTAAACCTTTATCGGTTTAATCTTAGCTGCATTCATTTACAATGAACGCCGTAATGGTCAGCAAATAATTTTACGATCCCTGATTTTTCTTTCTTTTCATTGTGGACTGGTAGCACAAATACCTATTGCACGCAACTGTACTTGCACTTGAATTTATGGCAGCTTCTCGTATGCTCTAGTTAACTTACTCAAATCTCCAGATCCCAAATGGATGTGTAGTCTGTGTTTCTCCTCATGCAAAGACAACACTAGAAGCATAATAATGGCCATGCATCACACTTCAATCAAGTCTCTGGAAGATTTGCGCCGAGCCGCTAATGGAGGAATGCCTGAGCGGCTCAAGAGACAACTGACAACTGAGGCAGTAACAGTCGCTTGTTTTCCCCCTTTCTTGATGGCAAAGTTATTTTCGCTCTCCTTTCATCGATTACTTAGCGTTAGTTACTTAGGATTTACCTATTTGCCAATCTTCAGGTAGTCTCGTCATAATTGCTAACTTTCATTACTGATTTGTAACTAATTTTTTCGCATCTTATATTTGGTTGCTTCCTTTTATCACAAACCGAAGTTACCACTGTGTTATCACCATCATTATCCAAAGGATTCTCACATTAATAACAATAAAGAGCAGTAACCCAGGAAAATAAATTTATACCAATAAATGAATCAAGTAAACAGACACTAAAAGCTAGAAGGAAATGTTCTCTTTACAGAGGTTGGCAAATAGTTTGGCTAAAAAATCATCCTAAGATACCTCTGTTCAACATTAAAGAAACAAAGAAAAGCAATTAAGTTCTCTGAGAATTGCTCTCACACAGAAAAAGACATTTTTTCCAGTGAAACTGGAAGGAACTTTACTCATTTCCCTAGACCTGTACTGCATGGAAAATTTCATACGGTTACGTGTCAGGATAGGTATCAAGTTTTTCATTGGGAAATAAATACTGCTCATCTAATTATGTCTTTCCCATCTTTTCTCGTCATATGATACATGTCATTTTTATGAAATCCCTCTCTCTCTCTCTCTCTCTCTCTCTCTCTCTCTCTCTCTCTCTCTCTCTCTCTCTCTCTCTCTCTCTCCTCAATGGCTCTGGGAATCCCTGATCACGTATTCAGCAAAGATTCACTGAAGAATATGAACGAGATGCATTCGTTTTTGATTCTATGGCTTAACTAAGGAAGCAATATCATAGGCTTCATTATGTCATATACCGAACATCTACGTGATCATGTCTGCTTTTCTTCATTTTTCGGCCAAGAATATAAAGAATTTAATCCTAAGTTTTTAATTTTTTTAATGATTTTAGCAAATAACGACAATATTGTAAATGATTTTAAACTGTGTCCACGCACCAGTGAATTTTAATACTAAAAATTCCCACTGATCTTAGCAGATAATAATAATGGTCTAAATGGACGTATTTTTTGGGTCTATGAAAACCCTTGAAACATATCAGTACAGAGCAATATAAAAGCTCGTAACACCCAAAAAGATATAATTCATCCCTGCGTTAATAATTTCCAGAAATGTTTTACATTTCTGTTACGCTCCTACGACCACTGAAACGCAGATCTAACGCTTCCTTTAGTTAAGCTCCGTACTTCTTATCTCTTACTTTCTTAGTTTTTTTCCCTCAAGGTTGCCAGTGCCGTCGGCATCTGAAACAACTTAATTGCTATCGGAAACTCCATCATGGCAGAATACTGAGGCATTTGAACAGGCAGATGAACTCAATTAATAAACGAGGAGCCCTTGCAAGAGTAATAACACGGCAAGCTGTCAGCCTGTTCATTTCCTTTGGCAGGATGACGAGGACTGATGGATAGTTCTCTCAAGAAATAATAATGTTGTCGCTCTTATCATATATAAAATAACGGTAATAATTTTTGTTTTCAAAGGCAAACAGGTAGGAATTTTGAGCACACATAAACTTATACTTTGACAAGATTTGTTGACTTATGATGTCACTGACTTCTGTACAGAAATACTGGTTAAAAATAATATCAGTTGTTATGGAATACTAATAATATTTGACCAGCTTTGCTCAAGAAGAGGTATGTTTGAGGATTGCTTCTTAAAGTAGCAATTGATATCTTGATACTTAATCAAAACTTTTGCTACCTTTAGAAAGGAATTTCCGTTTGTTGCTTTATATTCTCCCAATAAAACGCCTGCCGCCTACCCACTCTGCATATTAAAGAATAACACTGCGGAGACAATTCTTTTGGAGAAAGCCCATCCCACTTTTCATCTTCCCCAAAGTAAAACATCCTGACTGAGAGAGAGAGAGAGAGAGAGAGAGAGAGAGAGAGAGAGACTTGGAGGATATTCCTTCCTTATTTCTGGAATGCAACGCAGGCTTGGAGCCATCTTGCATTCCGTCACCTTGACAACGGGGGAAATGGAAATCATATGAGATGAGAATATTTTTGAGATCGAAAATACCATGGTTTTTACCAATAGCAAGAAGACAGAAGAAGACAAAAAAAAATGTACAAGGGGTAGAGTGGTTACCAGGAAATCCACGGTCCTACGTCTAGAAGGAGTAAAAACTGTATGAGCTGGACTTATGGATATAGGAAGAGGAGAGCTGGAGCGCTGGGCTGAATGACATTGCTAAATTCCCCTTATATTAGTGTCAAGGCTAGAGAGAGAGAGAGAGAGAGAGAGAGAGAGAGAGAGAGAGTATTCTATACTTTTTAGAGATTGACGTAATCTGTCCTTGCCATTCTTATTCTGAATCACATCGTATATTTTTGGCTGTGATGATTAAGGTAATGGTAATGCAAATTTCTCATGATAAACGGTACTAATTCCCTTAAGCCTTATAATGTGCTGGGATTATGCCTCTCTTATTTTTGTTTTTATTTTCCTTCATCTTGCAATTTCCAAGGCAACGTTTGATTTCATCATTTAGATAAAATTTGAATATTTACAGAAGTTAACGCTAAAATCGTGATGGACCTGAGTAGTTTCATAATAATAATTCATAATAATAAGAATTAGAATAAGTTTAGAAATAGTTCCGATACATTATGGTTTGGCCTTAGTTCCTTCCCTTGTGAAGGGAATCTGCATAATCCATATGTTCCCTTTCTTTCTTGTTCATTCTCTTCTTCATTCCTCTGAGACAGCACTTTGTTAGTTGAGGGATTCCTCGAAACTGGATGTGTTAAACCACAATAAGGAATAAATAGATTTTCCAGCAATACCTTCTTCAGTCCTCGAAGAGCGGATAGTGAAAGTTCAGTTTTTTTTTTTTTATCCATAGATGTGAAGTCATTCTCATAAATGAGGGAAAAATAGAATTTATTTTACCAGCAAACTCTCCGTAGATTGGAATAGCGATTATCGGAAAATGTAGAATTATTGCCCATAGAGAAGGAAACGAGAAAATCAAATTCAGATGTAAATTCATTCTTTTCAAACAGGAAAATCACAACTATTTCAACAGTAACTCTTCACAGATTGGAATGCCGATAATTGAAAATTTATTATTATAGTGCACGGGGGTGGAAATAAAGAATAAAATCAAATCCAAATACATATTTATAGATATAAAAGACAATACATCCTCCAAGTTGCAATGCCCTTCGCATAATCGTATGCAGCTGATTATCCGCTCAAGAGCTTTGTGAAAATAGTCCTCTTCACTCCTCCCTTTCCTTTCATCCTTTCATTGTAAAAAGAGGCGGAAGTTTCGCTGAGGAGAAGCGAAACATTTGCAAGATAAACTCGGAGGAGCTGCCTGGGTCTTCGAGTTGAGACGCGGGAGCATTTTCACCGTGATTAAAACAACTTCCAAACTGCATATGAACCATTTTTTTTTTTTTTTGGATGGCCGTTTGGGGATGCATAGAAAAGCGGGCCAAGCTACACAGTCATTTTAACAAAAAATGGAGAACTAATGAGTTTCCCGGATCACTCGTTAAAGAACTTCGAGTTCCTCTTTATTCACGACCATTTTTTTTTTAAATACAGTGAAGTGGAATTAACGTAGAGTAGGTAATTATAAAACCAATGGTATAGGTACAGAGTGTATTTATAACAAAAACAAATGCATGATTCAAGAAAATGACTGACAAAGTCGTTTGAAGTGAATAATTATACAACCGGGGAAACGCTAACTGAAGCAATCGTTTGAGACGACAAAGTAACCGACTTTTAAGAAACCAACTAGTCTATTCAGTAACAAAATAGAAGAACAAAACAATGACAAAAAATTTCCAATGATTTTTCCCAGCCACTGGCCAACGATTACAGATCGTTTGTAGTGAAGTCAGTTCTCTCTGGGTAGTAATTCGAGCCAATAACCTCAAACTCTTTGACTCCTTTTATTGGACTGAATAGAATACGCTTCTAAAATTTCAGCTTTGTCCGATTTAAAATGAAACCGCCCGACTCGGGTTAGTAAATACAGTATTTCTGGAATGAAAGAGAGAGAGAGAGAGAGAGAGAGAGAGAGAGAGAGAGAGAGAGAGAGATACCGGCTTCCATGAAATGGATGAGAGGAGCGATTGTATGTCATATCTATAGGGAGAATTAGTACGGTCCTTGCGCAAATCTGTAATTATATACCAATATTCGAAGCACCAAGATTACCGCATAGGGACAGAAGGGTTTAGAGTGTGGTGGTACGGAAGATGGAAGGAGTAAAATGCTAACATGAAATTAAGTGGAGAGCGAATGAGTGATAATTAAATTAATAATTAAATTAACCGCTTTTTGTTCTTGTTTCTCGGCTTAATTCTTCCAAATAATATTGACTCTTACTTAGTGCCTTTACAGAATATATCAAAAAGAATTTTCTAAGTAATATCATAAAATGAAAACCAGTAATTGGCAAAGTTTTAAAGAACAATATCTCAATGTTGTTTTACGCAAATATAATGGTGTATTAAGAGTATGTGATGCTTTTCCTATGTTAAAGGAAGTATTATAGACCTTGAGCTATTCCAAAATAGAATAGGCCATAGCCCCCATTTGCAGCTTTCCGTAAGCTAAAATTAAGCATCGTAACCATTTGCTGATTTTCGTAAAGTAATAAAGAGCTTTCAGGCCATCATGTTCTTGGTAACTTCGCACAGTTAGGAAAAAGTAAGAATTGAGGTATAAAGTTTTTTGATGAAAATCCCCTTGCTCTGATGTTACCACATGAATTGAGCAGCCAGTCAGTCCTTTCTATGAGTTTTACATAAGCCTGAGGGCTTATCTCTTTACCTCTCTCTCTCTCTCTCTCTCTCTCTCTCAGTCTTACATGCATGCATGCATTATATATATATATATATATATATATATATATATATATATATATATATATATATATATATATATAAAATGTATATATATGTATATATAAATGGATTATGTATGTGTGTGTGTATGTTCCAGCATAACTCTGAAACGGGGTGGGAAGGGGGACGTGTAAAAATAACCGAAAATGACGGATATTAGTGTCTAATCCATAGTTTTTTTTTAGATGCTGAGATGAATAGTGACACTGCCGGTGCTCTTTAAGTCCAAGTGCAGCCCTGACAGGAAGGTGGGGTGGAAAGGGGGTGGAAAGGTGGTGACATGTAAAAATAACCCAAAATGACAGATATTAGTGTCTAATCCATTGCTTTTGAGGTCGCTGAGATGAATAGTGACACTCCTGGTGCCCTTTAAGTCCAAGTGGGGGTGAGAAGGGGTGGGAAGGGGGCTGACATATAAAAATAATAAAAAACGACAGATATTGGTGTCTAACCCATAGTTTTCAAGGTCACTGAGATAAATGGTGACATTCACAATGCCCATTAAGTCCAAGTTCAGCCCTGACAGAAAGGGGGTGTGAGAAGGGTAAAAATAAAATGTCCAAAACAACAGAAATTGGTGTCTTATTCATAGTTTTCGAGGCCGCTGAGATGAATAGTGGCACTCCCAATGCCCTTTAAGTCCAAGTTCAGCCCCGATAGGAATGGGGGTGAGAAGGGGTGAGATATAAAATGTCTAAAATGCCTGGCAATGTAACTGAAGCAACTATCTTAACAGGAAAGGGAGAGTGTGAGAAAGAGACAGTGAGAGTATCTTAGAGAGAGAGAGTAAATGGGGTGCTGGGAGGAGGAGAGAGAGAGAGAGAGAGAGAGAGAGAGAGAGAGAGAGAGAGAGAGAGAGAGAGAGAGAGAGAGTTTATCGGTTGTTATTCAGAGTTTTCCCAGGCACCGCCGCTGGTTGGTCAACTAATATATATATATATATATATATATATATATATATATATATATATATATATATATATATATATATATATAAACCTAGTGAATGTTCGAAAATGAGGTTTTGTGTCGCATTGATCTCAGAGTTTCCTGACTTCATGAGAGAGAGAGAGAGAGAGAGAGAGAGAGAGAGAGAGAGAGAGAGAGAGAGAGAGAGAGAGAGAGAGAGAGAGAGTGAAATTGATGGAGAATATGTGAGGCGAGGAAAATATTTCTCGTTTGCTCAAAAGAAACTTGTAACATCTCGATTAAAGTTGCCATCTTGGCGAGATTCTAAGTTAAACCTTAGAAATTCAGGTGACAAGTTCACTTCTTGTTTCGAGGCAGTCTTGAGGTTTTATCGGAGGCCTGGGAGAACGTTACTTTTCGGATCTTAAAAATTGTTGGCATGGATTATTATATTATTATTATTATTATTATTATTATTATTATTATTATTATTACTGAACGCCGTTTCTGTTAAGATTGGCATAGAATTTGTTAGCTTTCTAGTTCTCAGCCCGTGTAATTATGATGATGATTATTAATAATTATATGACTATTGTTTTCATATCGATGTTTATTATCGGTACGCCTTTAATAACTTTCGTACTTTTAATAGCTGAAGAGGCACATTTTAAAAGGTGTGAAAGATACAAATGATGTACAGATAACATGCATTGATATAAGTCTGTGGATTTTTTTGTTTCCCATTATAATTATCATTATGATTATTTCACGATATTGACATTTCTACTACGAAGGGTATGATCTGGACAGACCAGGTAGCCGGAATTGCACCAAAGTTATTTTCCCTGGCATATTACTTATGCTACATATTATACCCCATTAATCTCATTCAAATAAACATTCTAACATTTCCAAGGTAAAACCATTCTATATTTTGACATTTACAGCTCTTCATAAAATTTTTGACAATTATTCTATGTCTTTCTTACAACATGACCGAATTATCTCTACCCATGTAAAAGGGAGGCCACACAAAAATTATGCCTACATATTCCTTGAATCATGATCTAGACGGACAACTTCGCGAACATGCTGCTGAAAATTTTGGACAAGCCCTAAAACAACGATGTGATCCTAGCAACGCTGGCGCTACACCAGTCCCCGCCTGTGATGGTATTCTGACAAATTAAGCAGCCAAAACAAAGCCATACTAACTTTCCCGTGAGTAATGCTTGAAGTTTTTAGTATTTTCAGGTTTTGTGTGTGATTTGCATGGACATCCAAGCAGTTACTGTTGAAAAATTTTTTTAATTTCAGGGTCCTTTCAGCTGTTTTACATCAGACAGATGCTGAGATGAAGAAGGTGCAGTTACCGAAATAGGCTGTTATATATTTTTACTGTTTAGATATTATGATTTATATACTACACTGGATAGTGACATCATGGGTTGTTTAATTTTTGTTACATGTTTCTAAAACCTAATGGGTAAGGGAAGGAAATGAGCTGAAGTGATAGTAGTGTCTCTTGAATAGCCAAAGAAAAAGAAACTGTTTGTGGACTATACTAGGTGTACGACTTGCCATGACTCCTCTGAGCAAGAACTAATGGCCATTTGGCCTACACCTGTACCAAAGCTCTATGCTCGGCAAAATCAAACATACTCAAGGCTAAAAAATGAAATGAACAAGGATAAATGGAACGACCCCCTCACACACACACACACACACACACACACACACACACACACACACACACACACATACATATATATATATATATATATATATATATATATATATATATATATATATATATATATATATATATATATATATATATATATATTACTCTGCTTCTCGATTAGAGGGTCAAAATTTCATATCACTGTTTCATCGCAAGACTGACCTTTAACCATGAACATTTTCATAGGATTCTCTTTGACATCAAACTTCTTTTGCTTTTTTGTGAATCAAAAGTTAGTGCATTTCCCCAGTTAAAAATACCCTTTTACCGGCCCGAATTCATTATGAACGTTTGGAGCGTCGGCAGTCACATCCAAGGAAAAGATGTTCAAAAAGTTTCAAATTATTTCTAAACTTTGGAAATTGATGCTGACACTGGTAATTTTTATCCTCATCTCTGGCGTTCATGCCAGTAATGGAGCAACCGATTCACGATTAAGAAATGAACTGGTATATGTAGAGAAACAGGGAATTATACTGATTCTCCGTATTCTCTTCTATTCTACAGTTTATTTTGCATCTGGCATACATGCAGCTGCCGATCAAAGGACCAATCTTTTAAAAATGAACTCATTAATTAACCGTGAACGTAAAACTGGATCAGTTTTTCTCAATTCTGTGAATGGGGATGCCCGTTAGTGAACATTTTAAATCAATGGAGGCTGTACTGCTGATTACGATGCCAAATTATTTGCACTAAAATCTATAAAACTCTTATGCAGATCCGCAATTACTCTTTATATTTATTTAAAAATTTATATGTTGATTGATATGTTGACCTTTTATAACCATCTTCATGGTATTATACTTTCATTATTTCAGTTTGCATTTTTTTTCCCATGTGAACATTCTATTCTGTGGGAATTTTTTTTTTACCCTGTTCTATATGAGTCCGTTAACATTTAACAGGTTTTCGCTGACGTTTTCATCACACACCTGTTAATATAATCACCAGATGATCATTTTTGTCGAAAGATTTTATTTCGGATAGTATTGTTAAAATAAAAGGACTTCAGGTATGTTATAGAGGCTTCATCAATAACTCATAAGTTTAATTAAATATTAAGTCTTTAACACAAATTTTATTATCTTTCGATAAATGGTTTTCCTTTACAGTGTACCTGAATGCTATAGGCATCGGGACACACAAAATAATTAATTGTTTTCTGGGCGAATTAGAACTTACCTCCTGAATTAGAATGGGCTAAAAATTTCAAAGCGACTGACTGACTGATATCACATTAGTTTTTCTAACAATACAAGCCATCAGAGTCTAAGATGTACTTTTACTGTCAGTCAGTGAAATACATTTAAATACGTTCCATTTTTTTTTTTCTGCAGTACATAATGCCACAATTTACAGAGAGCAGATCTAATTTCTAATTTTACAGGTGGCTTTGACAATACATCAAAATGAATAAATCTTGTAAATCTACTCACCTAATCAAAGAAAATTAGTGGTCTTCAATATCTAGAATGAGAGAAAATATAGGCGTCTTGAGGGGAGTAGAAAACGATTGAAAGTCAAGAAGTTCCTTCGCCTTTTCTAAAGTTTATATCACTACATTTTCAGGAATTCTCTCTCTCTCTCTCTCTCTCTCTCTCTCTCTCTCTCTCTCTCTCTCTCTCTCTCTCTCTCTCTCTCTCTCTCTCTCTCTGCCGAACAGTGTCTTTTCCGTCTCTTTTTTCAGAGGTGCACATTTCACGTCCTCCAATCTGAGTGTAAGGAGAGAGTTTCCTCTTTTCTTCAAGGTCTTGTAATCCCAGTCAAACTACCTCTTCTCAAATATACTCCGTGAAAAACAGCATTCTTCAAATTGCTATGTCCGCTGACTGCATATCTCTTGACGCTGCAGAGCTCAAGAGTCTTTGCCTTTGCTTTAGTTTATCTAGAATTTTTCAATCTTCCTTTCGTTAAGACAGTGGTCTTTACTTTCTTCTGACATCACTAAGTCTCACCCATATACCACCGATCTTCTTTTTTCTTGTTTGAATGGTGCCCGGGTTGGATAATGGCACTAGGTCCATCAGTATCTGGTGTGAGAAAACACCCATCGTCCTGTTATAACCTTAAAAACAATCGTTAAAAGAACCCCGAACATTAAAATCAGTAATACAGGACGTCCAAGGGAACAAAAGGAAAACCACACATGCATATACTGTAAAAACAATAACAGTACATTAATCTGTAGTTAGGACGGAATTCTATTTCATCGAAAGTTGCAGAATAAGCAAAAACTAAAGATAAACCGATTCTGCTTTTTCAATTGAAACTATACTGAGAGCTCAGTGTCTGTCTGTCTGTAGACAATTTTTCTGCTCGAAACCCACCTGCCACATTTTCCCTGGTAGGGTATAGTTCACGAGGGATAACAACGTCATTGCATTGTTTTTGCGAAACAATGATAACAATGCTGGAATTTTGAATCATTCGACCAGAGAATAACAAATCTTTATGGGAAAAGGGCCGTTCGGTGAGTTACTTCTGTTCTCTTAATCGGCCTTCGTTTTTGTGAATAGATATCAGCTTTTATTTTAGGTTGATGCCATACATATTGTTTATGTGAGAGAGAGAGAGAGAGAGAGAGAGAGAGAGAGAGAGAGAGAGAGAGAGAGAGAGAGAGAGCGAAGGGGGTTCTCAGTTTTCACTGAAAACAAACCGTTCAAAAAGGAATTTTCTAATTGGCAGGGAGATATTTCTAGATTTTGGTGCAGAATAAAGTTTTCAGAATCAAATGCAATGTTTGCAAAACATTTCACTCATCCTAAAATACCATGCGAAGGAGAATCCCTCAAGACTGAACTAAAGAACTCGGAGTTTTCACCCAAAGTCTAAATGTACGAACGCATGTAAATGTCCCACTTCAGAAACCGTTCCTCTGGAAAAACCACTTCTACCCCGAAGAAAAAAAGGAACGCAAATAGAATTCGTTCTTGCGTGAAAATAGAGCACATGGTAAAATACTTCTTACTGCTCTCTTTTAAAACTCAGGATGACCGTGAAGCATATACATTCATATATACATATACACAACTATAATAAATACACACATATATATATGTATATATATTATATATATACATATATATACATACACATATAAATATACATATATATATATATAAATTATATATATATATATATATATATATATATATATATATATATATATATATATATATAGATAGATAGATAGATAGATAGATAGATATATTATGATGTGCTTGTTATGGGATATAAGATGGTAGACTGGAGTTTATCTCTGACCAACAATTGGGTTGCCTAATTTATGAATCTTTACATTTCTATAAATATATCTGGGTTTGAAGTTCTTATCTATAATATTCTTTTGCCTTCAGTCATTGGAGGAATGTCTGTAGAGGCTGAATGACTATACCTTCACAGGTATCATCGCTTCCCTAGAGTCAAAGACTTTCACCATTCTGCTTGTGAAGGCGAATATATATATATCACTGATCTTTAACATCATGGAAGAAGACATAAGGGTTCTGCTGGTGGTCCTGCAAAAGGATGGCGTAGTGACGGGAATCTAACTTAGGGTTTCATTTTGTTGTTTTTCATGGAATAAATGAATGAAAACCTATCAAGAACCCCATTTTACCAACAAAGCCTTGTTATTCTAATGATACACCTTTGTGCAAGCGGAAAATAATACGACCCAAAAAGCCTTAGGAAGATCTTCAAAGAGCTTTTATTTATTAAGGTCATCTTTTAATAGGGCCCTGGCGACGCCCAACCCCTCCTCAACGTTCATGTGGAGCAGACTCCCAATGGTGACTCCATTTCTGTCAACAGAGATCTCCTGAACCAAGAGCTTTGCTGCAGTGGCCTAAGCCACGGCACAAAAAGATATAAGTAAGCAGCGGAGGTCATTTTCGAAGAGAAAGTGTTCATTTGCTTTTATCTTGAAGCGGGACGGTCAAAGAGTTTATAGACCTACCACGATACTTATCAGGAATAAATTTTCCACTCAGCTGGTCGACTGCAACTTCAGATTATCAAAGATAGATTACACTAAAGGACACGAAACAACTATAACAGTAACAACAGCATGGGGAATCATAAAGCTTTTACAAAAGTACCGAACATGAAAAATATCAAACTGATGCGAATATTTAAAAAAAAATTATAGATATTACTGAGCATGGCACCTGAACAGAAAAAACGTCACAGTCATCATCAGGTAGAAAACCTAAAGACAGGTGAGTTAGTGCTAAAAAACAAACTGGCAAAACTATAAGAAAACCTCAAAAACCTCATGAAGGCGCAACATACAGCCACTCTGAACAAGGGCGTGCCATACTCTCATAAATTCACTGTACCTACATTCACAGAAATAATGAAAATCGACTGCTAGTAAATATGGAGTTGAGCCTCGGTGCGCGTCAACATCCCACAAAACGACTAAACTATACCAACAGCAACGGGGTTATACCAGCTTCCCTTCCTCATCATCCCTCACACCCACCGCTCCTAAGGTCATGAAGAATATCGTTCAGAGAGAGAGAGAGAGAGAGAGAGAGAGAGAGAGAGAGAGAGATTAGCATCAGAGCCCAACAACCAATCAAAATCCAAATCGATATGCAACGTACTGACTGTAAGCTGAATATCCACGCATACAACGAGAAACCCCTTCTTTCGCCATTCCCCTGTGACCATTGTAAGTTTAAATAATTTATTGTAATCATTATTATTTTCATTATTATTATTATTATTATTATTATTATTATTATTATTATTATTATTAGCAGCTTCGGCTGCATTTATTTTACAGTCTTCTCTAGTATCATATTAGCTGCTTTTCTACGTGCAGGTGGCAAGCAACTGATAAGAAAGTAAGAAGATTGCATAAGATAAATGCAACCGAAACTGCAATCGAAAGCATAGCAAGCACATGTATCTCCGACGTCAGAAGCTATCAGATCCTTTACATGAAATTTTGGATAAACGAAAAACAATCACTATTCGCCGTTAGAAATCTACCGTACTTTCATGGAAAGTAGATTCTACATGATAAGCCTGAATGAAATTTCACTCAAATTCCATGGGTTGGTACGCGTTAAGCAAAAATTCTTACTTTAAAGCAGAACCTTAAAACTCAGATGCCCTCCAGTATCACGAGATACCGTGTACAGTAAACAGTTGCATTCACTATTAACAACTTAAGTTTAGCTCATGGCGTGCCTCCGTTACTCTGCAAAAGTACGTGAAAAACGAAGTCCCATTCTAAACCTTTATCGGTTTAGTCTTAACTGCATTCATTTACAATGAACGCCGTAATGGTCAGCAAGTAATTTTACGATCCATGATTGTTTTTTTTTTTTTTACCTTGGACTGGCCGCACAAACACCTATTGCACGCAATTACATTTCACTTGAATTTGTGGCGGCTTCTCGCATGCTCTGGTTAACTCACTCAAATCTCCAGATCCCAAATGGATGTGTAGTCTGTGTTTCTCCTCATGCAAAGACAACACTAGAAGCATAATAATGGCCATGCATCACACTTCAATCAAGTCTCTGGAAGATTTGCGCCGAGCCGCTAATGGAGGAATGCCTGAGCGGCTCAAGAGACAATTGACAATTGAGGCAGCGACAGTCGCTTGTTTTTCCCCTTCCTTGATAGCAACGTTATTTTCGTTTTTCTTTCATCGACTATTTAGTGTTAGTTTCTTAGGATTTATCTATTTGCCAATCTTCAGGTAGTCTCGTCATAACTGCTAGCTTTCATTACTGATTTGTAACTAATTTTATCGCATCTTATATTTGGTTGCTTTCCTCTATCACAAACCGAAGTTATCACTGTGTTATCATCACCCTTATCCAAAGGATTCTCAAATTAAAAGCAATCAAGAGTAGTAATCCAGTAGAATATATCAATAAAAAAGGATCATGTAAAGTCACTAAAAGCAGCTAGAAGGAATTTTTATCTGTATAGACGTTGGCAAATAGTTTAGCTGAAAAATCGTCCTTTGATAAATCTGTTGAACATTAAAGGAACACAGGAAAGCAATAACGCTCTCTGAGAATTGCTCTCACAGAGAAAAAGATATTTTTTCAGTGAAACTGGAAGGAGCTTTACTCAATTTCTTAGGCCTGTCCTGCATGGATATTTCATACAATTACTTATCGGGATAGGTGGCAAGGAGTTTTACATTGGGAAATACTTACTATTCATTTAATTATCTCTTTCCCCTCCTTTCATATGTCATATGATACATGTCATTTTTATTAAATCCACACACCTCTCTCTCTCTCTCTCTCTCTCTCTCGATCTGTCTGTCTGTCTGTCTGTCTGTCTGTCTGTCTGTCTGTCTCTCTCTCTCTCTCTCTCTCTCTCTCTCTCTCTCTCTCTCTCTCTCTGTTCTCCTCCATATGGCTCTGGGGATTCCTGACAATGTATTCAACAAAGATTCACTGAAGAATAAGAACGTGATGCATTCGTTTCTGATTGTACTACTTCATCTTCCCCTCGTTTTGTTATTCGAAACCCAAGAGCCAACCGGGATAGGAAGACAATTTGGAGCGGAATAAAGACGACTTTGCATCAGTAAAAAAAACAGGTTTTCTCAAAGAAACTAAAGACCGCATGAACCTTTTGATATCCGTTCGAAACAATGGAACGAGAACCGCAAGATCCACTCGGGGCTCCTGTTTGCTTGTTTTTTGTTCCACATACTGTAGACGCTGCAGTGTTTTCGTACTGTTATGGAGATGATAACCTGACCATAAAATACGAAAATTTCACTTGGATACTTACTTATGTTTATAAGGTTTACGAAAAAATGAGGATGTGTGCCATATATCCACTGGGCCTTAAGCTTTTACGCGGTGAGGATATTTTTTTTATTTCAGAAATAGATTAGCATAAATTTCGATATGATAACAACGACAGAAAAATATGGAAAACTTTACTCGTATACCGTACATATTTCAGGCGGTATCACAGCCACAATGGTAGTTTAAAGGCAATACTTTATTACCTTTTCTTATCATCTAATAGACTGAAATCCATGAATTTATTTCTAGAGCATAATTCATGAACTTATTTAAGAAATGCCCATGTCGTTTATCCCACAGTGAAGACGAGTTATTATTCTCCACCTAAAGTTATCTATTCTGGAGGTTCTCCTTTCTCCCAATAAAATGCTCGCCGCCTACCCACTCTGTATATTAAAGAATAACATTGCGGAGAGAATTCTTTTTGGAGAAAGCCCTTCGCACTTTTCATCTCCCCCAAAGCAAAATATCCTGACTGAGAGAGAGAGAGAGAGAGAGAGAGAGAGAGAGAGAGAGAGAGAGAGAGAGAGAGAGAGAGAGAGAGAGTCCTTATTTCTGGAATGCAACGCAAGCTTGGAACCATCTTGCATTCCGTCACGTTGGGATTGAGGGAAATGGAAAGCATATGAAATGAGAATGTTCTAGGGACGGAAACGCAATGCTTTTATCAGAGGCCAGAAGAGTATGAAGAAAAAAAAATACGAGAGGTTGAGTGGTTATCGAGAAATCCATGGCCCTACCTCTAAAAAAAAGTGGAAGTTGTAAGAGTTGGCCATATGGATATAGGAAGAAAAAAGGTAAAACGCTGGCCCAAATGACAACAGTAAAGTTGGTTTTAGTTGTAGTTCCCCACTTGCCACGGAGAGAGAGAGAGAGAGAGAGAGAGAGAGAGAGAGAGAGAGAGAGAGAGAGAGAGAGGTTCAACGGCACAGCCCGAAAAGCAATCTTAAGCCCGATCGATAAGATACACACTGACTGCAAGCTCTAAATATCCAAGCATAGAACGAGTATCCACTACTTTTGCCATTTATTTATGACCATTCTAAGCTGTACCTCACGTTCTACGCGCATGTGAGAAGCAGCTAATATGATACTAGAAATAACTGTATAAGATAAATACAACCAAAACTACTGATAAAATAATAATAATAATAATAATAATAATAATAATAATAATAATAATAATAATAATAATAATAATAATAATAAAATTGAAAATCATTAAAAAAGAAAATGAATGAAATATGTAAAAAATCACTCGATTTGATTACGATATTTCTCATAGTTTTGCCCTCTTTTTGATGAACAGCATATGCATAACTCAGGGATCTTGTCTGCATGAACTGTGAAGAAAAATTGGCATGTATGGGCAGTTTGACACTGAGTCACAGAATTAAGCTAAAAGTAATCTAACGGTGATGAGTAAACCGATCCATACGTTAATGTTAACTTCCTTGGCTTAACTATTTTTTTTTTAGGATTATGATAAACGGAAACAATCAAAGGAGTCTGATCTTTGTACGCGCTACAATGATTTTAAATCTAGTAGTTCTTTGTGGTCTTTTCAAAAAACAATAAGCTAACGTATTTTTCTAGGTCTTTGAAAACCTTTAAAATATGTCAGTCAAGAACGACGTAAAGTTCAGACCACCAAAAAGAATACTGATAACGGGATTCATGCTTTCCAGGAATGTCTTACATTTCTGTTCCACTCTTACAAATTCCCTCCGAGAGTCAAATTTATCTCCATCAATTATTCTGCAAACTTCTCATCTTTTACTTTCCTTGTTTTTCTTTGGGTTACCCGTGCCATCGGCATCTGGAGCCCTTCAACTGCCGACAGAAATTCCTTCATGGCAGAATACCGAGACCCTTGAAGAAGCAAACGAACTCGGTTAATAAAAAAGGAGCCCTTGCGAGAGTTATAAGATGAAAACTTTCAGCTGTCCATTTCCAGTGGCCCGATGAGGAGGACCGATAGATATTTCTCTCTAAACAAATATTGCGTTGTTGCGATTATCACCTTTACTGCCGACTGACTGAAACATTCTCTGTATTTTGAAAATGTAAAAAAATTTGTTATATCACTGATTTCGGAGTGGAAACAATGGGTTGATGATAGTATTAACTGTTATGTGACTTTTAATATTATTCAAACAGCTTTGCTGGAAAAAAAAAAGGTTTAAGGATTGCTCCCTAAAATCTCGAATAACATTTTGCTAATTAACCAAAAACTTTTTTCTACCTTTTGAAAAGAATTTTTGTTTGTTACATGTATGCATGAGAGAGAGAGAGAGAGAGAGAGAGAGAGAGAGAGAGAGAGAGAGAGAGAGAGAGAGAGAGAAATTTATCTCTTTCTTTTGGAGGTTTTCTAACCTCCCAATAAAATGCCCACCGCCTCCCCACTCTGAATATTAAAGAATAACATTCTGGGAACAATTCTTTCTGAAAAAGCCCTTCCCACTTCTCATCTTCCCCAAAGTAAAACGTCCTGACTGAGAGAGAGAGAGAGAGAGAGAGAGAGAGAGAGAGAGAGAGAGAGAGAGAGAGAGAGAGACTTGGAGGAAATTCCTTCCTATTTCTGGAATGCATCGTAGGCTTGAAACCATCTTGCATACCGTCACATTGGCAATTGGGGGAAATGGAGAGCATATGGGATGAGAATGCTTTTGGAAACGAGAAACGCAATGCTTTTTTTATCATGCAGAGGCAAGAAGACAGAGAAGAAAAATAAATACAAGGGGACGAGTGGTTACCGGGAAATCCATGGCCCTACATCTAGAAGGAGGTAAGACTGTATGAGCTGGTTTTATATGGAAATAGGAAGAAGAAAGGAAGAACTTCGGTAGAAATGACGTCCAAATCCTCCTAATATCGGCATCAAGACTAATTACAAGAGCAAAGTTGATCTGAGTTGACGCTCCTGGCTTGCTACAAACACACACACACACACACAGAGAGAGAGAGAGAGAGAGAGAGAGAGAGAGAGAGAGAGAGAGAGAGAGAGAGAGAAAATAAAAAAAACGCGATAAAATCTCAGCCATGTCACAATTACGTTATCTAATCCGGTGGAACTACGTCGAGGCTGAATATTCTGAGAACTGTTGATCTACAAGCCTTCTTAACCCCATCAATCTTGGTCTATTTCGAGGTTGTATTTTTATAATTAATGTAATGTCCATAGCTCTACAAACCAGCCATCAATGTTTGTAGATTAATATATATATATATATATATATATTATATATATATATATATATATAATATATATATATATGTTTATATATATATATATATATATATATATATATATATATATATATATATATATATATATATATATATATATATATATATATATATATATATAGTGTATCTGTATGGGTGAATATACAGATAAGGTAACAATATTTTCTAACGCCAGAAATATTACAACAGAAGAAAACTGTAACAATAATATTAATCTGCGAATGACTTTCCATTTATCATTTGCTCACGGAATTGAATTTTTGTTCAGGAGTGACAGTTCATTGGCTTAATTTCACCATTATGAAAAAGGGAAATTAGATGAATATATCCTTTCCATTTTCAATTTCAAACCCGAATGCCAAATGAATTATGGAGGATCATAAATCCGTTGGACTGTGGAACATCCTCCCTGATATGAGGATGTCGGGCAACTGGAACTTCCAACGTTTTAGTACAGATGCAATACATTACTAAGCTAGTGCTATTCTTCTTGCATTTTAATACATTTTGATCTGTTTATCAGTATATTAATTTATTGTATCTTTTTGATAAGTAGGATCTCTTTCTGCGTTTCCCTTTACCTTTTCTCTTCTTTCTAATGAACACCTTTTTCTCTAGAAGCTTGAATTTCAAGTCAATGACCCCTGTGGGATTATTCCATATGAATAAGGCTCATCTTCTGAATAATAATAATAATAATAATAATAATAATAATAATAATAATAATAATAATAATAATGTGCCGACAATATTTTCTCTCAAAGACTGTTGGCAACGATAAAAGCTTTACGAAAAGGAATTTACATGATAGATGGCCACGCTGGAAAGGTCTCCGTGGTTGATCACTTCTGAACAAAGTTACCCAAACAGGCTTTCACCCTTTCCTAGCCCAGGACAAGAGTAGCATTTATATTCCAGCCTTATACAAAGACATGTTTCCTCTTTTTTGTTTGTTCATTTGTTTACTACTTATTTATTCATATAATTGTCATTAACTTCAAATTTATCTTTCAAACACTTATTATATAACACATGAGAGAATCGTAAACAACTACACTGATGACATACAGCATAAACGATGGCAAAACTTAAAATTTCTTATTATAGTAAAACGTATTAGTTGAATGTTTCTGCTTCTTTAATGCGTATCAAATATAGCACGCTTTAAGATGTGAAAGCGTGATAATGTTACTCTGTTCAGTACCGTCACGCTGGAATGACAGGAGTGCTTATCATCTTTACAACATTTTGAATCAAAGGGACATAATTCAGTGACGGGAGCTATTTCGGTCTCCGTTATACCATCCCGAAATTTTATATTATTTTATGCCTGTTATTTTGTATGTTGTGTAATGTAACTGCCTATATCAGGACAAATGTGAATACTGATGAAACAAATGAAAGCTGCGATGAGAAACATGGGAAAAGAAGCTTAAAAACACGAAAATCGTGGAGAAAACGAAAAAATGAAAAGAAGTAGGAGGCGAATGAAGAGGACGCACAGAGAAAAAAGCAGTAGAACAGGGATAATTATAAAAAGGAAAAGGAGCCGAGCTGTGAAACGCGGAATTAAAATAAAAAAAAACAAGAAAACAAGAAGACGAAGAAGTAGCAGATGAAAGAAAATAAAAACAGAAAACAGACAAATATCAACAAAAAGGAAAAAAAAAATCCCTTCACTGTCCTTGTTTACTTTGATAAATGGAAGTAGTGCTGTAATGAACTGTGCTCTGGGACACAAAGAATTTGAAAGGCTTTACTTAGCAAAATGTGGGCTACGTCTTCTGGAGTCTTCCTAGAAAACTTCGTATTTGTTTTACAACTCTCTCTCTCTCTCTCTCTCTCTCTCTCTCTCTCTCTCTCTCTCTCTCTCTCTGCAAATTATACAACGTTCTGTTAATTTGCTGAAGAGCCTTTCCTCAGCCAAAAGACCTCGTGTTCTCTTGATAATTTTCTCTTTCTTTTTGAAATTCGAGAATTTCCAGGTAATCTGATATAGTCGCTTCTCTTTAACAAAAACTCAAAATGTTTGGTAATTTCTTTTTGATTAGAGCTCTGGAATTCTATTCTTCATGAGTTTTCCCCGTGTCTTTTGATAAGAATTTCTTCGATGGGCAGTTCTGCCACTTTTGCATGACTTAATTTTACTTTTTTCTCTTTTTTTATCTGTATTCATCTTTATACAGGCAGTTTTTTTAACATAATTATCTCATCCTTCAGGTGCTATGTTATATAAATGACCTTAATCGTGTCTACTGCATGGTAACCTCTAAGGAAAAAAAAAAGGAGCGACTTTCATGAGCTGTTGTGTTTTTTCTTCCCAGGAAAAAATGCATCATAAAGCTAGTGAAATGTATGTTATACTATAAATATGTACCCCATGGAAGAGGAGAGCCTTGTGAGGGTTTTGTGAACCTCCCCCTGTGGGAAGAAAAGACCCATAAATGGCATATGCACCTCGGTACTTGAGTGCAAGTGAAAACACTTCTTCACTGCTATTAAAAACCAGAAAGATAATGACATTCCCGGAGCCCTATGCAGTGTGAAGTCCCCAAATACCCGTTGCGTGGAGTTTACAGCCCATACTCTATACCTGAGCATGGATGTGGACAGAAAGCTCGATGTTTTGTTTGGCATTCACTATGGCAAAGGTGAATGGGCAAAATGTGTGTGTGTGTGTGTGTGTGTGTGTGTGTGTAAAGGAATTGTGTGTAACTGAAATTATTATGCCAAGGGTAGCTGAAAGGTGTAGAGCTAAGGAAGGTAAAATATGTAAAGTATTAGGGACATTCTGGGAATGAGAAAACAGTGCAAATGCGTTAGTTTGTGGATTTCATGGGTCGGGATTGGAAACGAACGAGTGTTTCTGGGTGTCTGACTCCATCCTTCTGTGTTTGGATCTCGGGAAAGGGTGGTAGCGCAAGGTGATTTAACTGCAAATTTAGGTAAAAAAAAAAAAAAGGAAGAGATGGAAGTTTGTGGGCAGTTATGCAGTTTCTGGGAGTGTATGAGAATGAAAAAGAGTCCTGTGAAAATGTGTTTGGGAAGGGCCTTGACTGTTTAATATCCATTTATATAAAGAAGAGAGAAATGGTGAGAAAAGTTTGTTGGATTATTTGTAAGCGAAAACCAGATAGAGGGGCAAGTTGAGAAATGTGATGGTGAAGAGAAGTTATTTAGGGGTACATCAAATTATTATTAGAGTAAATCAAATGGCAGGGTAGGTGGAATGTAAAATGGCGAAGAAAGAGTTGAGATGGAAGTAAGGTGATGGCGGCTATAAGGAGAGAATTTATGCAAAATTTTCTAAAAGTGAAGGTACGGAACTTGAAGTAACAGCGGTACAATTCTGTAAACTGACTAGGTAGGGCCATAGAATCTGCAAAAAGTTATTGTGGTTTCAGGAGGGTGGGAAGAGGGAATAAGAATTTTGTTCTTAGCCTCTATATAAAATCAAAGAAGCCAGAGAAATAACAAGATAAAAATGTAACATGAAGATAGGGAGATTCACCGCATTATTTCGTGTCATTTACTCTTGCGTAACACTAATTTACACACTTTTATCTGTCGTAAAATCAAGACAGGTGTTGGAAGACCTCACGTCCACGCATTTCCACTAAGTTCGCTTGGCCTTGATAAGGTTTACTGTCCGCCTTTCACGTGGGAATCATAGGCCCATAAGACCTAAGAGGATTACCTGTTTCTCTCATTCTCGGGTTTCTCCTCCTTATTCCTCCTATCCTTGACTTCCCCATTCCTCCTGCAGCACCTCCTACTTTTTCATCCCTCTGACTTTCTCATTCTCTCTCATTATTTTCTCTCCCTGCCCATGCTTCGCCCAGTTTCCTGACCCTGTATGACTGTTGCAATATTGCTCTTCGCGCGATGCGTCTCGTCCGGGAATTCTGATGAAGGTTAAAGATGAAAGGTTGGTTTGGTTATTAATAGTGGAAAAACTGAAATCATGAATATGAATATTGAAAATGCAAAGGACTGTCTGCTTGAAGTCATGGTTGTAAAGCAAGTGGGTAAGCTTAAATATTTAGGCACTTATTTAGATAAGGATGGTTTCTCTGAACAAAGAATTTATGGAGATTAAAAAATGCTCATCAGGCGAAGGGAATGCTTAAAAATATTTGGAATAACAGCAATTTTTCTATGCATGCAAAAATCAAAATTATAAGGTAATGGCTAGGAGTATTTTGATTTATGGGCATGGTACAGTACAGAGACTTTGGATAATAATTTCTGAGCATTTGAAAATAATGCCCTCCGAAGAACATTAGGAATTAACTGGAGGGATATGATAACAGAATTACAGAAGTAACGGGGGTGCAGCGATCGTCGAGTATGTTAGGTTCTCACGCTGGAGGTGGCTAGGCAATGTGTATAGAAGACAGGGAATGGTACGAGGTACGCCGGGGTGGGTTGTCCTTGGTAGAAGAGGTAGAGGTAGGCCAAAGGAGACATGGTTGAGGACAATGAGGCGGGAAGCAGGAGATGGGTGTTAGGGAGACCTTGAGGAGTTAGCCCAGGACAGAAATGTGGTGGCGTGAGTTCATCGAGGCCCTATGCATCCTCATGGGTGCCACAGGAAATGGTATATATATATATATATATATATATATATATATATATATATATATATATATATATAGATAGATAGATAGATAGATAGATAGTCTCTGACCAACCCGGTGCTGCCTGGGAAAACTCCAAATGACAGTCTACGGGTAGGGGGAGGGAAGAAGTTAAGTTAAGTATACCTTAGTTTTACCAGACCACTGAGCTGATTAAGAGCTCTCCTAGGGCTGGCCCGAAGGATTAGACTTACAGGGAAGGGGAAGAGGAGGAAAGAGGGAAGGGGATGGGGGACAGGAGGGAGAAGGAGAGGGGGAAGGGTTTGTGTTGGCGGTCCGGCTGACAGGTCTACTTTTTTCATGTGGACGTTCGTCCCTTAAACAGTCGTGGGTGAACTGACAAGTATGACTGTGGTGACTGTCCCTTTTAACCAGGTATTACTGTGCTGTCTATCCCTTTATCCAGTTATTACTGTAGTGATTGTCCCTTTTATCCAGGTATTACTATGGTGACTGTCCCTTTTATCCACGAATTACTGTACTGCCTGTCCCTTTTATCCAGGTATTACTGTGGTGACTGTCCCTTTTATCCAGGAATTACTGTATTGCCTGTCCCTTTTATCCAGGTATTACTGTGGTGACTGTCCCTTTTATCCAAGTATTCCTATGGTGACTGTCCCTTTTATCCAGTTATTACTGTCCTGTCTGTCACCTTTAACCAGGTATTACTTGTTCTCAGGTATTATTGTCGTGACTGTCCCTTTGGTCCAGGTATCACTGTGCTGTCTGTCCCCATTAACCAGGTACTACTGTACCGTCTGTCCCTTTTATCCAAGTCTGACTGTGGTTGCTGTCCCTTTTATTCAGGTATTACTGTGGTGACTGTCCCTTTTATCCAGATATTACTGTGGTGCCCTTTTATCCAGGTATTACCGTGCTGTATGTCACCTTTAACCAGGTATTACTTGTGCTGTCTGTCCCTTTTATCCAGTTATTACTGTGGTGACTGTCCCTTTTATCAAGGTATTACCGTGCTGTATGTCACCTTTAACCAGGTATTACTGTACTGTCAGGTCCCTTTTATCCAGGTATTGCTGTGGTAACTGTCATTTTTATCCAGATACTACTGTGCTGTCTGTCCCTTTTATAGTCTTTGAACCTGCTGGTTTGGGTTTATTGCTTCATAGCACTGAAATATGGTTTGTACCGAAGCCAAAAATATTTAATTTAGCAATACAATCAAGCAGTGAGGTATATGTCAGTCTTTAGAGCTAATACAATTAATGAGGAAATTCGCATTTGAAAGAATAAAAAAATGCGAATTTCATCATCAATTTGTTCATTCCTTCTTCGTTTTTACCTTCGGAATTCACTATATTGACTGCTTTGTGACGTTACGGTCACGCATTTCGGTATAAAGTCGGTTTAAATGAGGTCTGGAATTAATTATCTCACAGTTTCGCAATACCACCACCACGCACAAAAACGCTTTCAACCTTGCGCAACCATCTCCACCAAACTCTCTCTCTCTCTCTCTCTCTCTCTCTTATTTATAAATTCCCTTTACGGTTGTGGTTAAACATCAAATCATACTAGAAAAAAGCCAAGACTATTTGCCACTGCAAGTTAACAAGTCTCTCTCTCTCTCTCACACACACATTTTGATCAGATAATATATATATATATATATATATATATATATATATATATATATATATATATATATATATATATATATATATATATATATTTAAAGTGATGAAGTCAAGACAAAATTATTAATCACAAGAAAGAAAAGCATTTCCAACGGTGGTACACACATACTTTGCACAACAAAACAATTCAAAAGGGATGGAGAAAAATTTTCCTGACTCCTTCAAAGTTTTCCTGGGCAGCGCCAGGTTGGTCAGCTAGTATATATATATATATATATATATATATATATATATATATATATATATATATATATATATACACATATATATATATATATATATATATATATATATATATATATATATATATATATATATATATATATAGACACACACACTATATATATGTTATATATATATATATATATATATATATATATATATATATATATATATATATATATATATATATATATATATATATATATATATATATAAATATATTTATACATATATACATGTTGAGTAAAAACTACGAAACATCTCACTGGATGATTCTAAGCCTCCCTCCCCAAAAGAAAATATAATACTGTAATAACAATAAATATTCAAAATACAGTCTGAGTCATAAATACAATAACTTCATGTGTTCTACAGATTATCTTGTATTTCAAATACTGTTATCCAAAGTTACGTTTTTATGATTACCTTTTAAATTTAAATAAATATTCTGACTCAAATTAAAGGCGAGATAAGGAAATAACTCTGTTTTCAATTGTCTTCACGGAATCCGCTTCAGATATTTTCGTTATATATTTTTTTTCTTCGCTGTCACTTCATTTCATCGTCATTCGATTATTTTCTTATTCATATCCACTCTCCTTTTATCCGCCCTTGCAGGAAAATCCTTCGATTCCTGAATGGCTTACAGTTACAACCTTTAAATTCTGCGAAGTCGATCCCGCCTGACAATTCTGAGGTATTTTATCCCGGTCACTTCTAGGAGACTTTGTTCGGCTGCCTCGTATCTCTCGTCGGGAATTTTGGTTATCGCAGTGTTTTATATATAAATGCATTCCTTTCTTACAAGGCTTTGTATACAGATGAAGACTGTTTTTCTGTTGAGATACATCTAGATTTCATGCTTATACATGCGAATATATTTTTCAATAATTTTTCATTGTTATATTTAGCTACATTGTCATTTTCACTATTAATCTCGTTATACCTTACTGAGTTATCATCATTTGACTTAATAGTCCACTACGACATCACTTAGACTAGAGAACTATTTTGGCCTAGTCTTTTAATACATGAGTTCTGGAAAGACTGAAATCTACACAGTTTAATATAACTTTATTTGTTGACTTTTGCTTACTGTTAGCATTTCACGTTCATTTTTTCTGACATTGTTTCCTTTCGTTAGACTATTATTTTTCCTCTTTCTCCGCCTCTCAGTAAGTATGAATATGATCGGTAGTTTCTTAACGTTTCACAAGAGTTCCCAAGCCCTTCGTTGGGTGAGTCGGTAGAGCTTCGGACTGTCACTCGATGGGCCGAAGTTCAATTCCCCCGACCGGCTGATGAAGAGTTAGAGGAATTTATTTCTGGTGATAGAAATTCATTTCTCGCTATAATGTGGTTCGGATTCTACAATAAGCTGTAGGTCCCGTTGCTAAGTAACCAAATGGTTCTTAGCCACGTAAAATAAGTCTAATCCTTCGGGCCAGCCCTAGGAGAGCTGTTAATCAGCTCAGTGGTCTGGTTAAACTAAGGTATACTTAACGTTTCGCAAGAGTTCCCAAGCTTGAATCTTGTGGTACGGTAAAAACCTACTGTTCCTTTGTTGATCGCAACAGTGAATTATGTTCCTCGTAGTTAAACGGCTGTGTTGGACACAATCATGGTTAAAAACGTAGGAGGCCATCAATGTTATTATTAAGAGACTCGCTAAAATCCCGGAAAGGTAAGGCAATGTCCACCTCTTCTCAAGGAACAATGGATTCGGTAGAACACAGTAGCAACTTTTATACGGAAAGCCTCACTGTCTTTCACGATATCATTTGTTAACTTTTGTTTATTTTGGAAATAGTTGGACTAGTGATCTCCATAGGTTGCAAATATATGACATTTAGAATTTCCAGTTGCATAAAAACTTCTCCTATTTGATATAAAATCTATTGGTGCTTGATAATGGATATGGCTACTATATGAATTAAGGTTCATTTCAGCTCTCCCTTTGATTCATTTATATGAACTTTATAGTATTATATATATATATATATATATATATATATATATATATATATATATATATATATATATATATATATATATATATATATATATATATATATATATATATATATCGATGCACTCTATAATGAAAACGAAGGAAAAACCAAAGAGGAAGAGGAAATAGAGTTCTTAATCTGTCTCAACAGTTTCGCCTTCCATCAGGCCTCTTCCGGGGAACTTTATTGACTAATCAGCTTAAGAAAAATATACCGGACATATGTTTGCATTTGACTTCAAGACTTGCATAAAACATAAACAAGTGGAAATGGTTAATGGTGCTTCCAACTGTTACAGGATAATATATTAAATATAAATAAATTGTCTAGTAAATAGTTCGTCCAACAGAAGAGGTTAACAGTCTAATGAGGCTAAATACGTAATTGAGTAAATACCTAAGTCAATATATTACATAATTTGTGCTGACTTTTCAAGATATATAGAAAGAGCGGGTTGTCTTGAATAAGCCTGTACTACTATTAAAGTTGTTTTTTTTTTTCACTATATTAAAAGCATGCCGTTTCTATTAGATTTCTCTCTATGAGATTATTGTTTCTGAACAAGATTCTTGCTTTAGACCACTGAATAGCGATACTATACTTATGTTATGCAATCCGTTTCTCAACAGTTTTTACTGATTTCCCAATATAAAATTTATTGCAACCACAAGGAATCATGTATGCAACGGTTAGATTTAGTAATTTTCATTGTGGAGTGCATCGAGATATTTCATCTTCGTGATTGAAGAATATACCTATAACTATATATATATATATATATATATATATATATATATATATATATATATATATATATATATATATATATATATATATATATATATATATATATATATATATATATATATATATATATATATATATATATATATATATCTTATATATATATATATATATATATTTTACATATACATATTTGCCCATTCTTTCCGCGTTTCTAACACGGCAAACAGAACACGGGATTAGGTTGCTGTTCCATCGGATTTTGGATCTAAATAAATATGGATATGACTCCAAAGAGGAACAGACAACATTCTTTACGAGGGCCATCATTTTATTGCTGCGATAATTATGAATCATTTTGTAAAAATCAGTCACTGGGCCAAAAACCGACCCATATGTCGGCCACTCGTCACCTACTTAATTCACACCCTTAGTGCACAGATTATTGCACATCATGGATTTTGAAGACTTTCTATCCCAGGTCCTCTTCCATTCTTTTTGACAGCCTTTTATCAAGTTCAATCGTCTCATTAATCCTAAGAGGTCCCAAACATACATTCATTTTCCTAGAATATTCTTCCATTTCTCACTGTAAGACCAAACCACCTTATAGCAATTTGATTCTGTTTTTCGTTTATGTTACCCCCTCTTACTGCATCTTCCCCTAGTTTCTGTTTCATTTCTGCATTTGTTCCCACTCCAGCTTTGTAGTCTTATATTATTAGCGGAGTTCTTCCTAACTTCCTTCCTGCATCCTTTATATGATTTACCTAAAATACTTGTATACCACTATTCGTGTCCAATATCCCTTGCAACCACTTTAACTTTCATCTGTTTTACAAACCCGTGGAAACTCTTTCAGTAGTCCGCAGAAAGGGCCGGAAACAATCGTCTAGCCTATGCAACGAAACCGCACGAGAGGAAAGTGGATTCTCTCCTTCAGCTGTATGGAGTTGTATTGAGAAGGGAATGCATGTGTTTACCAAAGCTATTCTTCGCAAACACAGAGGAGGAATGTGAGAGAGAGCCAAACAAAGTTTTTCCAGTCACCATGCAGCTGTGATCATAACCGGACTCCGAATTGCCAGGCAATATCGATTCCTCAGGAGTTTAGGCGCTTCAGTTACGACAAGTTACGGGAATAGATTTTCCTTCAGGCACGAGTAAAAAAAAGGAGAGCGCAGTATGGAGCAGAGAAAAAATGTGGGATGAAGGCATGAAGGTATAATAAAAGAAAATGACGTCAGAAAAAACGCTTCTCATAATTTTCTCTCTCGCATTGTTCTGGTTTTAAAAGAATCATGCTTTTAATTATGCTTTCTTTCTCCCTACCCCCTAGAGCTATGCAATTAATTTTGAAACTCCTCTCTCTCTCTCTCTCTCAAAAACAGACCCAAAGTATATTTAACAGAGAAGATTAATAGAAGAAAACAATGGGTGTGAAGGAACATCAGTCAACGTCAATGACATAGCGGAAAGACATATTTGTCTTTCATTTACATATTTTGACATTAGTTTATCATACGTTGTTTCCTATCATTAGTTAAAAAATGTTTCTACTGTGACTGTAAACATTCTGTCAACTCAACATGTTAAATTTGTTAGTTGATCAAATTTTTACATTCACTGTAAAAAGTTTTTTTAAGTGATGATAGGAAACAAAGTAAAAATAGTATGTTGAACTTGTATTTTTTGAAAACTTTATAGTTGATCTTTTATTGGAGAAGAATAGACAAGGATTATGAAAATAAATTAGTATTTAGGCTTAAAAAAAGAAAATTATAAAAAAATAAATATATACAGTAAACGAAGGAACACGGCGAATACTGTGTATTCAATGCTCGTTTCTTCATACTCATTTCTCTTTTACCTTCAACTGTCTTGTGCCACTAAACAAACACATTCTAAGATATTCTAGGTTATAAAAAATATAAAAGGAAAACAAGATAATAACCGTTGCTATGTGATGAAATTAGGTCTAGCAAGTAACAAATGACCCGGTATCTAACTTTAAAAAAAATTATTAATCACATACCTTTGTCGGATAGCATCACTGATACGTCTGAACCATTTTCCAGTCCCCTGAAATAAATAATAATAATAATAATTAGAATACTGCTCTCTGGATGAAAATTGTTGTTTTCTGCTGAATGAAAGATTTCAGTTGTGTGGCATCATAAATTTCTGTATTTCTCACCAGAAACTTGATAACACGGAAGTTCAGCTCGTAAGCCATGTGGAAAAAAAACCAAATTTTTCAGTGCTGTAGATCAAATTAGACAAGCTGTAATGTCCCTCAAATTCTTCTGTGTTAATGAATCATTACATTAATGATTCCACATATCACATCGCCATATTTTTTCCTTCCGGATTATAAAGATTTCCGGGATAAGCACAAAAAAAATGTATCCAATTTTTTTCCACTAGCGTTATGGAGGTAATTCCAAAGCTTTAAGCATCTTCAGTGATCTAGTTCCATTTACAAAAATAAGAGAGTCTTAATTTGTCACGTTAAAGAACTTTTTATTTTAGTATACGAAATTTACCACAGCACTGAAGTCTATTTCTACTGCTTTTTCCATTTTATTGACCAGAGAATAAACCCTCTAAAAGTGGGGTGATATCAGCTAAAGAATGAAAAGAAAACAGTGAGGTTAAATTGCTTAAGTTATGATGTAATTAACACTAAGTCACTCACCTCTAACTTGCCCAGACTCGCGTTTTCCCGATATCAAGGCCGTATTAGTTTATGACTTTATATAAGGCCCTTTTTTGAGCGTAGTTCATGATGCAATGCAAAAGACGCACTGACAATCCTAAAACTTTACAGGGAACTGCTGTCCTCATCGTCAGAGGGAATGTAAATAAATCGAAATTTCTTCGTGGAAAGAATTTTCATACGAGTTTCCTGCTTGATCTTCTGAAAATTTGACCGATCTGATTTGTTGTGGTTTTGTTACCCATCTGCTGCTCAATGAGAGGAGTTAATCCTTGGTATGGATCAAGCTGCCCAAGTCAGTCCCTTGGCCCAGTGAGTTCACCCGGAGTATTAGCTTCCTTCACGAATCCGAAGAGCTGTCTTTTTAAGGATGTAACTGATATTTATCGTATTTAAACTATTAAAGGATTTATTTCCAGCTACCGTTAATACTGAATTATTTAAAACCCCTTCCACAACTTTACAACCCATTTGATCAGGAGATGGGCAGCATAACCGCAACAAACCACAGTGGTCAAGTTGTTAGACGATCCAGAAGGAACCTGATGCAAATAGAAATTTTCTGATTCTCAGTGTAGAGGAGAACACTCAAGAAGACGGTCTTATTATATCTCCACATTTAAAGAACGTAACTATGCTTCACATGTTTTAATCAAGATCCTAGAGCTACACCATCCAGTTTTCCCTCCTTCAAACTATCTTCCACAGTGCATGTCCTTTTACTTGTTCACTATCCCCAAACAGAACAAAAATAAAATCCACCATGATTCCATAGTCATTATAGCCTTATGAATATTAAATATCATGTCCAGTTCATAACTTAGTTCTCCTTAATTTTCCTGAGTCTTCCTCACTTAGTGAAAGAAAATCTATATGCAAATAAATAATTTCTATTTGAACCACAAAATGCAAGATAACAAAAATGTATGCAATTTCACACAAGAATAAAAAAAAAAAGTTCACGAGAAAATGCTTCTTAACAAAAAATTACTCGTTTAATGCGACACGCTTGGTGTGACAAAGAAATAAAAAAACTAACTTTTTCTTTTTTTTTATTCTAGTCTTGCACTTTGTCCTTTGGGCACGAGAAAGTGGCCACAAAAGTCGGTGCCACTGGCCGCAGCGCACTGGAAAACATGAATGAATTTCCAAAGGGGAGGCAAAAGAGATCTGGTCACTCGATAGTTCAAATGCTGCCTACTCCTCTAAAGCTTTTCCATTCCACCCACTGGAAACATCAAAGGGAAAAGAGATACGGTGCCCTTCCGTTTCACTCTTATCTCATTTCGAGACTTCATTTGTTCCCTGACCCTAAGCGTATCAGATCGCGTTTCTCTTCTGAGTTTTTGCGGTATTCTTGTCTGATTTTCTCTCGAGTTTTATAGATATATGAAACAAGGAAACTGAAAGATGATATTTTCTGGCAATAGCCCTTCCGAGGATGAAATATTAGCTTCATTAAATTCCTCTAATTTGTGGAAATGCTTGAAGGAAATTAAGGAACATCAGAAGGTGCTCTGATTTCACAAGATGAAACACAAATGATTTCCTTTTTCATTCGGTAAAAAACTAAACGGTCAGCAACCTCATTGTACTGGTTTTCAATGTTCTTTACTATCACCTTTATTTCTCAAAAACAATTCCTCTTTCATTCACACTGGCTTTCTAGAAGTGAGAATTTAAATGAACGTTGTTTTTTCCATAAAATAAAATGAAGTAGGAAAGGTACACTTGTACTATTCCAGGTGGTGTTAATTAAAAGCCTGTCCTTTCAAATTCAGGTTACAAAATATTTGGTCTTGGAATCGTCGACTATCCCTAGGCAAAAGGATGAAGACCAGCAGAGTGCATAAAAGAGTCAGGCAATTGAAACAGAATTCCCAGAGAATATTAAAACCTGCCTTGAATTATTCATACTTACTAAAGGATTGAGGCCACGAAAGGTAAACATAATGCAACCAAAAGGTGAAAATGAAGAGATTTCGTATCTTCAATTAGAATATAACTTAATGAGTTTCTCAGGTTATTTTACGATTACAAAACCAAGTTTATAATGAGAGGCGGTGACCGCTTTTCCATGGGTAACCAAAAGGACTCTTTTATGTTATATAATAAGGATATTTAATATTTTAATATTTATATCCAAACACACACACACACACACACACACACACACACACACCAACCACCCACATATGTGTGTATATATATATATATATATATATATATATATATATATATATATATACACTGTATATATATATATATATATATATATATATATATATATATATATATATATATATATATATATATATATATTTATATATATATATAAGATATATATATTAGGTAATACTATATATATATCTGTTTTCAAGTAAAGAGATAAACCAGAAATAAAAAATCTTTCTTGCTTCGACGAAGTATCTGAAAACTAAGCAAATTGGTATCTGCCAGTATCTGTCATTTGACAAAACTCTCTCTCTCTCTCTCTCTCTCTCTCTCTCTCTCTCTCTCTCTCTCCCTTTATATATATATATATATATATATATATATATATTATATATATATAATATATATATAAATATAATATATATATACATAATATAATCTTTTAAGGCAAAAGTATCAGTTATGTAAATTTATGTCTTTCCCAGCTAGAAATACATTGAAAATCTATCTTGCTTCGACGTGGTATCTGGCCATCTATTGAAAACTACGTGAAAACTAATCAAATTGTTATTTACAGGTATAGAATATCTTAAAACCATGCTCGGGAAAAAACTTATTTCATGGTGACATTCTCTCTCTCTCTCTCTCTCTCTCTCTCTCTCTCTCTCTCTCTCTCTCTCTCTCTCTCTCTCTCTCTCTCTCTCTCAAATACAGACACCAAAATAACTGAGCAGAGAAGATTAATGGAAAAAAATAATGGTTGTGAAGGAACATTAATCAACGTCAGTTACATCGAGGAGAGACATATTCATCTTATATTTATATATTTTGATGATACTTTATCAAACGTCGTCAATAAAACCATTGATTTCTAAAGTGATTATGAAGCCTTATCACCTAGACATGTTAAAACTGTGGTTGTGAAAACCGTGTATCAGGCCTATTACTGAAGAAATTTAGATAAGGATTGAAAAGACTGTCGACTATTTAAGGGTTTAAAAATAGATAATAATAAAACAAAATATGCACAAATAAACGAATGTAAATAAACTATGAATAATGATTATTCAATGCTCGTTCTTTCTTACTCACTTCCTTTTACCACAATTTCTTTGTGCTAAGAAAGAAGCTCATTCAAGTGATATTTGAGGTTATGAAAAATAAAAGAAAATAACTGTAGTCAGGTAGTATACTTGGGTGTGATAAGTAAAGAATTTTCGTCTTTAATGCCTTTTTTTTTTACAGCAATTGGTCACCTATCCTTTAGCAGGATGGCATCACTGGTATTAATACGTCATTTTCTACTCTCCTGAAATAAACAATAATAATTAGAATTTTGCTCTCTTGCTGAAAAAAATTGTTTCCAGTTGTATGGAGGATTACTCAGTAACTTGGGTGCCATAACATTTTTGTAAATATCACAATATATGATTTCAGTTTATAAACCATGTGAGAAAAGGTCATTCTCGGCCTTAGGCCGAGATAGACAATTTGAGATGTCCTTCTAATTCGTCCTTGTGTTAAGGATCCATCACTTAAAAGATTCTATAACTTCCAACGTGTAGTATTTCCACTCGGGGAACAAGACTTCCGGTGGTAAGTGGGAAAAAGGGAAGTCTAAAAACCTGGATAGCGGCGAATTTTTCACTAACGTTATTGGAGATGATTTCAAAGCTTTATTCGTCTTCAGGGCGCTAGAATCAGGTCTAAAAATGAAAGCGTTTTCATCTGTCACGTATAAGAACTCATTTTCAGAAACCGTCAAAGGAATATCTTTTGTGAAGTATATGAAATTTACCACAGTACTTCTCACAGTGTTTGATACCCACCAGTCTTCACAGTCAAGCGATTCATGATGTCATTTTATTCTGTTTGAGCTCTACTATCTTACAGGGTAACTCTTTTCTCTCTGTAACCTTTTTGTCCCTAAAGTAATCTTTTTAAGAGTGGGATGGTAATTGTACAAGTGTTACACCAGACATCTTTCTTCCATTAAAAGCCTCTTATCTTGCATTCCTTCTCACACACCCACACACAAAATCTCCATAGTGCATTGTCTTTATATCCCTCTAATTGTTAATTAAGTCTATTCTGAATTTTCCTGAGTTTTCATCATTAAGTAGAAAAAAAATTTGATAAATTATTTCTTTACTACATTCATGATTTCTTTATTCCTAAACATTTTCGAGATATCAAACGTCTCATGGTAACAAAAAAAAAATATTTGTTAAACCCCAAATGCATGATCAGAAATAATTTTGTAAAATTTCACACAATGGTTGAAATAAAAAAATGGTTTACAAAAGAAAATCTTCCTAACAAAAAAAAACTAGTGGAAAACTACAGGCTTGGTGTGGTATAGAAATGAGAAACTCGCATTTTTCAAGTCTTGCATTTTGTCCTTTGGGCACGAGGAAGCAACCACAAAACTCAGTGCCACTGGCAGTACTACATTGGAAATCGCGGACAAATTTCAAAAGGGGAGGCGAAAGGGATCTGGTCACTCGATAGTTCAAATGCTGCCTACTCCTCTAAAGCTTTTCTATCCATCTACTGGAAACATCAATGGGAAAGGAGATACGGTGTCCTTCCATTTCACTCTAATCTCATTTCGAGACTTCATTTGTCACTTGGCCCTAAGCGAATCAGATCGTATTTCTGTTCTGTTTTTTTTTTTTTTTATTTCTGCCTGTTTGTCTCTGAGGTTTAATAGGTAATTTATGCAAGGAAAAGGAAAGGTGGTATTTTCTGGATATAGCCCTTCTAAGGATAAAATATCAAGCTATTGTTAGTTTCAAATTGGAAGCTTCTTGAGTTCCACTCATTGAGATCAATGCTTTAAGGAAATTTTAAAAAATTACAAGATGCTCTAACTATGCAAAATGAACCATAAATTATTTTTTTCAGTAAAAAAAAAAATAAAGCGTCATCAATGAAATTATACTGGTTTTCAGAGTTCTTTGCTATCCTTTATTTCTTTTCCTCCAAAACTGTTGCTCTTTCACTCATATTGGTTTCCTAGAAGTGAGTTTTTAAACGAACACTTTTTTTTCCGTAAAACAAAGTAAAGTATGAAAGGTACATTGGTATTTTCCAGGTGGTGTTAATTGAAAATCTGGCCTTTCAAGTTCAGGTTACAAAACGTATGGTCTAGGAATCTTCAGCTATCCCTGGGTAAAATGGCGAATACAAACAGAGTGCATAAAAGGGTCAACAAACAGAGTGCATAAAAGGGTCAGGCAACTGAAACATAATTCCCAGAGAATAATAAAACCTGGTTTGAATTATTAATAGTTACTAAAGGATTGAGGCCATGAAAGGGAAACATGATGACACCAAAAGGTGAAAATGAAGAGATTTTGTATTTTCATTTCCACCAAAAGGTGAAAATGAAGAGATTTTGTATTTCCATTTCAATATATTCTCATGAGTTTCTCCAGTAATTTTACAATTGCAAACCAAGTTTAGAGGGAGAAGCGGTGACCACCTTTTCATGGGTCACTAAGAAGAGGGTCTTTGATATACAATAAAGATATTTTCTTTCTCACCCCGTAATTCTACAACGGGTTCCATTCTGGTAACATATCTTACATAATCAGCCACCTGGATGTATTCTCCTACATAAAACGTCAATGAAATTTTATCTTGCTTCTTATTTTAGATGAAGTGAGAGGGTGAGAGGGCAAGTAAAGACTCCATATCATTACTGTGTGGTAAGTAATGGTTTAATATAATTTACAGTATAGTTGTTACCATTTCTGCTGGTTGCTGGATGATGAAATATGGTCCAAATGTCTTGGAACAAAACAAAAAAACAAACAAACATAAAATCAAAAACACACACACACACACACACACACACATATATATATATATATATATATATATATATATATATATATATATATATATATATATATATATATATATATATATATATTATCCATACATTGGTACTTAATTCTCAAAATCCTTTTTAATTTTTTATTATAAAATTGCCTATCCAAAGCAAGCTGTAATTGTCTTCTACAATACGTATGTTTTGTGTACCTGAAGGCTATACATGATTATAATTAGGACAGATGTCTGTTCTACCTTTCACTCATTTTCATCTAGACATTTATATCGGATCAGGTACCATTTACTCCGCTTGTGGTATGAAAAGACAAGTGATTATTCTTCTTTTTCTCGTTCAGTACACGTGTTTAATCTTAAGTCCAGGTCTTTTTTTATGCGACCTTGTATTCTCGTCATCCTCTCGTATCTGACAACAATAACGCAGTGAGAGATTGGAGGTTACCAATCACTCAACTACACTTCAGTCAAGAATATGTGATAGTAGTATACAGTACCCACTTTGAATCTCAAGAAAACTTTTGATGTAAGATTTATGTCTCGCTCACTCTCTGCTTGTACCCATATATGAATATCAATAACAATATCATATATATATATATATATATATATATATATATATATATATATATATATATATATATATATATATATATATATATATATATATATATATATATATATATATATGGCATTCTCCTCGAGTAAAAGCTGAAGGGTAAAATATTACTCTTTGATGTGTAGGATTGCTAGACTCTTAGCACACACATGACTGCACGACAAGAAAATGAAAAATACCATCTAGTTGGCAATTAAATGTGTTGCAAATACCATTATTCATCCGTTAGGACGTACAGAGAGAACGGTTTGCCAGTGAAGGAAAAAGACATCCGTTTTTCATGTGGATCTTCGGGAAAACAAGTGTGTTAGGATGAAAATAACAAGCGACGTCCTGCCATTTCACAGATTTCATGACAGAAACAGGAATTACTATGGAATTTGTACGTGTTCGGTAACAGGTCTTTTGTAAGTACAAAACAAGGTATTAAACGATATTTCTGTGACGAGTTATGAGCACAGGCTTACAAACAGCAAATGGCACAGTAAGTTTATCAGATGGGAATAGACGGTGCAGGCTAAATGTTATATATGAATAACATAAACCCAGATTCATCATAGAAAAGGGGAAATAAACTAGGGCCAGTACTATTGATGAAGGGCATAATATGTTGATAAACAAGGCCGAGCATCATGCTTCAATAAAAAGATGGTAGATTTAGTCGTTACATATTTAAGAAATGAAAATAGGGAAGGTGATGGCAGTTGACAAAATCAATAGAAGAGTAGAGCATTAACCCTTTGATTTCGGTTGTAACGTATACGACGCATTTAATAAACTGGCCCGGAACACTGTTGTGTCGTATACGAGCACCGGTAATTTCCTTTTATGTGAAGGACTGATGATTGAAATACTGGCCTCTTTTTCTTGATATGGTAACAGTCTGTCAGTTGCCATACAGTGAATTCATATAAATTCACGTGTTTCCTAAAATTCATTAGTCTTCATCAAGATGTCACAGGAGGACGGGTCAAGGGTACGACATCCTCGAGTTGACCGCCGGCAGATCGAGAGAAGAGCTCTCGACGAGGATAACTATTTTATAGACCTTCTCGACTCATTTTCTGGATATGAAAATGAATCGGATTTAGAAGGAAATGAAATGGATAATTATGGTCCTGGTACAAGAGACAGTGATGAAATATCAACCGACAGTGAAAATGACGAAAATCTGCCACCTACAAATGAAAGCCAAGGTGTCAAAAGAAGGCGGAGACAGCGAAGTGACCCAGGTGATGAGTGGGAGTGGGCTGCCAGCAATTTCCAGCCCAGAGATTTCATATTTGACAGCAGTGGCAGTGGCATTACGTCGAAATGTAATGTGAATGAAAATTCAAAGGAAGTAGACTATTTTTTTGAATTTTTCGACAACGAATTTATGGGGCTGATTGCTGAAGAGACAAACCGTTATCAGAGATTCCTTGTTGATACGCTAGGAGATGCAGTGCCAAAGTATTTGCGAAAATTTGCTCAGGTTACTGTGGAGGAAATGATACGGTTCCTTTGTGTGATTATGATCATGTCGCATATAAGTAAACATCGCATCGTAGATTACTGGACTACGCTTGAGACATTCGAGACAAAAGGAGTGAGAAGGCTGATGGCAAGGGACAGATTTCTTCAAATTCTACGGGTTCTACATTTCGTTGATAATTCACAGGAAACAAGCCCAGATAATAAACTAAAAAAATTAAACCCGTGCTCGACAGTGTGCGTAGAAAATTCCGGGAAAAATTTCAACCTTTCCAGGATTTATGCATAGATGAAAGTTTAATGTTATGGAAGGGAAGGCTAAGTTTCAAGCAGTACATTCCAGATAAAAGAAGTCGATTTGGAGTGAAAATATTTGAACTTTGTGATGCCAAAACGGATTATATTGTCGATTTTATAATCTATACTGGAAAAGATACAGAGATATTGGTAGATGAGGATCTAGGGTATCTGGTTCTGTGGTAAAAACATTTATGGCCTCGCATCTCGGAAAACATCACATCCTGTATTTCGATAATTGGTATTGCAGCCCAAAACTGCTCAAGTATTTGGGCGACAACGAAACAGGAGCATGTGGAACAGTCCGGAAAAATAGGAAATTTATGCCTAAATTTCCTGATGTGAACAAATCTGAGATTTCGTCTCAAAACTGCAATGGAATATTAGGTTTAAAATGGCAGGATAACAGGACAGTGTATATGTTATCTTCAGTACATGAAAATATAATGGTAGACTGTGAAAAAGGTGTCGACCAGGGAATTTGTGCAAAAACCTGCATGCGTTGTTGACTATAATAAGAAAATGCGGATTGTGGACAAGAACGACATGCTTATTAGTTCTGTGAAGTGTATCCGTAAAACCACGAGATGGTACATAAAACTATTTTTCCGTCTGCTTGATATGATACTAGTAAACTGTCATCACTTGCATGGATTTGTTACTGGCAAGAAAGGGTCATATTTACAGTTTTCTAAGTCAGTCGTTCTGCAGTTGATTGAAAGGTACCCTCCAGCACCTAACAAGATAATTACCGCACCGTAATAACGCAGCCAAGGCGGCTAACAGAAAGACACTTTCCTGATCCAGTTCCTCAACAGAAAAACAACTGCGACCTAGACTAAGATGTCGTGTGTGCTCGCATACATCCCGTAGGCCCAAGAAAGGCCAGCAGACATATTTCATGTGTAAAGACTGCAATGTAGGACTATGTGTCGCTCCTTGTTTCAGAGAATACCACACACTTCTGAATTACTAGAATTCTGTCGTAAAAGTTTTGTCAAGATTATTATGTTCAGCTTATTAAATATTCAGATTCATAACCATTTGTTATTCACATTGTTTGATTTCATTCAACTTATGTCATAAAAGCTTCTTCCAATCATATTGAGTCTTATGTGTTTATACATTTTCTGATTTTTTTTTTTATCTACAGCAAAAAGATTTTTGTAAAAATAAATGTTGAAATTCATCCGTATTATAATTTTCTTCATCAAATTATGGCTTTAGTCTTTAGTGAGAGAGAGAGAGAGAGAGAGAGAGAGAGAGAGAGAGAGAGAGAGAGAGAGAGAGAGAGAGAGAGAGAGAGAGAGAGAGAGATTACTATTTTGCGTTTAATGTTCCTTTTCTGTCCTTTGAAGACTGGATATCATAAAATATAAAATGAGTCGGATGTAATGTAAATCTGATAATCATGGTATTGATGATTTATGATATATGAGAATAATAATAACAATATAATAACCGTTACCATGAGATTAATGAATATAGACAATGTTGTTATTATTATTATTATTATTATTATTATTATTATTATTATTATTATTATATTATTCAGAAGATGAACCCTATCCATATGAAACAAGCCCACAGGGTAACTAACTTGAAATTCAAGTATCCTAAGAAAATGGTGTTCATTCGAGTGAAATAACAGAAGGTAGTAGGAAATACAGAAAGAGGAGATCAGTTATTAGAAAACAGATGTACTAACAATAAATAAATAAAAATGTAAACAAAGTATTAAATACAAGATGTATTGCATAAGGGTAGTAATGCATTACATTCACTTGAACTTTTGAAGTTCCGTTTGCAACACATCCTCAGTAAAGAGGCTGTTCCACAGTCGTAAGGCGTGAGGAATAAAGGTCCCCTGGAACTGAAAAGTTCGAAGGCGAGGTACATTTACTGCACATTGATGCTGCTGTTCAGCGAATCTGGTTGCTCTCGACAGCAACAGGGGATCAGGGATCAACTGAGAATGTGAAAGATATGTCAAAATACAACTTATGAAAAAGTGACAAACAAGAGACCATCCGTCTATAGTCCAAGGCATAGCTGCCAAAGAAACCTTCCACCTCGAACCACTCTAAAAGATATAAATCTCTGGCAGAAGCAGACATCTCCCGGAGAACAGTATCCTAGTAAAGGAAGGACAAATTACCTAAAAAATGTTGCACTGATTTAATCACTCATATAAGTATATGAGGACTTAAGAACAATACCCAACTTTCATGCGGCATTTGCTGACATTTTCATTAGATGTTTCTCAAAAATAAGATGTAAGTAAACAGGTACCACTAGAATAGTTGAAGGAAAAGAAAAATATCTGTAGAAAATTATAACAGAATAAAATGATCTACAAAACCCTACAACTTCCCTGAATATTGGTTCAAAAACAATTGAACAAATTCCAAAATGTTAGTGATTAAATGTATATATATATATATATATATATATATATATATATATATATATATATATATATATATATATAATATATATATATATATATATATATATATATATATATATATATATATATATATATATATATATATATATATATATATACGGTTCATATGTGGCTAATCATTTTTTGTAACAGGAATTTATCCAATTTTTTATTTTTATAGGGATAGGTGTGAGTATGTGTTTGTATTTTACATACACACACACACAAACATATATACATATATATATACACTCATATATATGTAATTAATTGTATATATATTACACACACATATACCATATATATATATATATATATATATATATATATATATATATATATATATATATATATATATATATATAACTGAATCACGAGAATATGGAACGTGATGAATATATAAATAAAGACAATTCCACGAATATAAAAAGAGAAGCAACAGAGTATTGCAAGGCTTTTCGACGTATTGTCCTTTACTTAGCAGACTCGTTTCTCTTTCCTTCAGGGCATTGCCTTCATATATATATATATATATATATATATATATATATATATATATATATATATATATATATATATATATATATAAGTACTCACACATGTATATATAGTCATATATATATATATATATATATATATATATATATATATATATATATATATATATATATATATATATATATATATATATATATACATACATACATACATATAGTATATATATACATACACATACACACACCACACAATTACACATTTTGATCAGCAATGTGATTTATAATATTGATCCCTAGTGAATGTGGCGAGGTGGCAATTGTGTTTACATGTCACATGCAAGTGTGACAGACGACGCGCGTAGGTGGCATTTCAGATGCACGTGTCCTGTTGACAGAAATGAACTGCTTTGTTTTCAGCCGCTGTACCCTCCACCTTTGTCGAATTTGGTGGGCGTGACCGTTGGAATATTAGCTTGAAAATGGGCCCCCGGGATTATCCCAAGCCCCGGCAGTCTCCAATTCCTTGTTTCATTGACAAATGCGGATTCTGGAACCTCCCTTTTTACTTGCGGCTAATACGATTTCCATTCAAGGAGGTTGTTTCCACTTTCCCCCTGACTTTTGACCGCCATCGTCAATCAAACATTGAATTGGAATCTGTCCGAAGGACAAGGGATAATCCCAGGCCCTATTCCCAAGGTAGTATTCCAGCGTTCAGGGCCACCAAACTCAACACAGGTGGAAGGTAAGCAAGAGCAGAAAACAACGACCGGTCATTTCCATCAAAAGGATTCCGGCATCTCACGTACCACCCACGTCTCAGCCATGGAAATACGATTGTCACCTTCCAAATGTCCATATTCGCTAGTGTCCAAAATGTATTGTTGTGTCGTGTAATCATTGTTGCCGTTGTCATGGATTCATATATATATATATATATATATATATATATATATATATATATATATATATATATATATATATATATATATATATATATATATATATATATATAGATGCAGTAATGTGTGTGTGTTTGTACATATACTGTATGTATGTATGTAGGTGATATTGAGATGCACGTGTGCTTTGACAGAAATGACCTGCTTTGTTTTCAGCTCGCTGTACCTTCCACTTTGTCGAATTTGGTTGGCGTGACCGTTGGAATAATTGCCGATTTTGGAATATTCCTTTATTACTGGTAGCTTATTTATTTGTGTTGTTACATTAATTGCATAATATCTATATCACGGATCGCTACTATCACAATATTATCATATAAATAAAACAGGTTAATTTGCAGCAAAACAACAAATACAAACGCTATTACAATGATTGTTTACGATTTCGTGCGTCTGGTAGCATGCTACGGGTGACTACCGTCTGAAAACCCTCCGGATTGTGGTAAGTGTGAGGTCTCATCTCGGCCGTAATCAAAGGGCTAATGAAAATTAAAATAATTAATAATTTCCCATATTTTGGTAATCATAGAATCAACTAAAAACGATTATTAAATAAAATTATCTAAAAATGAAAAAAATCCCGTAGGGTGGGTCTGCCCAGACCCAACTTGCACCAGATAGGGTTAAGAGACTGGCCAGTCTTGGAGGCCTTTGGGCCTCATCCTTGAAGTTCTTGGGCCCTCTCCAGGCCTGCTTCCCCAGCCTGGCAGGATACCTGCCTTCCTCCGAGGAAGCAGCCTCTGGGTCGGACCCTTCCCTTCAAGGCTGCCCTCAAGAGACTGGCCAGACTTGGAGGACTTTGGGTCTCATCCTTGAAGTTCTTGGGCCCTCTCCAGGCCTGCTTCCCCAGCCTGGCAGGATACCTGCCTTCCTCCGAGGAAGCAGCCTCTGGGTCAGACCCTTCCCTTCAAGGCTGCCCTTAAGAGACTGGCCATCCTTGGAAGACTTTGGGCCTCATCCTTGAAGTTCTTGGGCCCTCTCCAGGCCTGCTTCCCCAGCCTGGCAGGATACCTGCCTTCCTCCGAGGAAGCAGCCTCTGGGTCGGACCCATCCCTTCAAGGCTGCCCACCCATCCCTTCAAGGCTGCCCTCAAGAGACTGGCCAGCCTTGGAGGACTTTGGGTCTCATCCTTGAAGTTCTTGGTCCCTCTCCAGGCCCGCTTCCCCAGCCTGGCAGGATACCTGCCTTCCTCCGAGGAAGCAATCTCTGGGTCAGACCCTTCCCTTCAAGGCTATCTTTAAGAGACTGGCCAGCCTAGGAGGACTTTGGGCCTCATCCTTGAAGTTCTTGGACCCTCTCCAGGCCTGCTTCCCCAGCCTGGCAGGATACCTGCCTTCCTCCGAGGAAGCAGCCTCTGGGTCGGACCCTTCCCTTCAAGGCTGCCCTCAAGAGACTGGCCATCCTTGGAGGACTTTGGGTCTCATCCTTGAAGTTCTTGGGCCCTCTCCAGGCCCGCTTCCCCAGCCTGGCAGGATACCTGCCTTCCTCCAAGGAAGCAGCCTCTGGGTCAGACCCTTCCCTTCAAGGCTGCCCTTAAGAGACTGGCCAGACTTGGAGGACTTTGGTCCTCATCCTTGAAGTTCTTGGGCCCTCTCCAGGCCTGCTTCCCCAGCCTGGCAGGATACCTGCCTTCTTCCGAGGAAGCAGCCTCTGGGTCGGACCCTTCCCTTCAAGGCTGCCCTCAAGAGACTGGCCATCCTTGGAGGACTTTGGGCCTCATCCTTGAAGTTCTTGGGCCCTCTCCAGGCCTGCTTCCCCAGCCTGGCAGGATACCTGCCTTCCTCCAAGGAAGCAGCCTCTGGGTCAGACCCTTCCCTTCAAGGCTGCCCTCAAGAGACTGGCCAGCCTAGGAGGACTTTGGGCCTCATCCTTGAAGTTCTTGGGCCCTCTCCAGGCCTGCTTCCCCAGCCTGACAGGATACCTGCCTTCCTCCGAGGAAGCAGCCTCTGGGTCGGACCCTTCCCTTCAAGGCTGCCTCAAAAAGACTGGCAAGCCTTGTAGGCTTTGGGGCCAATCCTTAAAGGGCTTGGGCCCTTTCCATGGGAAGGGTCAGACCCATAGGCTGCTTCCTTGGAGGAAGGAAGCGGCCTCTGGGTCGGACCCTTCCCCTCACCAATACTCTTTGCTTTCTCTTACCCTACTTTTCAAAACTGACACTTTCTGTCTCCGAAGGCTTCAGACGATTTGAAGCATCTCGGAGATTGTTCTTGGACACTTTGAAGCTCGGCGCATGCGCGAATGGCATTTCTCTCGTCCTTCCAGGAGCCGGAGGACTGAAGGATTCCAAAATGTCTTCAAGGAAAATCTCGAAGGTTTTAGATCATTTCAACATCGCGATAACCATTACTTGGAGTTCTTTTTCTGGCACATAAACAGCTTCTTTGCTTTAAGGAGTCGTCTTCTATAAACTTATGAGATTCCCTCTTACTGACGATATTGATCATCCCTTCGATTCTTCCTTGCTTCTCCGAAAAGTAATTCTGTGAATTCAAAATCTTTGAAGTAGTTTCTAACACCTCAGGTTATCTACTTTATTCTTCGTCAGCATTCTTCAGTATACCTCCACGCCGATGTCGTCTCTTTTTGTTCCTTCTCTTTCTTATTTCGAGCGAAGAACTGCTCCAAGCGGTAATTTTGGGCATCCAAAATCCCCTCTCAATCAGCTTAGAAAACACCTCAAGTTCTCTACCTTTTATTTCGTATAAATTCTTCAGTTCCTCCGTTCCACTGTCTTCCTCTCTTCTTGATTATTTCCTTCCTATTTCGAATGAAGAGCTTGCGTCCGTGAGTGACAATACGACTGTAGAGGTGCCGAATAATCGCAGAAGGCGGGAACCTCGACTTCATACTGCTCGCGAAGTAGTCCATATTTTCAGCAGTAAACAATTACAGACTGAAGCTATCTGCCATTCTCGTGATGTACTTTTCCCTCTTGAAAATCTCTTTTAGTCGATCTGCTTCGTCATCCAGTTCATTTTAACCATAAACTTCGCCTTCTTTGCTCACATGCTGTCTCTGAAGGCTTCAAGACGTCTTCCTGGAGGATCCCTGAGATGGCCACTGTAGTCCTTGGTGTCAGTGCACCTATTGAGTGATGGCGCTATACGCATGAGCGGAAGAATTCTAAAACGACTGCAGGAAAAACACGAAGATATTACGGCGCCAGGCGACAATGATTCTTTCTTGCAGCAGAAGGTATGAAATTTTCTTGAAAGCTTTATTGCCACGAAAACATCAATATTTAAAAAAAAAGAAAGAAATAAAAAATTTAGTGAAAAATCATCATCGTATCCTTTTCTCTCGTCGCCGGGGAGAAATATATATATATATATATATATATATATATATATATATATATATATATATATATATATATATATATATATATATATATATATATATATATATATATATATATATATATATATATATATATATATATATATTTATATATATATATATATATATATATATATATATATATATATATATATATATATATATATATATATATATATATATATATATATATTTATATATATATATATATATTTATATATATATATATATATATATATATATATTATATATATATATATATATATATATATATATATATATATATATATATTTATATATATATATATATATATATATATATATATATATATATATATATATATATATATATATATATATATATATATATATATATATATATATATATATACATACATATATATATATATATATACAGTATATATGTATATATATATATATATATATATATATATATATATATATATATATATGTATATATATATATACATGTATGCATATATATATATATATATATATTATATATATATATATATATATATATATATATATATATATATATATATGTATATATATGTATATCTACATATATTTATATATCTATATATATGTATATATATACATATAGATAGATAGAGATAGATATCTCCTCCCGACGACGAGGAAAAGGATACGATGATGATGATTTTTCGCTACATTTACATTTATTTCTTTAAAAAAATGCTATTTTCGTGGCAATAAAGCTTTCTAGAAAATTTCACCCTGGGAGGACAAGATCAACTTGGAAATTATTATTATAGATAGATACATATACATAAATATATGTATATATAAGTATATATACATATATTTTATATATATATATATATATGTGTGTGTGTGTGTGTGTGTGTGTGTATACACTGGTTTGTGCGTCTGTGTGCGTTAATTTTTCCCAATAGTTAAAAATAAGGTGGTCTCAAGAATTTCTGTTTCCTGAAATGGTCATCACTAGCGCCCAGTAATCCAGTCAGCTTCAAGAGAAAAGTGACCTTTTTGTTTTAACAAGGCTTCTCCATTGCCATTGATCACCTTATTAAGGGGAGAGAGAGAGAGAGAGAGAGATGGCTGCCTCCAGCAAGGAATGATTAAGTTTTTCGCATAGCAAAGTTATAAATATATAGTTTTTTTATGGTACCAGCATCAAATTATAATAGTAGATTTTTTGAAGGATACAGAGTAGTTTAAATCGCTTGTCTTATTTAAAGAAAAATTCTTCTTCGGAAAAGAAATAAGTTTTAGATTCTTCAAGAACACAAGAACGCACGGAAAACTTTTCCAATATTCCTGGAAAACCTGTCTACCATATACTTTGGAGGCTTGTATTTCAAGTCAATGGTCCCTGTATGCTTGTCCCGTATGAATTGGATTCATATTCTAAAAAAAAAAAAATAATAGTAATAAAAAAAATACTCATAGTAGCATGAGTCTTAAAATGAAGTAGCAAATCCACAGTCGTATATTTATCTTTAAATATATGTACATATACATAACTGTGGAATTGCTTCTCCAATAATAATAATAATAATAATAATAATAATAATAATAATAATAATAATAATAATAATAATAATAATAATAATAATAATAATAATACTGAGATAATATTAAGCAAACTTTTTACTGATGAAGATGCAATTTTTAATAATTTTAGTAGGACATTTTTAAACAACTTTTAGAGCTGGCCGTGCTGGACACGACCTTTGCCTTCAGTTTGTATAAACAAACTGAAGGGATGGCCATGGGATCACCACTTGGTCCAATTTTTGCTAACATCTTCATGTGCTCCTGGAGGAGCGCATAATAGAATAATGTCCCATTAGGTTCCGCCCTCTATTTTATCGAAGATATGTTGACGACACGTTCTCCTATTTCGTCATGAATGTCATGCAGAGTCCTTTCTGGAGTTCGTCATCCGACAACATCCAAACATAAGGTTCGCTATGGAGAAGGAGGTAAATAACAAACTCCCTTCCTTGATCTTATTATTTCCAGAGGTGACTCAGGTTTTTACACAGGTGTGTATAGAAAAATACATTTACTGGTTTGGGAATGAATTTTTATAGTTCGTGTTTCTTTCATTTGAAACTGAACTCTATTTTAACCCTCCTCCATAGGGCTTACACCCACTCGTCAAACTGGAAGAGTTTCCACGATGAGATATCCTTTTTAGTGAAATATTTCAATAATAATTCTTTTCCATCACGACTTTTTCAGATCCCTAAATAAACTGCTACTACAGAAAATGACTCCGGCAACACCTGAATCGACTGTGCCGAAACTAAAGATGTATGCAAGTTTCCCTTTCGTGCATGATGATACTTTTAGGAGAAAATGCACAGCCATTATTCAAAAGAGTTTTCCAGCTTTAAACCTGAAAATCATCCCGAAAAATCCCTTTACAATAGGGTCTCTGTTCAGAGTCAAAGACCGGCTCAGTCCTCTGTTTTCGTCCAGCGTTGTTTACAAGTACACTTGCCCGGGATGTGATCACGGGATATACATATGTGGGATGCACGAGGAGGCTGTTGAAGGTCCGCATAGATTCCACAGGGCATAAGTCATAGAACAGGTAGCAGGTTATCTAATCCTGAGCAATCAAATATACGAAATCATTCAAAATTATGTAAAACTTATATTGACAGCAAGGATTTTTTCCATCCTAGGCCGAGTGCAGAACAACAACGACTTAACCATCCTAGAATCCATAATTATCAGGAAGACTGTGCCGTCGTTAAATACTCAATCGTCCTCAGTGAAATTGTTTATAGCCTAGTTTGGGCAACTGGTTTTCCTCACTCTGTTTGTACTTATTTATGTTAGTCTTGTTCTTTCTTTCATATAGGTAGGTTGTTTTAAGATTTTAGTGAACTCCTTTTACTCATTATTGACTTGTCTTGGAATGAGGTGTTTTGTTTTAAATATTTTTACTACATAAAGAGCTGTTGCCATTGCATTAATTTGTTATTGATGTTCGCAAATTATATTATATTTTATAGCCTTGAAAATGCGACTTGGAATTCGTCGCGAAACGTCGGCATTGAAAATAAACTGTAGATGATGAGGATGCCTTTCCCTACTGCTTATATATTATATATATATATGATGTATATATATATATATATATATATATATATATATATATATATATATATATATATATATATATATATATATATATATATATATATATATATATATATATATATATATATATTACTAAAGGACCTCATTCAAACTGCATGGTATCTATAGATACCATCCAGTTTGAATGAGGTCCTTTAGTAATTTAGTTAATGCACAGAACAATTGTGTATGTGATAAAGTTAATATATACGTATGTATACATATATGTGTGTGTTAGTGTGTGTATTAACAGATAGTTAGACACAGAGATAGATGCATAGATAGAAAGATATATATATATATATATATATATATATATATATATATATATATATATATAAATACATATAAATAATATAAATACATATATATATATATATATATATATATATATATATACATATATATATATATATATATATATATATATACATATATGCATATATATAGTAGGGAGTACGAATAGGAAGAACAGTCAGCTCATCATTGATATATTTATTAATAGGTGCGCTTCGGGATCACCCATATCCCATCTTTTCTGGCTAAAAGATACAAAAACACTAATTAAAACTGACAACAGAGCTTACAAAATTAAAATGCTTTAAAGATTGAAAAATGACAATGACAAAACAAGAAATAGATTACCTTCAGTAGTAAAGTCCAGAGGATGAAAACTGAATAAGAGTAAACAAGGTTAGCAAGTAAACAAGAAAGGCGGGGGTTACTATAGTACGACCGTTTTAGGAAGAGACTTTGCCCTCTTAAACTGACCATTAACCTTCTGACTTCAAGCTCTCATTGTTTGCGTCTGTTATCAAGCACGTGTACTATAATAGAAAGTTCTGAATGAAGTTTTGTTGTCCCACTTAAATTTTAGATAAAAAAAAATTCAATATATGAAAATGATAGATGCAAGAAATTTGGAAACCTAGATGTGCTTTCATTTTCAGTTTTGTTTATTTGGATGCTGTACTGAGCAATGTTCTTGAGTTACGTCATCTACTATAGTTTTTATTACTGTTCCTTTGCTGTTATCGAAGTCATATAATTGTGATATAGTTTTGAGCTTTTGAATTGTTTTTCTTTCGTGTATGCCTGATCCGTCTTTACCTCCTTGCTGTATCAAGGTTGAATTTTCACTGTGCAGCTATATAAAATAGCTCATAATAAATATTCTTTAAATATTGTTACAATATATATATATATATATATATATATATATATATATATATATATATATATATATATATATATATAGGTGTAACAATATTTAAAGAATGTTTATTATGAGCTATTTTATAGCTGTACAGTGAAAATTCAACCTTGATACAGCAAGGAGGTAAAGACGGATTACGGCATGCACGAATGAAAGAAAGCAATTCAAAAGCTCAAAACTATATCACAATTATATATATATATATATATATATATATATATATATATATATATATATATATATATTACACATTTATACAGTATTAGATTTACCTGTGCTTTTAAAGCACTGTCATATGATACTCATCACTGCTGTGGCATTTCTGTTATATGTAGATTTTTAAAGATATTTCTGCCACTTTCTGTCGAAAAACAGATCTATATTTCAATTTATTTCAATTTCAGTGTTCAACAGGATATCACACAACAAGGGAAAGCAATAAATTTATTTACAATCGAAGTATGAGGAGACATTACTTATGAAGAATCCTCGTCAGAGGATGCTACATCGATAACAAAAGAATCTATATATTTATCAATGCAAACATCTCTTGAAGCGTCATCTCTTTTTATATCTTCGGCATGTCTCACATCATTAGCCCAGTTGTCAGAAGATATGGATTCAATTGCTTCTTTGACCAAAGGAAGCAGGTCTGATTTTTAAAATGATTCTTCTTTGCCACGTATGATTTCACCTGCGCCCATATCAGTTCTGTTGCATTATACTGGCAGTGATATGTAGGCAGCCTAACCACTATGTCCATGATCTCTTGCCAGTCTGTCAATCACGTAATCATTTTCTTTACATGAATGTCTTTGCAACTTTACTAATTTTTTTATTAGCCAGTCTTTAACTTCATCCTTTTTGGCAGACATTGTCGGAGGTTTATTAATTCGAACTGAATGATAAGAAGCGTTATCCAACACTATGATGGCAGATGGCCCTATATTGGGAAGAAGCTGGGTTTTAAACCATTTTTCAAACACTGCAGAATTCATCTGAATTTCTAGATTGCGTATCCCTTGTCAGCTGGGTGCTTGATCATTGCTAAAAATATTACCCAGAAATGTGGTTAATATTGCAACCAATATTGTGATTGTGTCTACTTACTCTCCAATGTTATTGATGTACAATTAGAAGGAATAAATCATTGGTAAAAATTTTTATTCTGTCTCTCTCTCTCTCTCTCTCTCTCTCTTTTTTTTTTTTTTTTGCCCAGCTAGTGGAATAGTAAGCGGAACCATAAAAATGAACATTCTTTATGATTAGTTTTCTGACGGATATACAAATAATTTTTAACTATAATACACAACTGTGATGTAGCTGTCCTTTACGGATTCAAACAGAATTAGAAAATGACAAAAAAAAAAAAAGAAGACTGTCATCCTCAATCAGTGCAGTGCTTATACCTCTGGCAACACTAAACCCCGATATATAGTACTTATCCTATGTTTATTTATTTGTGTTGTTACATTAATTGCATAATATCTATATCACGGATCGCTACTATCACAATATTATCATATAAATAAAACAGGTTAATTTGCAGCAAAACAACAAATACAAACGCTATTACAATGATTGTTTACGATTTCGTGCGTCTGGTAGCATGCTACGGGTGACTACCGTCTGAAAACCCTCCGGATTGTGGTAAGTGTGAGGTCTCATCTCGGCCGTAATCAAAGGGTTAAGATAGGTAAAAAAAATAGAATGTGCAAAATATTTATCTTAATTTGTCTCTGATAATGCCTTAATAGAGGATTTAAACGTATTTCAGAAATATGATGGTATCATCTCGATCAACGGGCAAAACTCCGTCTACGAACAGAATTACAGTGGCTATGGATTTGCCTGGTTCATTGAGCAACGTTATAAATAAAAAAAACAATAAGCTGTAGCGTTCTTCTACTTTGAGTATCCATTTCAAATTCATTTCAGGCGGTTGTTTTTGGATGATTGTCTCTTTACCCGTAACGTTTATGTTCCACTTAGATATTATATACACCTTATCGGGAAAGGGAAGACAATAATAACCAAATTTTTCCAGTTTCACAATTTTGAATGAATTCAGTGTTCTGTCCGCCTACACAAAGGCTATTACTAGCAATATTCTAAGTAAGACCATTTTTAATCCACGGGATGTTAATAAAACTCTTATAAATAAATTTGCTGTATGTGGTGTCTTAATTAAATGGGATAAGATCTACGGTTCTCCCAGGAAAAATAATTCAGCCAAGCCATCTAAGTCTACTGTACTGGAATTTTAATTGACTTTCTTCACTATACATTCAAGGCACTTTATCCACTATTTAGAAAAAGAATAACTGCATTCATTTAGATATGTAAACTTTATTTTTTCCACAGAAAAATGTCCCTTAGGGTTTGTAACGCCGAGATGAAAAGTATGTGGACAATAATTTTGCCAAGTGAAGAATTGACTCAAATAAGATTTCAATATTAACCAATTTGCCATTTAATTTTGTTGGTTATTTTCCCATGTATCACTTTTTCTCCTTACATTGTTCTCTCTTTTCCTCTCTTCTACTTCTTATATCTTCTTTCCTATTTGATCATCTTTACCACCTATTGCCTATCAGTCTTTTCCATCTTCTTCCTTTTCATTTCCGGCTCTCTTCTCTCTTAATGTCTTCTTATTTCAAACTATTTGTCCCTTATCTGCCCCTCTTAACTATTAATCATTCTTTCATTTCCGCACCCTACCTTTCATATTACACTATATTACTATTTTTGCTTTCAGCCACTTACCTCTCCTTCTTATCTTTTAACCTCTCAGTTCTGTAACACCTCTCAACCATCTCTTTCTCTTTCATTATAAGCCGTACCGCCTTACCCCAATCTACCCCTCACATGTATTGATAGCCTTTTCCTACCACTTATTTCCATTTTCACGCTTATTCAAACCGTCTATCACTCTTCTATCCCTCCCATTCATCTTTCTCGCCTCTATCATCGTTCCTAGCTCTTCTGCAGTATAGGAAATATCCAGTGAATCCTCCGTCTCAAAGCTTCCACCCTCTTAAATTCATCGGAATCGATATTACCTGGCAATTCCGCGGTGTTTTATTTGCCATAACTGTGATGCCTGTTCGAGGAAATTCGGTTCCTTCGTAAGTTTCGTGGCATTTCTTAGAATATTAATTTTCATAAAAAAAGGCTTCTACTTTTTGTCTGCTTCTTTTCTGTATAACTAAACACTCCCAAGCAAATATATCTGCATATATATATATATATATATATATATATATATATATATATATATATATATATATATATATATATATATATAGATAGATAGATAGATAGATAGATAGATAGATAGATAGATAGATAGATAGATAGATAGATAGAGAGACAGATATGTTTCTTCTTCAGTGTTCAAGCGTGTATTATGGGGAGTAAGACGCAATAGAAAATGATTAATTATATAGCTTCAAGGAAAGTGAAACGCTTGGGTGCAAGATCTTTCCCCTTTACTCTAAGGAACTTTCAAGCAGACAACATGGAACAGAAAGTGAATATTAAAAAAAAAAATTTATGACTACAGCGTTACTGTTACTACGCTTGCGAACAGTCTACAGGTGTGGAGGGAGCATCCTGGATTAACCCAAATACAGGATTACAAGAGGAAAGGCAAGAGATATTAACAAGGATTACGGATGACATTCTCTTATTTCTCTTTTAAATCTCCTTCTATTATCATGCGAGGAACAGGATCAAAGGCACATGGACTTGGAGTTACAGTGATGCCGATTCTACAGTGTTTCTAGAAACAAAAATATCAAACAGTGAATCCTGTGTAATTTTTCAATCAGATGTACGAAAAACCTGACCCCTTTTGCGAAGTTCGGCAAGTTTATGAGAGTTTACATTTAATTGTTCACTCGTCTACTAAAATGAAATGAACCACAAGTACTTTGCAAACTATGATGCTACTCTGTTTTCACAAATAATTTTTTTTAACTATTGTTGCAATGTATAAGAATTATGCTGAATATTTACAATAATGGACTGACGGCATCAAAGCGATGAAATATTGCACAGAAAGTATTATTAAGTAACGTTCGATTGCTATTACTTTTATTAGCAAATATCTTTACTATCTTTCATGAACCAGACAATTCAATGTTTATGTTCCCAATGTTATATATATATATATATATATATATATATATATATATATATATATATATATATATATATATATATATATATAATCAAAGAACAGAAGTAGGCGACGGCCAGTGGTATACAGATTAGCGCGAAGGTGGACCATGGAAACGTATTCATCTCTACATAATTCTTTATTTCCAACGTTTCGTAATAAAAAGCTTTATTACATCATCAGGGAATCTGTTAAATAATGAATAAAATTACTTTAAAAATTGCTCTTAAAATCAATAAAATCCATAAAATACTTCACAGTTAAAATACAAGATAAAAAAAACGAAAAAAAAAAAACATAAAAGCAAAATCAAAGACCGCTAACCAACCTTATACCAAGAAGGCAGAAGACAGAATGCATAAAAAAAAGTTTAACTCAGGTACAGCTGAGTGGAGGAGGTCTGGGTATTTAACTGGGGAACCAGTTGTTTAATAAATAATGATTCCAGGATAGGCAGTTCGTATGCATTAGTTGTTTGGCCTATGATACAGAAATCGTTTCTATCAATATATGTTTTACAAATTTTCGAATGGTTTCTTATGCTTGAATGCTCAGGATTGGAAGGCCTACAGCCAGTCCGAAAACTTAATCCCCGATGAGAGTCGATTCTGACCATCAGTAACCTCCTCGTGGATCCGACATATGTCCCAGAGTTACACTTAGGGCAAGTATGCTTATATACCACGTTAGAGGTCAATAGAGGGTTTAATCGATCTTTGTATCTGAAAAAGGAACCAATCGTTAGTGGATTTTTAGGAATTAATTTTTAGATTAATGGCACCATAATGTTTATGAACAATTTGTGCGAACCTTTGTCGAAAAGAATCATCATGTAAAAATGGAAATTTGGCATAAAAAGCTAATTTTGGTACTGTACAAGGTTTGGCGATATTCATGAGTTGTTTGTTAAGGAACATGCGGAGCTTTTAAAAACAAGTTCTGTGGAAGCAATTATTCACAAAATATGCAGAAAGGAAACCAATTTCCTGATGGAAGGATTGCCAGTTCGATGTAATAAAAAAAGCCCTGTGGAGGAGAGTAAAAATAGAGATCAGTTTAAAGTCATAAAAACAAGAACTATAGTAATTGGACCCTAAACCAGTAAAAGTCTTCTTTCTAAAAACAGAAGTATTAAAAAATCCATTATCCCTAGTAACAAGAACGTCTAGGAAAGGCAACTGATTTTTCACCTCTTTTTCTACAGTAAACTTAATGGTATTATGTTTAGTATTAACATATGCTAAAAACGAGTCAATATCACAATCATTCTTAAATAAGGCGAAGGTGTCATCAATATACTCTTTTATGGTAGGTATATTGATGACACCTTCGCCTTATTTAAGAATGATTGTGATATTGACTCGTTTTTAGCATATGTTAATACTAAACATAATACCATTAAGTTTACTGTAGAAAAAGAGGTGAAAAATCAGTTGCCTTTCCTAGACGTTCTTGTTACTAGGATAATGGATTTTTAATACTTCTGTTTTTAGAAAGAAGACTTTACTGGTTTAGGGTCCAATTACTATAGTTCTTGTTTTTATGACTTTAAACTGAACTCTATTTTTACTCTCCTCCACAGGGCTTTTTTTATTACATCGAACTGGCAATCCTTCCATCAGGAAATTGGTTTCCTTTCTGCATATTTTGTGAATAATTGCTTCCCACAGAACTTGTTTTTTTAAAAAGCTCCGCATGTTCCTTAACAAACAACTCATGAATATCGCCAAACCTTGTACAGTACCAAAATTAGCTTTTTATGCCAAATTTCCATTTTTACGTGATGATTCTTTTCGACAAAGGTTCGCACAAATTGTTCATAAACATTATGGTGCCATTAATCTAAAATTAATTCCTAAAAATCCACCAACGATTGGTTCCTTTTTCAGATACAAAGATCGATTAAACCTCTATTGACCTCTAACGTGGTATATAAGCATACTTGCCCTAAGTGTAACTCTGGGACATATGTCGGATCCACGAGGAGGTTACTGAGGGTCAGAATCGACTCTCATCGGGGATTAAGTTTTCGAACTGGCTGTAGGCTCTCCAATCCCGAGCATTCAAGCATAAGAAACCATTCGAAAATCTGTAAAACATATATTGATAGAAACGATTTCTGTATCATAGGCCAAACAACTAATGCATACGAACTGCCTATCCTGGAATCATTATTTATTAAACAACTGGTTCCCAGTTAAATACCCAGACTCTCCTCCACTCAGCTGTACCTGAGTTAAACTTTTTTATGCATTCTGTCTTCTGCCTCTTGGTATAAGGTTGGTTAGCGGTCTTTGATTTTGCTTTTTTTTTTTTTTTTTGTTTTTTTTTTTTTTTCGTTTTTTTATCTTGTATTTTAACTGTGAAGTATTTTATGGATTTTATTGATTTTAAGAGCAATTTTTAAAGTAATTTTATTCATTA
>NC_089784.1:6403003-6443003 GCF_040412425.1 Macrobrachium rosenbergii | reverse complement strand
TCCTCCAATTTGCTCTCAATAACTTCAATTTTGAAATTGCTCTAAAAAGCATTTCACATACTAAGAAAACACACACACACACACACACACACAGAGAGAGAGAGAGAGAGAGAGAGAATAATTCTAATACATTTTCTTTTCTTCCCTTACACCCACCTCTCTCTCTCTCTCTCTCTCTCTCTCTCTCTCTCTCTCTCTCTCTCTCTCTCTCTCTCTCTCTCTCTCTCTCTCTAACTATGGACTAAATTATTAATACACTATGATTTTTTGCAACAGCCCTGGTTCCCAGAATTTCAAAAGACATTGTTATGTCATACACACACACACACACACACACACACACACACATACACACACATATATATATATATATATATATATATATATATATATATATATATATAAATATATTGTATATTTATATGTACATATATATATATATATATATATATATATATATATATATATATATATATATATATATATATATTATTTGTATTTGTATTATATATATACATACATCCTCGAAAGAATAAGCTTAAATTTTTATTCATTTCGAAATGGCATTTAGTGTAACTTCAAATGGAACCACGCGGATTATACTTTTGGATGTTGCGAATTCTTTTGGAATTTAATAAAACCGACCCTCGGGAAAGTCGCTAGATTTGGGGTTTGGCTTTTAAAATGAAACAGCAGAAAATGATACTTGATATCACGTCTGATTCTAACCGAGCAAAAGAGAACAACTACAATTTTGAAAGCGTTTCATTTTTAAAGAGAGAGAGAGAGAGAGAGAGAGAGAGAGAGAGAGAGAGAGAGAGAGAGAGAGAGAGAGAGATAAGAATATAAAATTTAGGCCAAAGGCCAAGCGCTGGGACCTATAAAGTCATTCAGCGCTGAAAAAAGAAAACTGAGAGTTAAGGCTTTAAAGGTGCAACAGGAGGAAAATCTCGCAGATGCACCATGAAAAAAACTGTTAGGAAAGGGTGGAATGTGAGATGGGAGAAACAGAATATGTAACGAGGTTCAGTAAAAGGAATGAAAGGTGTTGCAGCTAGGAACGCTGCAGAGAACTTTAAGTAATTCTTACTGTGCACAGAGTGAGGTGCACTAATGACACGACCCCACTAAGGGGTGAGAGAGGAAGAGACAGGCAGACAGACAGGAAACGACGTTTTCTAAAGAGTCTGTCCCTGAGAGAGAGAGAGAGAGAGAGAGAGAGAGAGAGAGAGAGAGAGAGAGAGAGAGAGAGAGAGAGAGAGCTTTGCAAAACATCAGGAAGGCAGCAAAGGTATATAAGGAGAAAATGTGGTTATAAGGAATGAAATTTCCCTGTGTGGTCACGAAAAACATTGGGAGACACAGGGAGGATGAGGCTTGTGTGTGCAAGACATTCAGAGAGCAACAAAGCAAATAGCAGCAAAAATTGACAATGGAAATATAATTTCCTTAGAAAAGCCCCTGGAGAGAGAGAGAGAGAGAGAGAGAGAGAGAGAGACCATAGTAATTAGGATTTAAGAGAAGTAACACGAAGAAGCACAGAATTACGTAAATCTTTTACCGTTCAAGTAGCAGCAATAGTCATTAGTAATAGTCGCTTAGTAAATGTGACAACAGGTAGCTCACTAAATATCTTAAACATTAATATTAGTACATACAGATAATACAAACAATATTTTCAACTTTGTGCAAACTGAATGTGTCATATAATAATTTAGCAAAACAATATTATTTAACATTTACAGACTGATATCGCATATATTGCAACTATAATGTTTTGAAGGTCGACTTTCAAAGTGATCGAATAAAATTATAAAATAATACACTTTCTTATAAAACAATTTGCTGCCTATTATTTTGGAACAGCATCCTTAAAAATATAAATAGTTTGTCGTCTTTAAGGTTTTCCAAGTCTACCTCCTTGAGAAATTTCCATCTGCATCAAACTTCCTTCTTCAAGACTAAAACATATATAAAAACAATATGAGATATTAATTTCATTCGCAGAAAAATTTAGGGAAATGTAACTTGATGTTCTTCAACTGTTTTATGGATGCATTAACGATGTTATCAAGAGAAGAGGTCTGCCTTTATCTTGTGGAAATCTGTTAATGGGCTGAGAATGAGACAGATTATTGATGGTTTTATGGATTCTCATAATTACCACCTCTTCATTAGGTTTAACGGGAATCGATAACCTCTCCTGATCAAGGCTTCAATGAACCCAATCCCTGGAAATCTGTATACTAAAGCGGGAGGGATTCATTTTACATTTTGGCACTTGAAAGGTTGAACTGAATCTTTTGCTTTATATTTCTTACTGATTGCTTCATTGCATCGACGGAGTTCAATAACATTTTATATTCCCAGGTGTGCGGACTGGGTTCCAAAATCGTCTTTTTCTAAACATAATTACCATTTTTAATTTCTTCACCATTGTAGTAGATCGGTGTTTGTTTGAGTGCGTATCTCTTAATTTCGTAATATACTGAGAAGAATAGTGGGATTCTTTATTGTTTCAGTAATATATTACATAATGAAATTTTAAACAATGTGTTGGCGCTAAAATAAGAAATATAGGTGTATATGAATTGCCTCAACAAAAGTGTTTAACAACTGGACAAGTGATTCAGTTTAAAAATGTTGCTTTCTTCAGCACTCGTGATAAAGAGCTGATGGTATCACCCAGTTTGGAATATTCTATGATATGTTATGTTTTAATGACATCAGAAATTCCTGCTATGTATGAACACATTATATATATATATATATATATATATATATATATATATATATATATATATATATATATATATATATATATATATATATATATATATATATATATATACACACACACATTATTATATATATTATTTATATATATATATGCTAGCAGATATATACATATCTCATTTATAGTTATATATCTATACCATACCCACACCCATAACGTTTTTGTATCATAGCAGATGCCCATATCTGTATCATACTTATACCCATATCCACATCCGTAATATACCCATACCCATATTTGTACCATACCCATACCTATACCCATATCCATTCCATACCCATACCCGTATCCATACCATACCTATAACCATACCCTCCACGTTCCACCCCTAATAAGTTCCGCCTTCATGTTCCACCCTCAAGTTCTCCCTTCACATTCCACCCTTAATAAGTTCCCCTTTCATGTTCCACCCTTAAGTTCTCCGTTCATGTTCCACCCTTAATAAGTTCTCCCTTCATGTTCCACCCTTAAGTTCTCCCTTCATGTTCCACCCTTAATAAGTTCTTCCTTCATGTTCCACCCTTAATACGTTCCCCCTTCATGTCTCGTATAATTTATGCAGCAATTGTCGGTTCAAAACCCAGATGGTGGAACCAGCCTTGATTAAACAAAGAAATACGATGAATCTTTCAAGAGGCGCCTGGGATTCAGATATTACATATAAAATCTTCCTCCAACCAGTGATTAATAAGATTAAAGAGAAATTGTCAACTGGAATAACTTAACAGCTGACATATGGACCTTCTGGTATAAATACCAGTTTTCTTTAACTTTTTCTCGTTCACTATTTGCCTGAGGAGAGAGACAGTTTTGTTTCTGAAATATAGCCTTGACTTTCTACATTTTGGCGTTTTTATGGGCTCCTTATAAATTTATTTGATATATATATATATATATATATATATATATATATATATATATATATATATATATATATATATATATATTGTAACGAGAGAGACCTCTTTGTAAACCAACTCAACATTCAAAATATCTTATAACATATAAGTATAATATTGTTCATACTGATAACTGAGGAGGGACATGAGAAACTCAGCCCCTTCGTAAATTCTCTCCATGTTTCCCCCTTTGGTAAATCTCTTAATCTTTCCTAGACCTCGTGACTGCTTGAAAAACCTCTTTCAGATAAAGGTGACTGGAGACGAAAATCCTGCCTCACAGATGAACCAGCTTTGGGATGAAGCCCAGGAGAAAAGTTGAGTCCCCCATAGCAACCAGCGAACATGTGGTTGCCACAGGTCACTTTACGTTCTACGAAGAACCTATATCCGTTCCTTTGAGAACCTTACCTTCTACGAACAACTTAAATTCGTTCCTTTGAAAACCTTACGTTCTGCAAACAACATATATCTGTACTTCACACAATCTAATTATGTTCATTCAAGGACCCCTTACATTCTCCGAGCAACCTAGATACATTTATCTAATAACCGTCCTTCAAACAATCAAATTACGTTCATTTAAGGACCCCCATACATTCTCCAAGAACCATCAATCAAACAATCTAACTATGTTCATTCAAGGAATAACCCACACTTCCTTTGAACAACCCACAGTTGTTCATTCTGGCCCAAAATCCGAGCCCTACCGGATGTGCCATTCCTCCAGGTGATAAAGCCTTCTCCCTATAATAAAACTTCCCTCAAAGCCTTCGGCAACATGGCTTCTTTTGCCAACAAAGTCAAAGCCCTTGTCGCTGCTGGGAAATCCCTGAGGCTCAGTGGACCAAGAGTTACTAGATTGGGCTACAGCAGGGGAGGAAAGAGAGAGAGAAAGGGCAGAGAACCCAAGTAAGAGAAAGACAGGCAAGCAAGACTGGCTACGGAGGAGCGAGACCGAGCAGAAAGGTAGGCTAAAGATGAACGGGATCGAGCCCATGAGCTCACCATGGCCACCCAAGGGGGCTGTAACCCTGAATCTGTGTCTCCCCAGTCCTTGCTCACTGTCACCAGCTCCATGATGCCAAAATGGAATGACCTGGAGCCCGAGACCTGGCTCGACCAAGTAGAAGAGGTCTTCTAGAACTTCAAGCCCCCACTGGCAGAAATCTCTTTGCTCTTTGAAAAACACCTGGAGGGAAAGGGCTTTACCGCCTTCCTCTCCATTCCATTAGCTGACTGTGGAAGCCTTGCAGAGGTCTGAAGGTCCATAATTAAGGCCTATGAGATTAACCCCAAAAGATGGAGACAATGTTGGAGAGGACAGCCGAACATGGGCTGACTGGGCATACCATAAGTCCCAAGCTCTCAAGCAGTGGCTGGATAACCCACAATGCCACCTCTGCAGAAGAACTAATAGGAACTTTCTAGCTGGAAGACTCCTACACTACAGGCCCCTGGTCCTCGTCACCTACTGTATATCTGCAATAAGAACCCTCTGAAACTAAAGGAGTGCTGCCGTTTGGCAGATCATTGGGACACTCACCATCCTGCAGCCAGTTCTTGGACAAGTAAGATTTGGCCCTTTTCTTATACCTCTGGTCAACCTCTGCCTAAGAATGGGCCCCTCACAAGAAGCTTGTTTGCGCCCATGGAAAAATATCAGGGTACTCCACTGAACAGTGCTGCTCGAAGGCTGAGAATCAGCCAGACATTCCTTCTAAGTCCCCAAATGGGACCACGCCCAACAGAGCCACTTCTGGCTCTTGGATGAACAACAAAGGGAGTGCTCCTTCCACTGGGACAGTGCCAAGCAAAGATTACAGCAAGAATTATTGCACTGCCTGTAAGGTTTCTGGGCACTCTGCACTATAGGCAATATGCCCTAGTACAGTAAAACAAAATCACCTGCCTAAAACCTTAGGCCCTCTAGCCGAAGGTTCCATGTCTGTGGGACCCCCCTGAGGTAGCTACCCCACCTGCCAGGTCACAGCATTCAATGACACTGGCAAGCAAATCTCTCTCATAAGGGAAGTTAAGGAATAAAGTAAGTAGGTCAGAGTAATAACCTAATTATATATATATATATATATATATATATATATATATATATATATATATATATATATATATATATATATATATATATATATATATATATATATATATATATATATATATATATATATATATATATATATATATTATATATATATATATATATATATATATATATATATATATATATATATATATATATATATATATATATATATATATATATATATATATATATATATATAATATATATATATATATATATATATATATATATATATATATATATATATAATATATATTATTTATTTATATATATATATGTATAAATGGATGTATGTGTCTATGTGCTACAATTACTCTGAAATGCACTAAGCAATTTCAACCAAACTTGGTATACATATGACTTACTATCTAGAAATCAGCACTGTTGGGGTAAGACATCACTAACACCAAAGGGCACCAAAATGGGCGGTAGAAGAGCTTCCCTGAAACGGGGCTGGTTATGCCTGCAGACTTAGTAACTTTATGAATTTATCATACCTAATTTTGGTATACATATGACTTATTATCTGGAAAAGAACACTGCGGCAGTAAGACATCAATGGCACCAATGGGGTGGTGGTTGGGAAAAGTATGAGAGGAGAGAGAGAGAGAGAGAGAGAGAGAGAGAGAGAGAGAGAGAGAGAGAGAGAGAGAGAGTTTATTGGTTGTCATTCAGAGTTATCACGGGCAGCGCCAGGTTGGTCAGCTAGTGTATACACACACACACACATACATATATATATATATATATATATATATATATATATATATATATATATATATATATATATATATATAAATGAAGGCTAAAATAGCTTCCAGTAAAAGATTATAGTGGCAAAAAATTAAAATGGAAAAGGTTGATATTCAACAAAATTTCTCATGACTTCGTATTTATTTTACGAACTGATATGTTTCGGTAAGAAACGATCTACATAAAGGGATCAGAGCGATTTCTCCATAATAAATCAGTTTACGAACACTGATTCCACTAGAGTTTGGAAAAGTTAGGGATATAGACAGCAATTAAATCTTCGCTCCCTTTGATCACTTCAAAAGACCGTTTGCAGAACATTTTATTCCTCTTTTTTCCAGCCATAAAAACCAAAGAGTAAAAGAAATAAAAATTCATCAAAGGAAAGAAGCCTAGCACAAATAATCTGATTGTAATGGTCGTTTGTCAATTTTCTCTTTTCGTAGATATGACTGTCGGTGATACGTCCGAACCGTTTTATGCTCCATTGGATAGATGAAAATATCATCAGTGTTCAATCAACTGGCGAAATTTCAAAGTGACATTCTATTTAATTAGTAAGATCAGATCATGAACGGCAGGATGGCAAAGGCCTATTTTCATGCGATTGCAATTTCATCATTGCAATAAGGCTGTACTGCATAAAGAGATGGGCAATAAGACTTTAATACATTCTTTTGCCAGGTGTTTTCTGTTTTACACTTTTTCTTGAAATTAATGTTATATATATATATATATATATATATATATATATATATATATATATATATATATATATATATATATATATATATATATATATATAATGGCTCAAAAGAGGTGATTCTTTATTTCCAAGCTTTCAAAGGCCCACCTGCCTCCATCTTAAAGGAACCAAATAAAACCTTGAACTTAAACTTACATACCTTGAAGATATATATATATATATATATATATATATATATATTTGAACTTTCCATATATATATATACATACATCCTCTGTGGAAATTTTTATATATCAATTAAACCACACATGGAGAAAGGATATGCTGTAGGTGTACATCCTGACCAGTTGCGACTTTATTTCTAGGTCACTAGGTCTGGCTTAGAAATAAAATCGAAATCAGGGTCTATATATATATATATATATAATTATATATATATATATATATATATATATATATATATATATATATATATATATATATATATATATATATATATATATATATATATATATATATGTAATCTTAATATTAAGCCCACACACGTAGACACACAACACACACATACACTTTGCAGCAATCAATCCTATCTTACATTCATTCTGGCGCTTCTAAGATAACAAAAGTCCTTCCTTTCCTTTACTTCTTTTAACCTATCTGTCTAGCCCTTTCTAGGTCTCTCTCTCCTTTTTATCTATGGAACCTATTATGGTCCATTCTTTCCACCCTGCTAAACAGTGTAAATATAATATACTCCATCCTTCCGCATGGCTTAGGGTACTGACATCACGTACTTTAGTGCCGAGCGCCTGGCAAAGGTTGTAAAGATCAGCTGCTGAAGGAAATGCCCTGGCGCCAGTGCAAATCACTTTACACTACTGTTGGATGCCGGTAAAAGAAAATGGTAGTGTCCTCGAACTTTGTGTAATGTGAAAGTCACAAAATGGCAGGGGGAAAAGGGGTTTCCCGCCCATTACCTTATATATATATATATTATATATATATATATATATATATATATATATATATATATATATATATATATATATATATATATATATATATATATATATATATATATATATATATATATATATAAAGTATATATGAAGATATGTATGTATGTATGTATGTGTGCGAGAGTGAGTGTGTCTGCGAAAAAAGTGATCTCCGGAGGAAAATCTGTGATTTGGTAAAGATGGAATAGACGATCACTGTTTCGATATTAAGGCTAATCCGTTGAAAGGTTTGATATCTCCAGGATCATTTGTCAAATTTCGCTAATCCATTATCTGATGCGTTTCAACAGCAAGAGAACGAGATATATTCAAAACAAATTTGACTCAGCTAATGTTAGCATTTGTGTAGGAGATTATTGAAAGTAATGCTTGTGACGTGTGGAACATTATAAGTTAATTGTTCGTATATTCCCGGTTGATGTACGAAAGTGGACTTGTCATGGGAAAGACATTACTGATTAATCATCAGTGAGAATTTAACTGAAATGCAATAGTGCTAAAACAACGAACTGGAAGGGTGGCAATGAAGGTGTGAATTTCACTCTGGTTGCCAGTTTTCATATTCTAGAATACTGTCAGATCAAATCTAATTTTCGTTGGTATTTTTTAGAGGAGAAAGACAAATCTAAATAAGCTATCATTAGGGTGCAGGGTATTTTGGAGAGGGAGAACGTGCGATTCTAACTTTAAGGGAAAACTATTTACTCCGAAGAAAAGGAACCAAAACAGAATTTATACCCTTTTACGAAGAACTGGACATAGAAGATGAGAGTTTTGAAAAAAAAAAAAGTAGTTCAGAACATTTGGCAGTCTAATTGACCATAAAATCCTATGAGAAAATACGCTGAATTTTCAATAAGTTGAGGGACGAAGATTGCTGTCCATATCTGAGCTTTACATAATCTTAGAGAAAGGGAAATTGGCCACGAAATCTTCGTAGCAATATTTTGTCCGGGCAAAACTGAGATTTTTTTTTCTTTTTAGTCTTCTTTTCTCTCTAGGTTTTTGTTAAATGTTGAAAACTTTTATGCATTTGCAATGGGGTTAAAATCATTTACGGACCAGAGATCTATTAATGCAAGTTTTTGCAACTATAAAGTAAGAGGCAATTTCATCTCTTGTTAAATGTAAGAATTACAATTCCTGCTCTACTATTTTGCTCATACATACTTTTAACAGCATTTAAGCAATAAAACTAACTTCATTATGCATGCTAGTCATAATCTAACTATTTCTTCTCCCTTTAATTTAAATAAAAACAAAACGTGAAAAGTGCTTTCCCTGGACCTGTGAGGTCACATAATAAAACGGTGATTTTATACCCTGTCAGTCCGGATACAGAGATCAAAGCGTACGGAAGAAAGATTATATATAAAAAAACTCACTGGATAAAAGACATTTCCTTTTATTCTTACGCGCCTGTCCTCTCTGGAACTTTATTCGCCTTTTAATTCTTACCTCGTTTTGTTGTTCTCCTGACAGTTCGATATGGATCGGGTGTATCGTTAAGTTTATTATTTGTTTTTATATATTTTTCTTCCATGCGCTTCTTTCCCTCAGAGGAACTCTTTTTTGTAACAAAATTTTTTTAAACGTTTCTATTTTATTTTTTTCTATGTATTTCAGACGAAGGATCGCTGGCGCAAAGGAATCTGGAAATATGGGGAAAATAGTTTATTTTTTTTTAGGAAGTATCTCTATATTAAGATTCATTTCTGCTATCTTACAATTTCTTAAAAGCACTACATTGGGGAGCATTCCGTAACATCTGAATTAATATGAGGAAAGTTTATCTAATCTAAAGGGTGGCTTTCGAGGAAACCGATAAAGATGAGTTTATTAAATCTCATACACAGATACAGTTTAGTGAGAACATTCCGCCATGCAAATATTCGATTACCCTGATCTTTCACATGCCCTTGCCCTAACTTTTCTTTTTATTTTTAATAAAATTTGGCTCATTTTCTTGAAAAAGATTCGTGAAATATATGTTCATACAATTTCTTACATCATGCTTTAATGATGCTACCATGCGATGACTTGGACTTTGGTGCCTAGCTCATTCTCTTGAGCGCTCTGGAAACGCCATCATATAACGCTGTTCGAGCCCATATCTTTGCAAGGCATTTCAAACTTATCTTACTGTAATCATAACCCTCCGTGTGGCCTTGACTTTACGTTACTTGATTTTGCTGTAACTTACGGCGGGGTATCCGTGTTATATGGTTATATATCTAGTGAGTAAAGTAGTAGTTTCTCAAATAACTCATAGTAATAATTTATGAATAACATGAGCCCTCAAAATCTACAACGGGTATTTCTTTCTCACAGAAAAGGTATTATTATTATTATTATTATTATTATTATTATTATTATTATTATTATTAAAATTACTATTATTATTATTATTATTATTATTATTATTATTATTATTATTATTATTATTATTATTATTATTATTATTATTCAGGAGATGAACCCTATTCATATGGAACAAGCCCACAGAGGCCAGTGGCTTGAAATTCAAGCTTCCAAAGATTATGGTGTCCATTAGGAAGAATGGTAAAGGGAAATACAGAAAGAGATCTCACTTATTGCCACTTAACAAAATATCCTTTCCCCACAATCATTGTATCTAATTCAGCTTCAAACGAGTTTTGTTAGTGTGAAAAACATAAGCGAGGACGCAGTCACTCATAACCAAGCGTATTCATAAGTAATATAATATACAAAGTAGCACAAAGCATACTTCTTTTAAAAATTTCGAAATAGCGCTGGTGGCAATAATTCAGTTACCCGAATACTACGAGATTCTGTAATCAGAAACTTTTCCAGTACTAAGGTGTTCATTTTTACCCCTTAAGTCCTCGATATGTTTGCAAATAACATATTTGAATATCCAGTTTGGGAACTTTTTCCTTGACAACTTTTATGTGATACAGTTATTCGCAGGAACACTTCATTCATCTCCTTCCTTTGAGTGAATGTGAAACTTAATATTTATTTTCAGGTGCTTATATTAATAATCCTTTGCATACAACACTTGAATGCTGAAGAATAATTTCATGTAGGACGTGTTCATAATGACAACGTTTTAATGACCTCAAGGCTCAATCAAAAACATAGTTATGCCTTCTCCTTAATAGAAGTCAAAATTAGAGTACCCGTTCTATAGCTGGAAACGATCATTTCCGCTTTTGTTTTAGTGCGCAGATTTTCAGGCAATTTTGTGTCGTCATTCAGTTATTACGAGCAGTTTCATTTGCCGTTTCCGATCTTCCAGTTTATTAAAGCGTGACGGAGTCAATTTCGATTTCCAAGGCAGACTGTATCATAGTTCCTAAAATTTACGACACCAATATTGATTTTCCTCTTCCTACGAGTATATACATATACATATATATATATATATATATATATATATATATATATATATATATATATATATGTATATATAATATAATATATATATACATATAAATGTAGTATATATAATATATATTTTATATATATATATATATATATATATATATATATATATATATATATATATATATATATATATATATATATATATATATATATATATATATATATATATATATATATATATATATATATATATATATATATATATATATATATATACGTGTATAACAGAATCATGATAATATGGAACTTGATGAATATATAAGTAAAGACAAAATCAACGAAGGAAAGAGAAACAATGGAGTGCTGCAAGCCCTTTTGACTATTGTCCTTTACTAAGCAGACTGAAGAAATATAAAAATAAGTTTACAAAGAAAGCTCATATAAATGACAGGTTGGGATTACAAAGGAAAAAATAAGTACCTGGAATCCAACACAACTGAAGAATTTGTAGAACTGCCAAAACAGGGTTAAATATTTAAAAGGTTTTACAAAGGGTTAGGATCATCCGTTCAGAAGCAGGGACAGGACAAAAGGTTATACAAGGAGGTGACTGACCATCAAAAAATGTTATAAAAGTACAATTCAATAGGTATGTTTTTGTGTAAACAATAAAAATTTTTGCAAGTTGAACATTTTTACAAATAAAAAAAATTATTTTAACATAGGAATACATAGAAAATATATATAAGGTAACTAATTTGTTATTAAGTCTGTGATTTTATCTTTTAAGTCATTCATGAACATTTTTCTAATTCAGGGGTCCAAATAATACATGTCAGGGCTAAGGTTAAAATTACAGCTGGAAGTAAGCTGTATAATAGCAGATTCCAAAAGATTTCTTGAAGAGAAATCTTTCAATCAGGCAATCACTGAGCTTTCAGTCCAATTTATCCTGTAAGACCTTTCACTTGAATGAAGGAGGGAGAGGGGAGAGGGGGAGGGGAAGGGTAAAGGGGAGGGGAAAGGAAGGGGAAGGGAAAGGAGGAGGGGATGGGTGGGGAGGAGGAAGGGAAAGAGGAAGGGAAAAGAAGGGAAGAGGGAAGGGGAAGAGAGAGGCAAAAGGGGAGGGGAGGTTGAGGGGAAGATAGAAGGGAGGGAAGGGGGGAGAAGTTTAAGCATCTCCTCTGAACAAGAAGTTAATAAGCATCTCCACTGAACAAAGACAATAAATAAAAAAAAAATATATCTCTACAATTTGCACTCAGGTGTGTCTGTGTGTGGGTGGGAAAGGAGGTCTGTCTCTTGTTAAACGACAGATGGACCTACCAGCCTTAGGTATGTAGTGAAGTGTTGTTGCCAAAACACCCCATAAACCTAATTTAGGAAGTATATATATTTTTTTAGATAGCTTAGGGCAATTACCTTATTTAGGAAATGGAAATCACGTAATTTGATTGTTTAGTGGACTGAAGGTTTAGTTTATATATATATATATATATATATATATATATATATATATATATATATATATATATATATATGTAAATGTAAGTATATATATATATATATATATATATATATATATATATATATATATATATATATATATATATATATATATATATATATATATATATATATATTCAAGAACATCAGTAACATTTGGCAGTTGCACCGAGGTTCTGGCCGTATAAAGACATTTCAGTAGCCACGTCTCGTACCATTATGAGCACCCGTGGAGGAAAGAAACTCAGATGACTTAAGTTACATTTACGAAAGACACAAAACAAACGCTGATGGATCAAAATTTTATTGGTTGGTTTTAAACCGAAGCTACCAGTTCAGTCCCCGTAGTGTTCCATTAAGATAACCTTATCCTAGCACGGGAAAACTTGGCTTGATTAGTGAAATTGTTCGTTTATATATAATGAAAAACATAAGCTGTCCTGAACGAACAAACAAATATATAAATTAAACATTTACTAGTTGCCACAGCAGATCAAATTATAAACTTGCAAAATAAGCCAAGATTTACAAGAAACACTGGAGTTACTTATGTCTGACAAAAAATATAATATATAAAAACGCTAAAAACGTTAATTTTACTATTTTAGTAATATTTAAGCTGTGAAAGAGACATAAAGACCAGCAGAAGCACTAACAGTAGAAACAAAACTTCATCGCAAAATTGTTGTTACGGTACCTAGAGCAAAAGATTATCAACCATGAAAGCTTTAGTTTTTCTTTTGATTTTTTGAAAATTAAACTTTCTGACTTAATTTCTTGTATATATATGTGATGGATATTAAAAATAGGATAAGATGAATAAAATATCCAGTTGGTCAGCATGGAAGCATCATTATTAGAGTTAGCGATAAAATAAATATTCTTATTTTCTGTTGTGGACGTATTTCATAAAAGAAAACCCGACGAAATGGGTAACTAAATAATGGAGCGAAGCTTGCTTAAAACATTAACATCTTTTGTAAAGTTAACAGAAAAACGCTGATTTAGACTAGAAAATTGCGCTTATTTGTATGAGACTTTTTAAAAGCATATTCTTAAATATAAAATTAAAAGGAATTCCATTTTGAACGGAAATAAAAAGACGAATTCAACTGGAAGCACAGACTTGGACCCTTCATTTCGTATTTTAGCTGTAGGAACTCTCGAAGTTAATTTCATCAGTGAAGCCCATTAAAGGTAATATACTAAATATTCACACAGACTTGGGAATAAGTAAGTTATAAGAATAAGTGGAATGCTGCACAGTATATTACAAATATCGCAACTGTAGGTTGTAGAAAGTGAACAAACAAGTGAAAGATCCACAACTAACAAGCTGATTGCCCTGGGAAAATTATTAATTTCTTCATAAGTGATATGGTTACCGGATGCTATTTAGTAACGCTACAGTAATAAACGTAATGTAACTATGCGAGGCTTTTTATAGACAGGATTACAGTTAGTCCTGGCCAAGAGATACCTTTGCCGAAAAATAACAAGAAGAGACTACACTATAACAGATAATCCTTTTACAAAGGAGGAGAGAGAAGAACACAAGAGAAGCCACGAGGTTAAGCTTGAAGAACCCCAGAGACAGTGTATTACCTTGTGGGATGGAAGCACGAATAATGGGTGGAATTCTTATTATCATCGTGAAAAAGCAAGTATCTTGCAAGAGACCCTTTTGCATGCAGTTTGGCAGGAAATAAGAGTTCTAAAATGGGACGTCCTTTAGAGATTGCAAGAGGAGTACAACAGTATAAAAAGATGTGAGGTTTAATATTCCCAAAGGGTACAGAGAGCAGGGTAAGTCATACTTTTCACAGCAACAGAGGCCCTAAAAGTTTTGAACCATTAAAACAATGAATTTTGATAAGAAACAGGAAATATATCAACCATTTTAATCAATGCAGTTTCAGCGTTGGAGGAACGTCGAACATTTTTAGAGTATACTACTACTAATCTATAAGTTAACTTCATTGCTGACACACGATATTGCAAATTGCAACGGAGGATGCTTGTGAAAACGTGAAAAGTAAAGTTGAGTTAGAATGTACCAGTAGAAGACATTATTTTGTTATTATTATTATTTACTGTGAAGGAAAAATTTCGCGATGCAGTAAAATCAAAAGCTTATGCAACAGGGGTAGACAGTTCAGAGACAACAGAAAAACTTTTAAGGTAAGGAAAGGATAAAATATTGAATTTCAGAACTGCCACCGAATAAGAACGAATCAAGTAAAGAAAATTAATTTTATGAATAGGAACCATAGCATAAATCTTGTGGTGAAGTACTCAAATATTTCAAGCTATAAAGGCCTGGAATATCAACATGTAAGGCCCCAATAAATGTTTGCTATGAACATGGACCTGTCATTTCATTTTCAACTAAGTTCGCCTCTGAAGTGACTGTCCCATCCTAGTGCTATCCATTTAATTTTTTTTTATTACTGATTACGCTTCAAAAAAAGGCTACGGAAGGTGAAAGTGTCTTCACCTATTCGTGTTTTGAATAAAATGCTTTTAGTGGTAAGATGATCCCCACGAAAAAAAATAAGAGAAAATTGAGTATTTAAGACGTCATGTTGCTATTCGAAATAAATAAATAAACGATATATATATATATATATATATATATATATATATATATATATATATATATATATATATATACATATATACATACATATATATATATATATACATATATATATATATATATATATATATATATATATATTATATATATATATATATATATATATATATATATATATATATGTATATGTGTGTGTGTGTGTGTGTGTGTGTGTGTGTGTGTGTGTGTGTGTGTGTGTGTAGAATCTACTGGTCACTTTTACCAGATAGGCTACATATGTAATTGTAATAGCCACAATGCCCCTAACCTCTCGAATTCTTCGCGCTTTTTGGATACGCTCGTCACTACAAAGCCTTAAGATCCAAGTGCAAGAAATATGAAGATATTATGATGTCTGGTAGTTGGAAATGAACCCGGGTCCCATAATCATTGTAAAGAGACGAAGTATTTTGATAGTGCTGTCACGCTACCACATATTTACTAAGGTATGCTGTGTTCGTGGTAACTTGCAATTCCCGCTACTCTGCAGTAAATCTGTGGAACTGTAACAACGGTAATGTAGAGCACATCGTAAATTTGTCGCGAACGTTGAGTCTGCTACCACCTATTTTTAGAATCTAATTCTGTTCATCTGCAAAAATCTTGACTAAAAATTTCTTGATTTTAATTATACGACGATTTATTGAATTTCATAAAAACCAATGTTAACAGGCTTTTTATTAAAAACGATATGAAAAAATCAATGGCTTCAAATAACTATTATGCATCAGTATATGAACAATAGAGGCGCTCATTTTCCACTTCTGTATAACTAACTAAAATGATTCACAGCAGCGCAACGTATAAGATTTCATAAAGAATTCTGGTGGTTGCAATTTCGTCAAAATAATTTAATTTTAGTTTTTTGTATAAGAAAGCTATTGCGCTGGCTTTGTCTGTCCGTCCTCAGATCTTAAAAACTACTGAGGCTAGAGGACTGCAAATTGGTATGTTAATCATTCACCTTCCAATCATCAAACATACCAAACTGCAGCCCTCTAGCCTCATTAGTTTTTTTTTTATTTTATTTAAGGTTAAAGTTGGCCATAATCGTGCACCTGGCAACGACATTGGCCAGGCCACCACCGGCCCGTGGTTAAAGTTTCATGGGCAGCGGCTCATACAACATTATACCGAGACCACCGAAAGATAGATCTATTTTCGGTGGCCTTGATTATACGCTGTAGCGGCTGTACAGAAAACTTGATTGCGCCGAAGAAACTTCGGGGCATGTTTTACTTGTTTCATTCATGAATCGAGATACAAGTGCATGAGTGATCACCAGTTAACTTCACGGGACAATAGACAAATAATTTGCCCCATAAAACTAGGAGTCTACAGTAATATAAAATGAAAATAATAAAATTAGGAGATAGATAATTTTGATTTCTTTGCATTGTGCTTTCTCGCTTCATTTTGCAACTGGGTATCAATACCTCAGGAGCAAATTTAGCATCGACAAAAGCTCTGACCTTAGCATATACTGCTCTTTCCTTTCCCGGGCAAAAGAAATTATATATCATTCTGGATCAGCTAGAAAATTAGTTTTAGTTTAAGTTTGAAGTTTTCATTTCAACCTGGTACAAGCGCTATGGCTTAAAAAAACTTCTGATGCATTAATGAAAAGATTAAAATGTTCGGAGAAACAATATCTTCCAAAAGTTAAACTAGAATTTTAAACTTCGAATTTGTCTTCTCAAGAAGGAAACCAGTAGGGTTCCTAAACCGATAATTTAGTATCCTTTATTTTGTTATGAATGGTGTGGTTTCGTCGCTTCTTGCAGTCTTGTAATTTTAAACATTAAAGAAGGAGAGGGAGGCAGTAAATTTCTTTTGAATATACTGCCAGATTACTATTCCGGAGATTTTTACAAGACTTAAGAGGCGTAGATTTAGAGATCATAAATACAACGGCTCTCAGAGCTAGAGTCGCATTCTGTCGTCGTAAACGTTAGACCAAGAGTTTCTTATACTATATTATATAAGTATATATATACTTATATATATATATATATATATATATATATATATATATATATATATATATATATATATATTATATTGATAGATATATATATATATATATATATATTATACAGATATATATAGTATCTTTATATATATACACACAGATACACACACACACACACACACACACACATATATATATATATATATATATATATATATATATATATATATATATCATACAACTTTTTCCCTTCTTTGGAGGGGCGAGCCAGAAGGATGGAGCGTTCCAATTTCTTTTCTTTCTTTCTTTAAAACTTCAGCTGAAAATCTTTATGGACAAAGTCAGCAGATTATAGACCCAAGAGATCTCCAAAGGGAAATCAGCCAGCAGAGTTACTGGAAAAGGTGATAAATCATCAATAAATATGAAGGAATAGAAAACAAAACCGATGCACTTGAACTCAGGAGACGTAAGGAGAAAACAAGAATGAATTCGTTTCTTCCTTAAATGCCTCGAGATCAGAAGATTCACAACAGCACTAGTTAAACTATTCCACATTTTAGTTGTGGTCAAGAGAAAGGTCCTGCGAACTAAGTAGTATTCAACCTGACACTAGAAAACGATGCGCTGTCTGAAGCTGCAGCCTCCCAAGTGAGACGAGCAAAAAACAGCTGGATCAGGTATAGAAGAGTGCAAAATTAAGTATACCTTAGTTTAACAAGACCACTGAGCTGATTAACAGCTCCCTAGGGCTGGTCCGAAGGATTAAATTTATTTAACGTGGCTAAGAACCAGTTGGTTACCTAGCAACGGAACCTACCAACTGGTTACCTAGCAACGGAACCTACCAATTGGTTACCTAGCAACGGGACCTACAGCTTACTGTGGAAGAGTGCAGAGAATGTTTGTTGTTATGGTATATTTTATGCAAAAATAGTAACAAAGTCACAACTCAACATTATGAGTTGGGAAAATAAACTTGACTGGTGACAAAGCACTGTCCCAGAGTTTGAGAGAAACAGACGAAGTAGCATTAGTTAATTTACGTCTCAAAAACGGTTCTCAACAAGTGTTTTTAGAGATACGGTTGCTAGCACCACACGATTGTTTTTTGTCCCCAGCTGCTGCAGGTACCAATCACAGCTGGGTCAACTGATGACTGTATAATGGGCGCGATCCACGGGCCTTTCAAATGTGATATAAACAATAGCTTTTTGCAAGCGTCACATGAATTGTGTGCGGTCACAAATTAGCAAAGGTAGGAATTACCATTTATATTTTTTGCAGAAAAAACCAAAATGGATTATAAAGACTAAGGTTTACAAAAACAAACGAAAAAACAATGAATCCGTAAAACATTTGGCTGACTGGTCAAACTCTGAGGACGTTTAACATAGAGATTTTCCTAATGTGAAAGGAAACGACTAAGCTTGTCTGGCGTTGTGAGCGGTGACTATGAGGAGCTGAGCAGAAAACTAGTTTATAGGAGATATAACAACAAGCTCCATAATAAATACGTGACTAAATATGAGTCACAAATTTAAATCAAATACCATCACTGTCTGCAGAGACAAGAGAAGATATGAATAAAGAAAAAAATGAAGTACAACTTAATCATATACATTAGTGATGAATCTCTTGGAGAAAATGTAGAAAACGGAAGTAATGGAGAGAGACATATGTGAAAAATTATTTAAATAACTTGAGTGTCAGTGATAAAACTTATATAAAATAATAAGTACGAAAACTTAAAAATGACTTGAGGCTAACCTAAACGAGCAAGAATAGAAATCCAGCTAAAGTGGAAATCGAAAGGGAAAAATGGTCATTCTTTTAGGAAAGACAAGAAGCTTCAAGGTTATTCAATTAGCATAGGATGGCTGTATCTTAATAGCACCTGATTTTACAAACAAACACAAAAGGGAATATGACACGTTACTACGGACCGAACTCTAAACAAATATGGGAAATGGAGAAGCAGGATGGTGTAGAAAGAAAAGTGAGCTATGTGGAAGGCAGGGTGCTCATCGAAACCAAGAAGGACAACAGGTTTATGATATATATATATATATATATATATATATATATATATATATATATATATATATATATATATATATATATATATATATATATATATATATATATATATATCCTGCCTTTCACATACGTTATAAAATTTTATTTATTTTTGTACGTTATTTTCTGTATTTGCAAACTAACATGTAAGATTTTACTGAATTTTAAACACAAATTTGAGGAAACACTAAGCACATGGTATTGTAGTTTGAATATTTATTTAACCACGTTTAAAGTTTTACTTTTGTCGTCATACATGCTCTTTGTACCCCAGACAGCGCCCTCAAATGGTTAAGCTTTTTATCCCTTGACCAACCAGCGCCCAGACCTCAAGGTCATTCTAACCACACGATGATATAAATAGGTCGAATGGCCAGATTGTAAATCAGAGGTCGCTCGATAATGCCAATGTTTGGTGAAACAGCTGTCGCGACAAAAACCAATAAATGGAAGAGGGAAGTCTGCGTATTTTTCACCAGAAATTGATGCACGAGAATCGGAAAAAATTCCGACGGTATGAAGATACCTGCAAGAAACTTATTGATGCCACTACAGCAATTGATTTTAATGAATATATATATATATATTTATATATATATATATATATATATATATATATATATATATATATATATATATATATATATATATATATATATATATATATATACATATATACATATATATATATATATATATATATATATATATATATATATATATATATATATATATATATATATATATATATATATATATATATATATATAAAATCTAAGTATTTTTAAAAATGCCAAAGGGCATTACAGAAAATACTGATAATAACAAGGGCAGAGAGAAGAAAGGAAAAAAACCGATAAATAATTGAGCGATCCCAGACGTGGGTGCAGACAGGACGACTCCACAGCATTTATTCCATATAGCCGAAGGAAGAGTCATTACTTTAGCATTGGGCAAAGAACTAATGGAAATCTTGACTTCGCCCTTTGACCTCATGCACACTATAACATTAGCTCAATAACAACCGTTGAATGAAATATATAGATAAGTGAACGTGAACTTTAATGAAAAGGGGAGCCCATAGAGACGAAACTTAGGAAAATTTATACCAGGTTTGGTATCGTATGAATATCAAACAGAACCCCATATATATGAAGGTTCCTAGAGCAGCAGATTTTGAAAGTAGGCACGAGGGCAGAGAGTGTTGAGATGTGTGCTGAGTGACAGCAAAAGCCAAAGTAATTTGTGAACTTATATAAAAATTTCTAAGTGCCCAAAGACTAAGTTAAAATTCTAAGTCCAAGTTTACTGACTTACAGAATCTACAATGTGCCTTTTAAGATAAAGATTCGGTCACTACTACCCATTAAAGGTGGAAGTTTACAGAAATTTAAGACGCTAAATAAATATAAAAGGGAACCATAATTTTCATTGAAAACCAAGATTTTAAGAACACTTTGTCTTTTCCAAGATAGCTGACATCGAAGCAGGATACAGTTCAAAAGAAAGCACACTCCAAGCAAGTTTGTGCCCACTTATGTGAAAACCCACAATGCAACAGATTTAGCTTTTCCAAAGAATAAATTTCTACAACTACAACACACACACACATATATATATATATATATATATATATATATATATATATATATATATATATATATATATATATATATATATATATATATATATATATATAATGTATATATATCTCCACACACATCTCAGTCTTCAATGATCTCTCACGCTTTTTGAATGTTGAGTGTTCTGTTCTAATACTACTTCCATTTCAACGATCAAACACCTTCTAGGACTTCCTCTCTTCCTTTCTCCAGACGGACTTCTGAGAAGTATGCGTAGCTTTCATTACGTGAATAGAGAGAGAGAGAGAGAGAGAGAGAGAGAGAGAGAGAAAACTGTCTTTGATTTTTCAACTATTAAAGAAAGGTAACATTCCCAAAGCTTGTCTAAGTAGTTAATTGAAAACACGATGATGTAAAGACATCTTTATAATAATGTTGGAAACAAAAACCAAACCAAATTATGTAAAGGAAGAATACTGGGAGCTTTTACCCAATCGAGCAGCAAACTTGCTCAACAAAAATTATGTAAACACACTTTGAGGCAGTCGAAGTTTAAAAGTTGTTTTGCACTAGTTTAAAAGTTGTTGGAGATCAAACGGCTTAAAAGTCGAATCATTTCTCAAGGCTATTTTTTGTGATTCTAACATCGGTGGTCGGTTGTCAAAGGCTGAGGCGATTTTGTAAAAGAACAAAAAAACTTGGCTTTCTCTCTCTCTTAAACTGATTGCAGTAGTCCTTTTGCTACTAATGTATACGAAAGTGTATATTAGAAAGACCAAGTATCAGGGGCATTAATATGTTGACGATGCTGGTATCAGGACTAGCAAAAATTATAGCATGATGAGGTGGTTTTGCTTATTTAATTCGGTACCATCGGTAACACTAACTTATCTAAGTCCATATCACCAGGGCCTGCAACACTTACAGTATATAAGTCAGTGTCTTTAGATGCTTCATCGTACTTGCATTCGTATCATGTGCAGCATAGAAGTAATTTTTATTAAGGGCTCTTACATTATCATGTCTATTTTTGGGTGTTCCTTGTATTTCAATTTGTGACGGTATTTTCAAGAGTTCAGCATATTTATGAAATATTTAAACGAGCTATAAAGGATTTTGTGTTGGAATATTTATTGATGTTATGTCCCTCTTACCAACTGTACAGTACATAGAATACTATCATGTCTGTATTTTCCGATGTTTCCTAGTATTTGAATTAGTACCAGTATTGTTAGACGTTTAGCCTATTTATGTCGGTATTTACAGGTGCTTTAGAATATTTGTAGTGGCATTTTCAAAGATACGATGTGTCTGTAATCAAAAGTTTTAACGTACATAGGTCTATATTACCAAACTGCCTATGGTACTTTGCCATCTTGAATACAGGTAATTACCTCTTAACTCTTGCTCAAGCTCATCAGTTCCCCGTAAAACTCGCTTTTGGTTATTAACTTAGTAATCATTAGCATTACCTATAAACCAGTTCTATTCGAATTTTCTATCTAATGTTTGTCACCACCAGTCCTGGAATCCATCCACTGCTATTTTCTTAATAATTCCAATTTTCTAAAATAAAGAAGTAACTTTTATTTTAGACAAAATTATTGCAAACAATTGTCAGTGAAGAACAAGAACGAAGAAACAAAACAGGTGCATTTAACGTCGACAATACCCAAGTTTCGGTAAGTAATACAGATTAACATCCAATAATCAGTTATTTCATTCAGCAGCTTTGGGGTTGGAATTCAAAGATTATAAGCTGTATGAGAATTATTCATGTGGAAGGCTGTTTTTTCAGCAGATACTACAAAACAAATGACAAGACGGAAAATGGAGGTTTATATGCGCATACCCGAAAATATTTCCAAGAAAAGGACGACCAATTATTACTATCACTGAAAGTTACATCGATCCCTAACTTCCTAAACAAAGGCATTATCGAGATTCCTGAGAGATGAAAAATCGCCAACTGAAAGCCAAAATTCAATGCATTTTCATCCTAACGCGCAACTGGAACCCATTTCCATTAAGGCAACAAAGCCAGTGAGCGTAGGTCAACGGTCTTAAAAACACAAAAAACTTCAGGCTTCGGAAAGGAAAATTGACAAAAGAATATTTACAGCTTCAAAGAACACTAAAGGCTTTTGGTGGCTAGATACTCACATCAAAGAAGATCAAAAGCTCTTCAAAGAAAGAACAGAGCATATTTCAAAGATCTTTAAGGTTTTACGCATTATCCTAAGTAGTGTGGAGGTAAAAAAATCACCTGCGTTGTCGTCTGTGCAACATCTTGCCCTTTCAGTGCCTTACGATGAGGTCAAAATTAATTTTGAGAAATGCAAAATAAAAACTAATTGGCGTTGTTTTATGAAATGAATGCTCTCTCTCTCTCTCTCTCTCTCTCTCTCTCTCTCTCTCTCTTACACACACACACACACACGTTTTTACGAATATCACTGGTATTTTCGTTTCCGTTACGCCTCTCTTATGAAGAAGCAAGGAAAAAAATTCATTTCGCAACAACGTAATATATTACGCACTTCTTACGTGAAATAGACTGCTTTTGTTTTAAAGTTGTGTTCTGAACATGTTAATCAATAGGATCCTCATTAAGATGAGACGAAAGCGAAGACTGGGAGAAACTAACACCCGCTTTGTGTATTTTATGTGATTATATATATATATATATATATATATATATATATATATATATATATATATATATATATATTATATATATATAAATATACCGTTTACAATTTGTCTCCAGGACATAGTCTTTTGAGGTGTAGTGATGATAACAAAAAAAAAATCAGTAAACAAATTACTCTAATTGACTCTTATGTACGAACAAAAGTTTTTTTTTCTTTGAACCTTTGCTTCTCTCAGGATATGTTAAAAATGAGGAGCTAGAAACAATAAGTAAGGATCAGACAAAATGTTTCGCTTTGTACTTTTATTTTCAACAGGTTGCTTCCTGAACGTCTCCCTTTCTTAGGGTGATATATGGGTTAGAAGAAACCTGAGTAGAAGAAACCTGATTGTTTCACTAAACAAATAAATGTAATTGATATATTTTTTGGAACGTATCTAGAGTTCCTTTTTCTACAAATCCCTACTGAAAGGAGTCTCCGTGCCTCTATTTGAGATTTACCGGAAAAATTAATTGAGCTTTGATAAATATCGATTATTCTGTCTGTTTTTAATGGTTTTTTTTTTTTGTGATGGGAATACTTCCTATCCCATCGAAATATCTGTTTTTATCGTATAAAGAAGAATGCGTTTATTAAAGTTTAAAACACGTTAATAAACATATACGATCAGTCATTCATAACGTCTACCTCTTGATTTTGGAATTATCTATCATCATCATTATGAATTCACAAATACGATTTTTTTCATTGTATCCCACGGGTAGCTCAGTGATGCTGCACGCGGCTTGCTCTCGCTTGTCCCCTGTTCAGTTCTGATAGATTCCGCTGGACAGTTGGTGCCTGACTAGGTGGTACAGTACTCAGTACACTACTCCTAGGATCAAGTTTGCCTCCAGGCTACCGTTCAGAAGTCCACCCTAGTGGAAATTGGTAAAAAAAAATGTGGTGGTTAAAAAAAATGTGTCATTTTCACACTACACTTCCCCTTCCAGAGGAAGCAGGGCAAGATGGGCACAGCCAATCCCGTTGATCAGCAAGTTTTTAAGGATGAGGTGTCTAGCCCTAGCCCTTTTTGTCTGGACTACAGCCGACGCTGGTGACCATTTATTGTTAGGCGGAATTATGGATGTTTGACTGAGAGCAAACCGGGAATCCTAGCAAACGTTAACTTATATATCAGTCGGATATATCAGTCAGCCATAGCTTTAAATTATACTTTACACACACACACACACACACACACATACACACACACACATATATATATATATATATATATATATATATATATATATATATATATATATATATATATATATATATATACATATATATACAGTATTGTTGTGTGTGTGTGTTCATCTGTGCGTGTGCATGCTTGTGTGTGTCTTTTATGTGTCAGTGTGTGTGCATTTTCAGTAGTTTGGGCACTTATACTTCTTCGCAATCAGTTTAAAAGTCTGGTGATTGGGTTTTTTTTTCCACGAAAGTGTGAATTAATAGCGAATTAAAAAAGTTTCGCCCATGCCTTTTATTTCATGTGCATAGAGTACGTTTTGGAGATCCAATTAACCGTTTCATCAAACTTTGTTGTAAACAAGCTGGTATTCGGATCACATTTCTGCAATACGGTTGGCTTCCAAAGTTTCGTTCCTTTTTTTTTTTTTGGGGGGGAATAGCACACGGAAGGTTTTCATTTAGTGCTACATTCGCTTTACTCGTCCGGGTACATTAGCTATATGGATGCAAATTCAAAAATGGCTGAAAAAAAGTTGTTATTGAGTAGACAGAATTGGTTGGGGCGAAATATTCGCCAGTTCTTTTCAGAACTGCCATTCTTTAATCAATAAATAAATGAAATTGCATCTTTTCCTTTTTCATTTGCTATGATTTGAAAATACATGTTGGTGTTTGTCAGAAACATATATACAATATTTACATTAATGACTATTACGTATTCAGTGTTCCGGATTTTCAATTCAACTGTCGTTGAATTATCTTCCATTTTCCCTCTATAATGAACCTTACAGTGTACAAGTTTAATAGAAAAAGTGGTAAATAAACTCAGATTCTGAACCATCTCTCTCTCTCTCTCTCTCTCTCTCTCTCTCTCTCTGGATTGCTCAGGCGAACTAGAATTCAGCAACACGTTACGATAATATTTTTTCAAGATCCGTAAATTAAGCCACACTAAGAACGGGTGATAATGGAGTTGTTAAGAAGCATTCCAAAAGAGTATTACTCGTGGACACAACAGACACAACAATTATCGAACAGATTTATCCGAAGCGAAATGCTGAAAGTGCATAACGTGAAACCAAATCATTTGAGCAAGTTACAACGTTTGTTTGACCTCAAATTCAGAATGACAACAAAAGAAGAACAAGCGCTGCCAAAAACACAGAATGGCAATATGACAGTGAGTTAATAAGCGCACGAAAGTAGTTTGAAATGTCATGGTCTTGGAAAAACTAATTTGGTAATCGGATACAAAAAACGCTGGACTAAGCCTCTTACGGCTCAGGACGCCAAAGTAAGACAATGCCCTGCTGGTGAGGCTAAATAGGATGTAAATAAATTAATTGAAGATGCTGATAAATTTAGCAGCATACATTTTAGCTCACGGTTTTATATACTTGCTCGAATATGAAAATGCAAACGTTGCCTCTGCCTTTTTTTTTTTTTTGAAGCCTGCCATTAACCAAAAGTTGCAACACTAGTGGAGAGTCATTATGCTATTTTTTCTTTTATGTAATTACATGTTTGCAGATTTCCGAAATACTTACTGTTTTCATTGTCATCTGTCTTTCTCCATATTTACCTTCCATTCATTCAGTTTTATCTTTCCACTTTAGGGCATTCTTTGCACACGAGTTGGTTTACCTAATAAAACCAAAGTGTATACATACATTCACACACACACACACACCAGCGTACTTGTCTTAAAAATAGGCTCTCTCTCTCTCTCTCTCTCTCTCTCTCTCTCTCTCTCTCTCTCTCTGTTATATGAAGATGTAATGACGACACACAATTCCTAGCTGGCACGGAAAACCCATTGTGATGCAAAGAACGGGGCGTTCGCGGTTGATTTATGCTCCGTCACCTCGAGAAAAAAAAAAAAAAAAAAAAAAAAACCGCGGAGAAAATGTGACTGTCCTCCATTTTTTATTTTGGCAGCTTTCTTTTTACCCCTTTATCTCCTTACACGGGATTGAACAAGGTGGTGTTTTGCATATCTGATGCTCCGACGCCGCCAGACCGAGTTGGGAGATACGTGTCACAAAGCGGGTTTCCTTTGTTTACTTCGATTACTTACATTCTCACGATCTTCTTTACCTACCAGAGATATATATAAGCATAATACCATTTGCATGCACACACATAAAACACACATATCAGCATTCACACACACACACACACACACACACACACACACACATATATATATATATATATATATATATATATATATATATATATATATATATATATATATATATGTCCATCATTTAATTGCTGATTAAAAGGTGAGCTCATTTGCACAAAATTCGAGACTACGGTCCATTTAGCAGTACGAAACAAAGGGCTCATTAGCACCCGTCAGCCCCTCTACAGTCACTGGGTCAGTTGTTCCCGTATCGTACGTGTTTCATGTTTCCTTGATATAATCTCCTTTTTGTTCAAGCCTTTTTTTTTTCATGTCTCATACCTTCAACTTCCTTCCGTTTGTATACCAATTTGAAACCACCTGTCTCACTCCACAACAGATTTCCTCGACGTTTTATTTTAATCACTTTCCGTGGACTAATTTGTCGTGCCATTTCATTCATGAATATTTCAGCCAAATTTCACATGTCCTAGCCAAAAACAAATCTCAACAACATCCACTGATTTTTATTTTCATTTGCATTCAGTCTACCTTCCTTACTTTATTTATACAAATTGTTATTCACCCTGTCTCTCATCAAAGCGACATTCAACCCTTTATAACTCCTAAATGTCAATACGGTTCAGTCCCTTCCATTGTCCAGTATTCGATATTAGCACTTACTACTACTTAGCCAGCATTAAGAATCATAAATCATTTTCCAATTTCTTCACCTAACTTCTCAACTCTACTTTCGCCAGTAAGTATTGTCACGTTTGCAAAATTGATCATAGCACATTCCATTCGTAATTTCTTATCATACCCATACAAGGAAAACTCACCACTCGTCGGCAGCGATATTTATATATACCAAAGCAGCCTTTGTTCCATCAGTGCATTCAAGCACGAACTTCGTGTTATCAGAAAATTTCTAACCGATCTCAGCAAATTATTTTCAACTTCAAACTTCCCCTACACCATCTACTTCGGATCTCCATCAGCTCTAGCGCAAAATCCATTTTTAGTTCCATATAAGTAGCAGAAAATTAGTTTTCTTTTATTCAGTTTTTGTTTTACGCAACTGCCTCAAGCAAAAACTTCGTCCGCGCTGCATTCACGCCATTGGTACAAGAAGCGGTTGACAGTGTTGAATTCTTCTTAAGAGACATTTCATTTTTTTTCAACAGTTAACAGACAAATATAGCAGTTTCCTTAGAGTCAGCCCGATTCTCAGAAATGGCTTGTGGACACCTATCTAGCGTACTGGCAGATCAAATGTTTGTCTTTTGTTCGTATTAATATGAATCTGACTTTTAACTTTGTATCTATCTATCTGTCTATGTATGTATGTATACATGTGTATATATGTGTGTATATATATATATAAATTATATATAAATTATATACACACACACACACACACACACACACATATATATATATATATATATATATATATATATATATATATATATATATATATATATATATATATATATATATATATATATATATAAATGCAAGTAAACTGTTTTTCATTTGTGCGCAGGATTATGAATTTGGTTTTCAACTCTGCATGACATGGCTCAAATGAAAACTGGCCCTTTTCATCAGCAAAATATAAAACGTTCACTCTGTTTATCGGAAAGATTAATGAAACAGGAAGTGAGCAATTTGCATGGAAGCGCAAACTGTTTCACACACATAGCTGCTGATATTATTTCCTTGCTTTGCTTTCTCTTAATGCATTTGTCGTCTCAAACGTTTTCTAGATGGAGCCGTTGGATAATAATGATCTGGAAAAAAGGGGGAACACTATTTCCTTTATTGAAAAATTGAAAAAGCATCCTCTATTGTTACTGCCTTAGGTGTTGTAGTACAAAAACAAAGAATATCCCTTAGAAATTATGTTCAATTTACAAAGCTAAGTCCGGCCTGTATTTTTGCTGGAGCTTCGTTCATATAATAATCCCAAAATCTCAAAGCTCACATTTACCTTTGCTGAGTGTTTATTTCAACTGCACAAGCAAATAACAGCTTATTTTGCACTACCCCTAATGTTAACAAACCCGTAACTACATGAAGAAGTTTATGGTTGGTACACCACTAACAAATGACATACAGTGTCTTTCAGGAAATATTGTAATGTTTTTTTTTTTTAATAAGAATCCAAAACAGGGCTAACCAGAAGTGGGACCAAAGAAAATTCATTAAATAATCGCTTGGTCGATGGACGACAGTCGTACAGATCCACGTGGTAAATGATTCCAGTATATCTTTTAATTGGTCGAGTCATTATCAAGGATATATTTACTTTTGGAAGACGCAAGTATGATTCCAGAAGGATCTTACTTTTGTACGCTGTAAAGATTAAGAGCAATCAAGGTAATGGAAAGAAAAAATCTAATGTAGGTGTGCTGGAACACAGCTGAAGGTATATTGGAAAAGTGAAAGCATTTAATTTCCCTTTCTTCAGGGGTTTGGTGTGAAGTATTTGATTTTAATTTTGTGATAAAATAGTGGTGCTTTGAAATTTTCGTTAAATTTCAAGGCATAGTTTTCAAAGCAATCGAAGATATTCACGGGAAAAGTTCTTTAAAGAAAAAGTATAAGTAAGGATGATTGCAATAAATAATATTAAGAACACAGGAATAATAATAATAATAATAATAATAATAATAATAATAATAATAATAATAATAATAATAATAATATGAAAATGTTTAAAGCATATTATGGCCACGATATTCCTGCATTTCCAAAACATTGCTGGGGCGTGACGTCTCAGCAGCGGGCCCGTTGTTCGCACGTAAAGACAAATGTTTTAAGATATATGTAGAAAGGAACTCAGCTATAATTTGCAACGGGGTACGTTTTCGAAACAAGATAACACTGAAATTGGGGTCCCCCCATCCCAACCGCCCCCGATAGTGCCATCAACATTCACTTTCCAATTTATATTTATTTCTTTATTTGAGTCATGATTTGATATGGTGTTGTGTTGATAATCGAGTTTGTACTTAAGGAGAGTTTTGCCCGGTCTGAAACAAACTCAAAACAAATTAATGAAAAGAATGTTACGTAACTTTCTTGCATAAATTAACAGTATATCCGCTGAAATGATTTCGCTATGGGTAGAAAGGCTATATTTCTGAATATATTATCGTAAGGATTTAAAGAGATGTGGAACGAAAATTTAAACTGTCAACTTTTATGTCTTATCACTATGACTCTTGAACTTACGTACAATGCTTATAAAGAGGACTTCAGGTTGACTAAAATCTCTGATCCTGTCAAGTGTGTTTCATTTTCTAATTAAATTTTTCATGGAAACGGCATAATGTTGTGACTATTAATATATATATATATATATATATATATATATATATATATATATATATATATATATATATATATATATATATATATATATATATATATATATATATATATATATATATATATATATATAATATATATATATATATATATATGCACAAACACACACACACACAAACACACACACACACACACACACATATATATATATATATATATATATATATATATATATATATATATATATATATATATATATATATATATATATATATATATATATATATGTGTGTGTATGTGCATGATTTGCCTTATTTTACCTGCTAAACATACTCAATATCAATGTAATCTTTTACATAATGACGTTAAAAATATACCTATAAGAAATTTTCCACCCTATAGTGGTAACATTGTTTATAAAATCCCACGGATAGGCTGTGACTCATTTTGTTTGGGCCAGACTAGTAAGAAACAAAATATTCGGATTAAATCAACGTAAATATTCTTTTAGAACTGGCCAAAAGAATACAGCCTTTTGTTTGGGCACTCTGAAGGAAAATCACATAGGACTGATTAGTCCCACATTAATGTATTCCTAAGATGTAAAAATATTGTTTCAGAAACTTTCTAGAATCCACATTTACACTATTAAATAAGGAAGACATCAATCTTAACTTAAGTCTATTTAATCTTGCCACATTTTACTCAAAATATTGGAGAGAGATTTTCAAGAGAAAACTAAAGAATCTCAGTAATGCTAATTAATATCCTTTGTATCTCCTTGTAGTATTCAAGTACCTGATTTAAACCTAGACAGTTGTCTCTCACCTGAAGACCTTCCACAAAAGTAATGACCTTTGCATTTATTAAAAAGGGTCAGTACCATTTTAAACTTAGTTGTTGTTGGTAAAACCAAGCCTTAGCAATCTTTTGTTTCACTGAATATAGTTTGTTTGAAAATGCCTTAGAGTAAAGGCAAAAGATCTTGCACTATTTTGTTTTACTTTTTCATGGTCATGTGTCACGTTGTATGTCCCGCGATAGGAAGTATACATACTGTATATGTGTACATGTCTATATACATAATACTCGTGAGTGTGTGTTTCTGTGTATTATACAGTGAAACCAAAGTCTTACTTGTCACTGCTATTAATATTGTACTTCTGCTACTGACAGTCATTCTAATGATAGTGTAACTAATTTTGTTCAAGTTACTACAGAAAAAGTGTTGGTACTACATGTCGCAACGAAAAATGTTTCCACTTTTATTTCCAGTTTCATTATTAGTTTTATCAATGTTTATTTCATAAGTGTTAACTAAAAAATTTAATTTTCTTTTATAAGCAGAGCACGTTTTAAATTACAACTCCTGCTGTGAAGAATAATAGAATTAAGAAAACCGCGCGAAAATTAAATAAATTTCTCCTGTTTTGGTCCAACAAACGCAATTTAGGAAAAAATAAACCCAAAAATAGATACTCTTCCGTTATTCTATTTTAAACCGCGGCATCAAAAATTTCGAAAATGTTATTTCAGTGTAATCCCTGCGAATTTCGTTACATTTGCCCCAAATAAGATAATGGTGTCGAAATAAAGTTTTGGAAATTGTTATTGCAGTGCTGGAAAGTTTCTGGGTACAGCTCATCACAGCATTAAATCTTCCCTTTTTCCCCGGAACAAAATGATTACTTTTGGTAAAGCATCGTTCTTACAATTTTATGCCTTTTGCATAAAGTATATTTTACAGAAATTTACAAATTGATATTAAAATATGATCTATTAACATCAGAAGAAAAGCCATAATTTGAAATTAGGAAAGTAGTTGAAATAAATCTGATATTACATTTCATTTAAATACGTTGGAAAGACGCGCATTCTATCGATAATCGCATTCTTATCTATTTATTTAATAATCCATCTTAAGAACAGACGATCCTTGTTATCAATCAACATTTAGGAGGTGATAACATTTTGAGGGAATTCAGTAAGTCAAATAAGTGTTTTTCAACCGCTTAAGGGCTTCTCCGCCAGCCACATTATCTAATGGTATTTTTTTTTTTTATTAATAAATTAAAACAAGTAAAAAATGCGCCGAAGTTTCTTCGGCGCAATCAAGTTTTCTGCACAGCATAAAATGCTGTATGAAACTCCCAGCCACGACCCATGTAAATCTCAGCCGCGGCCCATGAAACTTTCAACCACGGCCCAGCGGTGGCCTGTGTTGTTGGCACCTATAGCGGTGCCAGACGCACCATCATGGCTAACTTTAACCTTCAATAAAATAAAAACTACTTAGTCCAGAGGGCTGCAATTTGGTATGTTTGATGATTGGAGGGTGGATGATCAAGATACCAATTTGCAGCCCTCTTGCCTCAGTAGTTTTTGAGATCTGAAGGTGGACAAAAAAAAGTGCGGACGGACAGACAAACAGCATCTCAGTAATTTTCTTTTACAGAAAACTAGAAGTCATTCATAAAAATTCATTTTACCAAATTTTACTTTAAGGGCAAAGGCCAAGTTAACCGGTTAGGTTGCAATGTTTATATCAGTTACCGCCATATAAATAAAACTAACTGGAGCTTCTGGATCATCAAACAATTATATATACATATTTCAGAGATTATACAGTCGTTTGAGATCATTCTCTTTGTATATTAATTTGTTAATTTGAAACTTAATATACAAGTGTAACGAATATATGTATATATATATATATATATATATATATATATATATATATATATATATATATATATATATATATATATATATATATATATATATATATATATATATATATTATTAAAGTTAGTTAAGTCCTCCTGGTTCTCTGTAGGCTCCAAACCCTTAGTAAGCGGCAGGATTTGAACCCTGGCCCTCTAGACTGGTAGCCAAGAATCACACCACTGCACCACCATATATATATATATATATATATATATATATATATATATATATATATATATATATATATATATATATATATATATATGTTATATATATATATATATATATATATATATAATATATATATATATATATATATATATATATATATATATATATATATGTGTGTGTGTGTGTGTGTGTGTGTGTTGTGTATATATATACAAATGTGTGTCGACAGTTTTTGTGTGAATATATACTTTTGTATTCAAGCTAAAATGATTTTCTAAAGCCTATTTTTCTAGTATCCTGACCAAATACTATACAACCCTGAGTGAACTTCATTAACGCAGGTCTCATGGTGAATGCTTATCTCGGTTTCACATCATTTGCTAACATGAAAGGCGGCCTTATATAATTAATGGCGTGGGTGAAAATCAACTGGGTCAAAATTTACGAATTGGAAAGTAATAAAAAATAAAATTTTTTCTCTCTTTTTGTTGGAAAGAAAGTATGAGTCGCTTATTTAGTTTTACTCGTCTCGTATAGGTTTACTAATTTTATTTCCGCTTCCCACAATCAATGCATTTAAATGTTAGAGGTTAGTTTTGGGAACGAGTGTGCAATATCGACATCCTCCAAGAATTCAATTTTTTAAATGAAAAGTTTATCTCTTCTTCAGCCAAATAAAACATAAAGGATAAAGGTAAAATCTTCATTCATAAAAATCCGACTCTTAAGAAAGAAAAGTGTAAATGACATAATCTTTCAACAAAAGCTATCTAGCAATAGCTTAAGACCTTACAATATTTTGCTGGATTTGAAAGCAATTAAATATAGCAGTCATTTCCAACAAGTAAATAAAGGACATTATTTATGAAAACTGGGATATGACCTCTTTCATTAAAGTAAACTCTTGAATGATTAAATTGGCCTTTTATCTGATGATCTACGTTTTGGTCATTGGAGAGAGAGAGAGAGAGAGAGAGAGAGAGAGAGAGAGAGAGAGAGAGAGAGAGAGAATCAAAATGCACAATCAATTACTTCAGGTCTACGTAATTTAACAATAGTGTTCCGACGATTAAAAATGCCTGAATATTCTGTGATCATAATATATATATATATATATATATATATATATATATATATATATATATATATATATATATATATATATATATATATAATATATATATATATATATATATATATATATATATATATATATATATATATATATATATATATATATGCATGTATTTATAATCTAACAACTCGTAAAAGGAAATGAAAATATAATACATGCTATTAATTTTGTTTCGTCTATATATCTATATTATTCCTTGCATTTTGTTTCTTGAGAATGATTCATGAAAATAGGCATTGCTTCTTTTATGATCACAGAATATTCAGGAATTTTCAAAAGTCGAAACACCATTGTTAAATTACGAAGACCAGAAGTAATTTATTGTGCATTTTAATATCTCTCTCTCTCTCTCTCTCTCTCTCCCCTTCCTTTGTCTGACTCATCGCCAGACCTGTTTTTCTCAGAACAAAGTCACGGCTCTCCCTTTTGACTGTTAATTTACAGAACAGTTGGCTTGAAACTGGAAATACCAGTTCAGTGATAAACTTCCTCGATTTTCCCTTCTCATCTTGCCAAGATCTTCTCCCCTGAACCCTTCAGAGGTTCTCTTCACACAGAGAGGGTGGCTGGTCATGAAGGAGTGAATGAAAAATAACAGTTCCGGACAATGCACATTTTCAAGTAGAATGGCTCTGTCACTAGATTGGCAATGCTACACACTAACATGCGATTTCCTCCGGATAAGGAAGGTCATTTCAATTTATCAAAGGAAGTCCTTCGAGTTACGAGCGGAGTCCCTTCCAGGAAATCTCACTTTAATCTTGTGTGTAATTATAGCAAATACATAAAATCTTCGGTGAAGATGAGAACCAGACTAGGGGGTAGGAAGGACTAACCTAGACACACCGAGTTCCTAGACTCTCTGGGCACTTTCACTGTACCTGGACGTTGCCTGGGATGTCAAAAGTTTGCATGGCGTCAACAGACCTTAATTCTTGCACTCTTCCCGGTGCCAATCCAATCAAGAACTGAAGCGTGGGAAAAAGACTCCAAAGTACGGATGAGGACTGTTGTGTACCGACGGTAAAAATAATAACTGTTCAAACCAAGGAAAAATAATTTAAAAAATCACTCAAATGTGTTGAGTCCTCGTCACTTTATGAAAGCTTAATGCATAGTGTACAGGGAACAGCAGGTCGGAAAAAAGGATTTGACAAGACTTCACCCGCATTTCAGTGTTGATTTTCCGAAAAAGCGTACTTGGGATTTAAAGTCTTTGACTGCTGTTTACAGGTCTCTAATGTATACCAGTGTGATTTCGTGAATAGGTTAAACAGCTGCAACCTCTGAGCGAAATTGTGTTACTGGGAAAGGCCACCACTTGTCTGATTCAGCCCCCGAGGATTGTAGATCCGATTATTTGCGAAACTAATTACATTCTAAATTTGCGTCCAAATCCCTTGATTATTTCAAAAACAGAGAGAGAGAGAGAGAGAGAGAGAGAGAGAGAGAGAGAGAGAGAGAGAGAGAGAGAGAGAGAGAGAGGGCGGCACCATATCGATAGAAACTGTCAATTTGCAATATCCAGAAGTCACTTTAGATCTATTTTCATTGTCTCCTGCTATTGCAATAATCAAGGGATATGAACGCAAATTTAGAATGTAATTAGTTTCGCAAATAATCAGATCTACAATCCTCAGGGACTGAATCAGGGAAGTCGTGACCTTTCCCATTACAACAAGGTGGCTGAGAGGTTGCACTGGTATACATTAGAGACTTGCTAAAGGCAATATAAATCACCAGCAGTGAAAGACTTTAAAACCCAAGATTACAATTTATGTATGTATATAAGTAACTGCATATATATATATATATATATATATATATATATATATATATATATATATATATATATATATATATATATATATATATATATATACATACATGCATTATATATATATATATATATATATATATATATATATATATATATATATATATATATATATATTCTCATGAAGTTCCCCTGCATAATGTATAAAGTATGTTAGGTTATTTCTTTTCAAAATGTTATTGTAATATGCCATTATAACTGTCTTATGAATATTCTGTATACAAGAAATTTTCCATGTAACAATGATATTGAAATGCCTGTATTAGACTTAATAGCATAATTTAGTTTTATTTAATAACGTAATATGGGAGGTTACGTCATTCAAGCGATGATATGACTGTATCATGTGAGCCACAGGCGATCATGCGGGTCGTTTGCATTGGACATGCATTAATCTGCTTGAATTCAACCAATCCTTAGTCAGGAAGAAAAGTATGCGTATAGTAGCGTTCTTTTTATACATTATTTAAAATTTCAATGCTTCAAGTTGTCTTACTATGAAAAGAGTCGTCGGGTATACTTACTTTTAAAACTTATGAGCTGGACTGTACATTTCTGGCTTACTTTTCTTCGCTAGTATAAAATATCTACTCTACTACGCTCAGTATGACATCAATTAACACCGTGAGGAAGATTACATAAATTATACAATGACTTGTCTCATTCTGTTTAAATCTAATATCTCTTAAGATGGAGGAAGAATATTAGAATTAATTAGTTTTTCTTTTATATAAAGCGTTCTTTCTGTCCGTCTGTCTGTCTGTGACTCTCTTTCATCTTCCACCAGTTTAATTAAATCTTCCTGGATTTTTAAGACGCAGAAAGAAAAGAAAACGTGACAAGATGATTGCACTTTTCATTAGTGTGTGACACGTCCCCTTTCTTACCTCTGTCTGTTTATTTGCTTGACTTTGTTTATACGTTTTTATTTTTTGAATAGTAATGCAATTCAATACACTGCTATTTGCATATTATTTTAATTGACCAACGCAACGTTTATATACACAGATGTATCATGGGGATGTTTTAAAGATAAAATTATTCGGTTGATTTATCGAATGTAAAACACAGAGGACAGAATACGGACGAAATATTAAAATAAGTTATATATTTACCCCCAAGAACAAATTATCTCCGTTGAAAACAATAAGAACGGAGATTTTCCCTTCATAGTGAAAGACGACAGAGGATTTTAGGTGGGGAAGTTTGTAAACTGCCGATTGGAGTCGATTAGAGGATCAAAGGTACGACTGTAAAACTAAGGTGGTATTTATACAACGGTATTATGTTATAATGACAACAAAAATGCAGGTCAGCGCTATACAGAGCAATAAGTTGGGGAGAAAATCAAGTGGAATATCACTGAAATATTAGAATTAACTCATGATGACATGCTAAACAATAATAAAAAAATAGAAAAACAACACATGAAAAATGAGTTGAGGTTAGATACATCGATATGGAGGGAATGACGACGCTAGTCAAATAAACTCATGGTGATGTGTATTGACAAAGAACGTATGATAAGCAATTGCTGGAAAAATAAAATGTATATTCGATAAGAGGAAGGAGAAAGACAAGAGCATGATTCCATTTCAATACTACAATACATACAGAATAAAATGATAAAAAAAAAATGTTTTCAAAAGAAAACTAAAAATGAGAAAAGATGAGGTATAAAGATAGGACAAGTAAAAATACGAATATGATTCCATTCCTGCAATATTCAAAGGGACAGCACGTGAAATGTACGGAAAACAGATAAGACACGAAGAAAAAATTAAAACTCAAATGTACAGAAGGACTGTAGATGGACTGGGTTGTGAGTTGAAAAACAACAATGATGCTATTCCTGGCATATTCAAATCCTCCCACGATGAAATGACAGGACAACAAAGACGAGATGAATACAAAAAGAAAATGAATAGCATCCTCCACGAAAGCATCATTCGCAGGTTCCGCTGCATGGCTCGAGGCCTCTTAAAGCTGAAGTTTTCGTCATAATTTCGAGATTTTGGAATGACGCTTTTCGTCAGGAGAGGAAAAATCTCTCGGAACAGCGCAGAAAACAACACGCCTCCTTCGGCTCCTCAAAATGTAAAGAGGAGATTCAGTTCCCAGAATTCCTTGATTTCTGCATGAAGAAAAAGATATTTCTTTCTAGGGTAGAAGAAGAAGATTGGCAATTTTGCTCTGCCAGCTGCAAGAGAGACTGACAAATTGACTTCTCCTTTTTAGAAATTGCAAATCTTCTTTACAAAAAACAAGTAAAAAATGCAACGAAGCTTCTTCGTTGCAATCGAATGTTCTGTACAGCTTATTATGCTGTATGAAACTCTCAGCCGCGGCCCATGAAACTTTCAACCACGGCCCGGTGGTGGCCTGTGCTTTCGGCAACTATGGCGATGCCAGACGCACGATCATGGCTAACTTTAACCTTCAATAAAATAAAAACTACTAAGGCTAGAGGGCTGGAATTTGGTTTCATGACTGGAGAGTGGATGATCAACATATCAATCTGCAGCCTTCTAGCCTCAGTAGTTTTTAAGATCTGAGAGTGGACAGAAAAATTGCGGACTAACAGAAAAACAGCCATCTCAGTAGTTTTCTTTTACAGAAAACTAAAGAGAGGAAGGTAAGGTTGAATGGTTTAGGATGCATAAGTGAAGACAGAATGCCACATTCTAAAAACCATTAGTATAGTTTTTATTATATTCACAAGTTTCTGGGCACAAAGTAAAGACTATTATTTTTATTGGAAAGAGACATATCAGGAAATAGACCGTATACATAATTTTGTAACTTATTTTAAGAGAGAGCAAGGCAGGAGTATATAATACGATCTTGTATAAAAGCTTAATTTTAAATATAAACCAAAATTTTTTCTAACTAGTGATTCAGATAATTTTATTCAATTTTCCGGAATTACAAAAGTCATTATTATAAACGAATTTTTCTGAAAAGCAAATCTCATCATTTCTAGTTTAGAAGGATTTGAAATTAAATACAACCACAGAAATTGTAATGTTAATTTGCTTCTGTATTAATTAAGCTAAATTTTTTTATGACAATATAATTACCTTCATCATATCCAATAATGTTATCTCTCCATGTCAGAATTTATTATGAGATCTAGAAAAAAGCACTGCATAAATATTATAACTCCTTCTGCACAAGAAATCTAAATGATGTTTCGGAACAAGGTGTTTTTAGGCCACCTGCCTTTCGATGGCTGACAACTTATCCGGAATGCTGTAAGATCTGCGTAGAAGTGAGATATACTGCATTAGTTTTTATGTTAAATACACTGCAGGAAAAATCGTCAATGGCCGTAGGCGTGTC
>NC_089784.1:6390503-6400503 GCF_040412425.1 Macrobrachium rosenbergii | reverse complement strand
TAGAATAGGAAGAGAATTCTAAAGTTGACTGAAAAGACGTGACATGTTGTCCTTTGAGATATTTATGCATGAATTCATAAACCTATTCTTACCTTTGAATATTCCTTGGTGTTGCTCTGATTCTACCTAATATCACTGTACTTGCGCAAGCTATGGAAGCAAGCATTATTTTAGCCATTATGGAAGTAGATTACTTTCTGTTTGAAGCTCATAAAATACTTATTCATAAATATTAATACATAAGAATAGGGGTAAATTTGCCATTTATTTTTTTTTTACTTGAATCTGACTAGAAAATAAAACTATTTCTTAACTGAATATGACTAAATAAAACTATTTCTTAATATGTATCAGCTCGTTATTCTGTGAGAGAGAGAGAGAGAGAGAGATTTTGTATCAACCCCAAAGAAACTCCAATTTTCCTTAAGAGCAGGCAGCTTTCACTTTCACTTTACGAAGGAGACCAGTGGCTTGAAAGCCATCCCGGATGGGAGAACAGTAATCCAGGCAGGGTTGGACCTGTTCCATATGGAAAGGCAGAGGTTCCATAACTTTGGGATCTCCTTTTCACCTGAGATACGAGAGCAATCTTTTTAAACCCGGGCCATTCTTTTCTTGCAATAATTTAAAGAACAGAAAAATATTTTCAAGCCTCCGTTTATTGCATTCCGAGCAAGAGATTCAAATTGAGTAGAGTCTCAGGTGGCAGAATTACAAGGGGGTAAGTCACGATGGAAAGGGAATCGTTTCCATCACAATGAGCTGCACAAAATATCACCTTAAGTCGGAAGCTTGTGGGAAAACTTCAATAGGAATGGAGGAAATTTTTTGCCATTTCTGTGGTTTGTAATATTTAACACATAAAGGGGGAAAGAAAAGAAGGGTTCCTGAGGAAGGCCACTGATTAAAAGTGCTAAAAGAAAACCCTCATTCACGCAACGGGGAATGGCAGAGGAGTGATTCTATTGTCCGCAATAACAACAGAAATAAAGAATTTAGTTCAATTTAGAAGTAAACCACACACAAACGATATACCTTCCAACTGAATGTTCTCCATGTTTTGAGAGGGAATTGCAGATACAAGTGATTTTGGATAATAGATGGTTATTAAATAAATCGATTAGCATTATTGCTGGAATTAGGAATGTCGAACAGAGTGACATTCAGGGCAAACTATAATATGATTACTCTTCGTTAGAGCTGATTGACTGGGACTAATTTCCAAAATGGAGGGAATCATCCATTATTGCAAAAAAAAAAACAAATGTTTATGCGCTTCAACCGAATTCACTAGAAACAGAACACTAGGTTTTATACGCATTGTCTGTTCCAATGAGTTATTTAGTCGAACTCTGCACATGTGAAACTATATGCGTTTCCATATTGATTTTGAGAGTTTTTCAATTCATAAAAAGGCTAAATCGTTGCGTTTCAATGAAATAACAAAGCCCTTTTTTGCACCTATTTTCTTCTTGCCACTAAAAGAAACGCAGGGTTCAATTTAGAAAGAATGCATTATAATAAGTTTAACCTTTTGTGCGAGGCCTTTCGCTGATCCTTGTGTTTACTTCGTCTTGTTTATCGTAGACGTTCTCATAATAATCTGTTGTGATATCCATAACAAACTAAGATCTGAGAATTTCCGATAACAGAAGTCTAATGAATGAAGCGAATATTTCACATTGTTCAAAGTACTCTCTCTAATTAATGCTTAGAACAAATTCATTGGATCTGTAGGATGTTTTGCTGGTACGTCTATCATTTGCAAGGGTATTTTCCAGGAATAACACCATTATTCATCATTCTACTGTTATCAGAATGTCATATATGCTAATATATTCATGCATTCATAGCCATTAGAGTCAGTTTATATATTATTTCTTCAGTCACTTTATCAGAGAGGAAAGAAGAGAGTAATTATTCTACCATAATTACCATTCAGGGAGTCTACTCGTTAATATATGATGACAATCAGTCTATTCTAACCTTTCCCCAATAATCAAGGCCTAGGCTACATAATACGTTGTCTCTGCGCTCCTACTTCATAAATTTCCACTCCACGTCCCCTCATATCTTTTTCCACTCCATCACTCTACCTAATCCACTGTTTTGTTTCGGGATTTTTCTTGAATTTCTTAACGTTATTTTCAGTGGGTAAGCCTCCCTCCTCATTAAGACGTACCCAAACCAACAAAGGCTTAACTTTTTATTCATAAGAGCATTCAAGCCACAGTTTTAATTCTTAAAAGTATTTTGTTTAAGTTCTTTTGTTTCAGAGTATAGTTGCTAAGAGCTTTTTGCATCCTGAGGGAGATTTTCTAGTAATGCGTTCTTTCTTGACTTTTTTTTTCTACTAATTATGTGGGTATATATCAATCCCCTTTTTTACTAATAATTTTCATACTTTAAACACTAATTATGTGGGTATATATCAATCCCCTTTTTTTACTAATAATTTTCATACTTTAAACCCTAATTGCAGGAACACTTCACCTTCATAATTGAGGTATGCAAATAGAGAGAGAGAGAGAGAGAGAGAGAGAGAGAGAGAGAGAGAGAGAGAGAGAGAGATTCACTCTGGAAACGGAAAGCACCATCCGAATTATTTGCTAAAGTGAAACAAGTTTCCACTAATGGAGGATTGCGTTCCTGAATTAGAGAGCAGGATCATTTCAAATGAGTTTGAGATCTTTTTCGAAGAAGCACCTTCGCACGGCGCTTCCCTGCTCACATTCATAAGATAAAAATGAAAATGCATAAACTCTGTTCCGGAATTATGAGCGATTGTATGAGAAGTTTGATGTACGGTTTTTAATCTAAAATGCTGGTGCTCCTAAATCGAATATACCATTATAATTATTCTGTTGTTATTTTCCAATTTTTGTAAATCTCTCTCTCTCTCTCTCTCTCTCTCTCTCTCTCTCTCTCTCTCTCTCTCTCTCTCTCTCTCTCTCTCTCTCATTTGAAATCATGACTGAGATCTAATGCTCTGAGCAAATTTTTCATATTAGCGGTGTTTACTATTATTACTAGCTATTTTTAATCGTTATTTCTGTGTATATTTATCGTAAACAGTCGTTATAATTGTTTTTCTGAAGTAAACATCCAAATTTACAAGTTCTGAAATAATTATACTTTCGATGCCTTGAACGTGTGTGACATTCTCGTGAAATCTTATTTTACGTACGTTGTATGAACTTCAATCCATTTACAGTCCTCGATATATCATTGGAATAAGTAGATCTGTAGTGTTGTTAATATTTTTCTTTTGCTTAGAAATGATGTATATATATATATATATATATATATATATATATATATATATATATATATATATATATATATATATATATATATATATATATATACACATATACATACACATATATATGCATATATACATATACATATATATATATATATATATATATATATATATATATATATATATATATATATATATATATATATATATATATATATATATATATAAAATGTATATATTGTATTCTTGATATAAGAATTTAATCGTCTTTATGGAAGTAAATTATGTAGGAACTGACATCATTTTTATACTTCTTATTTGTACCAGTTCTTTGAATGATAAATTTAAAGTTGCTTTGCATGCAAAATTTTCCAGTTCACGCCACACCAATCCCAAACTTTGAAAAAAAAAAAACTGTTTTGCATACATTAAATACAGTAAAGGCAATTCGTTGTTTTTGTTTATTTGTATAAGGCTTAAAATGCAATAAGCAATTTTTAGAAAACTTATTTTTACCTTGTAATTTGTACAGTCTGGTATAATATTTTGTACTGCCTGCTGTGTAGAGTATAGACATTTACATTAACAACTTTTGCACTGATTAAAAAAAGTTTAAACTAAATTAAAATGCATTATTTCTGCTTTTGCAAAGAATTATTTACCTTTTTGCACGGAATACAGAGGGGAAAAAAATGGCTCATGGAAGAGCGAAACTGAGGTCATACTATCGAAAAACGAACTGTCAAAGTATCTGTTCGCAGATATTGGATACTGACACGGAAAACGCAAACATGTATGACGATGCGGATGGAGGATGGAGGATGAAAGCTGAGGGGAGGGTATCTGAGAATGAAGTCTTTCATATACTAACAATTTACACGTACTTTGAAAACTCATCCAGCTCAATGGGAGGAACAAGCACCACAAAATCTGGTGAAAAATAAATGAGGCTGGTGATAGACTAAAATTATTCATGTTCCAAAAATGTGGCTTGTTTTTCCTTTCCATCCATTTGGGAAAACCATAAAACAACAAGGGAAAGCCATGAATATTAACAGAGGCAGACCGCTCAGAAAGTGCGTCAATACTTTCCTGATGAATAGAACCTAAATATAGCTCTACTTGGGGTAACGGTGGAACCGGGTACAGACGGAAATAGATGCCAGATAATCTTGCAGTGATTTTCTTGTACACATTCTTCTTATATCGCTCTAAAAAGTGAATGAATTGTTATCAGAGCTGATGCGGATCGCGCATCCCTGACATTTGTGAAACGAGGGGTGTAAAAAAAACTTTAATGTCCTTCTAGGTGGGGATGGACGAAAGGGGATGACAACTGGAGAATTGGGTGGACCACACTTGAACCGATTTCTAAATGCTGCCGGGAATTGCTGCCGGGAATTGACTAAATGTGGATACAAGACGAACTGTGGTGGAAGGTGTACATGTTAAATGACAGGAGTAGACTGTACTGCACTCTGTAGCTGCCCTTCTCGTGCATGTTCAGAAGTCTAAAACACTGATGTTCAACAATGATAGAAGGAGAACAGATGCTAATATACTCATAATCATAATTCTCAAGTTTGGACACAGTTATTAATGAGTTAGTATATTTGTCATTTAAATATATATTTTTAATTATATCTATTAACAAATGGCTATAAATACTCGTAGAAATTAGGTTATATGGACAAATGTGTAGAAATACCAAGAAAGTTTTATTATTTTGGGTATTAGGATTACATGGCGGCCATCTTGGAAAATGGCTGACAAATTGGATTCTTGAATGGCAAGGACTGTTCTCCCAAGTAAAGCCTGCAATTTTGGGGCAAAGAACTCCCTAATTTATCCCAATAAAGATTGAACTTTGGCTATACAAACATATATTGGTATTTTTTCACGATAACTGTCATATGGCGGCCATCTTGGAAACTGGCCACCTAAGGGAATTTCAGGTGGATAGCACTTTTTTCTTAAAGTCTACCTCCCAGTGAGTATTTCTGCCAAATTAGACGCTTGTATCATCAAATGGACAAATCGTATGGCTTATCTGCTCCACTAAAACGTGTGTATGAGGCCTACTTTGGATTTTCAATTTGGGTGGCTAGAATTCAAGACTATATAATTAGGAATAAGTCAGTAATGTGTCCCGTGCGACAAATGCGTTTTTAAATTATGGTACAGAGGAGCTGAGCACAACTAACATGCATTTTTAGGACTACACAGTTTTGATACTATTGACTTACAGTGTGGTTTGCTCATTAGTTCTCTAATACCTAGTTCACACAATATTAGCAATCGCATGGTTTATCACATATAGACTGATAAACCTGATGAATGTAGGTCTTGGAACTCGGATTATTTTTTTCATAAATTAGATCTAAGGGTATATAAACATAACTTTTACCCCCTTTATGGGTAATTAACTGTGAACATGCGGTTACTCAGAGAATCCGTAGTATGAAAAATGAGTGTTTAACTGTTTTTTATAACGAATTTGGTACGAAAACTAATTAACCTAATAACAGCTAGTTGGTGGGGAAATATTCCTTTTTTTTTTATGTACCCACAGCACTTTATAGACACAAAGCTAGTGTTTAAGAGTCATTAAAAACATATTTTCCTCTCCTATTTCTTCTTTACGTTGAAATTTTTTCAGAGATGAATTCATGAAGTATACCTTCGTTCCTACCTGAATTTTTTCTTTTCCGTTAGAATTACAAATCGCCAAGGGAAATAAAATTAAATGAGTATAAAACTACACCCAATCTCTCTCTTCTTTCTTATTCTACACAATAAACCACAACTGCTTGTCTTTGCATGTAAACATCTCTTAATGACTCATCTATCAAATATGCTTATTAAAAGGAATTTAGTGTTTGCAGTTCTTGTGTTTTCAACCAGAAAAAAAAGAGAAAAACATTAGTTTACTGAAATTTTTATCGCATTAAAGTTTGACAGGCCTCTTGGCTATCAGCATCTTCATAAATTTCCCCAACATTTCTATGCGTTAGATGCCAAGTAAATGGAATTTCGCAGAAGGATCCTGATGAATGGCTGGAGGAATGAATAGCTGAAAGGTATTTGGGGCGCGCAATAAATATTTTCAAAGCGTTAACTTCATTCCTTCTCTCTCTCTCTCTCTCTCTTAGTATCATTTGAAGTGATGAATACATGAATCAAATATTCGTTTGTTCATGGCAAACAGCAATCAAGACTTTTTATGACTCTGCACTCATGTTTCATTAAATCAAGTCGCACTTTTTCCTTTTCTAATTAAATGTTCCCTTAATTAGAATTTTTATGAGTATTTGCGATATCCTTAGCAGTGCATACCAGGCTCATATCGGTCTCTCTCTCTCTCTCTCTCTCTCTCTCTCTCTCTCTCTCTCTCTCTCTCTCTCTCACATCTGTAATTTCTCTATCTATCTATCTATCTATCTATCTATCTATCTATCTATATATATATATATATATATATATATATATATATATATATATATATATATATATATATATATACATACATACATACACACACACACACACACATATATATATATATATATATATATATATATATATATATATATATATATACTGTATATATTTATATATATACATATATATATATACACACATATATATCTTTATATATATATAGGTAAAAATTTTCCCAGACTTTTCCTTTTTTTCTCTGGTGAGTGGGCCATGTCACCTGCTGGCTTGGATTGAGTTTCCAGTAGCTTTGACTTCCAGCCCAGTGGTCTTAGTCATCCCTTTAACAGCATTCAATTTTTCTTTGTGTGACAAAAATATCTCAGAACTTCTTCTCCACTTCGCGTCTCATTTTCAAAATCTGATTATGAATACATAATGCTAGGGAAGAATTAAAAAAACCTCCCCCTTATTAAGTATACAGTAAAACAATTCTGCTTGCTTACATTCCACTTTTTGTCTAATACGACAATGTTGGACTACTCAGAAGTCATACTTCTCTCTTTATTATAAACATTTAAAGGGTACACTTAAATGTATTATTTACTTTCTTTCCTAATTGTACCTCATTTAAAATTCAAATGAAAATCTGTATTCATATGCAATTACATATAAGTACATGCATTACACATTTTTTTAAATTACAGAGATAAAATCTTACTCAACACAGAGAAAGTCTAAAGTAAAAAATAGTTTCGTTCTGCTTCGTAACAGGTAATCAATGTGTTCTCCTTGCTGTCTATCAATGCTTTAATTAAACTGATCTCCCACATCTCTTCACATTTATCATACTTCTTTAATAACTGCTTAATACTTACAGTAGTATCGTCACGTAAACAATTGCCGACATCGATAGTTGCATTTAACGAAATAAATGAAAATGTTTTATACACAATTGATCCTAAAGTTACAAAGCAGTTAGTGAAATAAAAAGAAATAATTTTTGATTCGTGACTGAATCCATTCCTAAAAAATGAAAAAAAAAAACACTATCACTAATGTCCTTTACCGGTGAAGAGGACATCATTATCTAATCACTCACACTAACTTTCATATCTAAGACTTCGAAACTAACATTGCTTCTCACAGCCGCATTCTGGCAGATTCATTTTAAAAATGGCCCTTTAAAGATTAACCCCTCCTGGTAATCAGAGCAATAAAGTTTCTCTCCTTGAAGAGAACCTTCATTATTCTGACTCTTTTAGTAGTTAGCTGGAGGCATCACTCGACTTAAATGGCATTGGATGATATTTGTTGGAAATATGAAGTTTTCTCCTAGGAAAAACTTCACATTTTCAACAAATATCATCCAAATCCATTTAAGCCGAGTGATGCCTTCGGCTAACTTCTAAAAGAGTTGAAGATTTTTATGAAAGAAACAAGGAAAGAAAGAAAGAAAAGAAAAAGGTCATATTTCAACATCAACGGACGGAGTCTGTTCAAAATAAGTAGAAATGTTAATCAAGTTAAGTCCCCCTCGCAGCTAAAATAACAAAAATGTCTCCTCATTCTCAGAAACATGCCTTTGAGCATCTCCATTCTCACTAAGAAAGAAGAAATGAACGTCAATGTACGAAGGTTTTAGGAAGCTAAGTTGTTCTTTTCATTTTTTTTTATCTAACATTCCCACTTTTGGGAATTGATGGCCTTCATTTATCTTGTTATAAGAGACTAGCGGAAAATATTCTCCTCCAGAGCCCTAATGCCTCAAAGTAAATGGCTCCATCTATTCCGTTTCACTTACAAAATTTTTCGGGCCATCATTTTCCAAGCCCCTTTCAGTGCTGCATTTATCTGGAGTTCCTTAGAGGAAGTCCATACATTATTTTTCTATACATTTTCCAGCTTAGGGGATCTTTATTATTCACATTCACGAAAACAACTTCCTCTTAAAATGATTTTTTTTAAGAAAAATTTTTGGCAATCCGCATTTCAATATTTTAATTTGTTTTTTATACAAGACTAGTTGTAAATAATGGAAAAACAGTATCGTTTTAGTCTCGTTGTAAGAGAGAATATTTTTAATGATAATAAGAGTACAAATGATATTTGAGTCTGTCCGATGTTGTAGCCTACTTGGCCACAGTCTTATATTAAAGCGGTAACAGAACTTCACTGGGCAAGCAGTTCGGGTAGTATTTTCAGAAAGGAAGCAATATAAAAAAGAAATATTTTAATCTGACATTAGAAGAGACCATAGGTCTTCCCTTTCTTATCCTTTAAGGTTATACTTTTGTTTGCTCCTTCCATTCGTTATCTACAATTGTGTACTACCGCTCTTGCTCATAAAAAAAACCAATAATATATATGTAGTATACTTTCGGAGCATGTAAAAATCTTTTCTAAAAAAAGGTTGGCTTTCTTATATTTTATGAATTACACTTAAAGGACACAATAAGTTTTCTTTGCAATTGCAGATTGTAATAAACCATTCCTAGAAGATATGAGTTATTCTAGGTGTCACCCATTCATTTTTTACGAGGTTCTAAGAAATTCATGCCAGTACATTAAAAATATCTTTTCCAATGAAGCCGTAAGGAAAATGTAAATGAATATAGAACAAAAGTAGAGAAGAGAGATGAGTCTGATAATCATAAAATAAATTACTTCAATGTTATAAACTTGATTATATTGGGAGTTTCCATTTTCTCTTTCTTTTACACAAAGTAAAAGAAAAATAAAGACTTCCTTCTTAATTTTACTCTCTCTCACCAGTGTCGAGGGTAATCTCTCAAATCCATTTCGACGTGGGAGGAGAAGTTAAATTATCGTTTATGCAGATTAGCTAATCTGAATACGAAGTGTTTTCGGTCATTTATCATATACTTTTACATCTTAATCTCATAATTACGGAACTTACAGGTTTTTATTTTGCATTATGAATTAGATTCGCCTCTGGATACTGTTACATTTTAGCCTTTTTTTTTCTTGTCCTAAAAGTATCTTTAGACTTTTATGTATTTTTTCTCTCATAAAAATAAGAAATACAGCAAAAAAAATTATGGGACAACAACCTAATTTTTCTATAATTACTTTCATACTATACAATGAAAAATTCCCTGTTATAAACATCTGTACTTCACACCAGACCAACATAGTGTCAGACTATCCTTGAATGCCTCTGATTCTCCATCTAAACTGTAATCGTATAATACCGAGAAACCTTACAGTATTACACAAAAGAAAAGTGCAAATATTTCAAAGGCATTTCAAAGGCACTCCAATGAGAATGATAAG
>NC_089784.1:6385503-6388003 GCF_040412425.1 Macrobrachium rosenbergii | reverse complement strand
ACGTCTTTCACGCCTTCTACATTTGGTTGCATTTTACATAAACGTCTTTCACGGCTTCTACATTTGGCATTTGCATTTACATAAACGTCTTTCACGGCTTCTCCATTTGGTTGCATTTAACATAAACGTCTTTCACGGCTTCTACATTTGGTTGCATTTTACATAAACGTCTTTCACGGCTTCTCCATTTGGTTGCATTTTACATAAACGTCTTTCACGGCTTCTACATTTGGTTGCATTTTACATAAACGTCTTTCACGGCTTCTACATTTGGTTGCATTTTACATAAACGTCTTTCACGGCTTCTACATTTGGTTGCATTTACATAAACGTCTTTCACGGCTTCTCCATTTGGTTGCATTTTACATAAACGTCTTTCACGGCTTCTACATTTGGTTGCATTTTACATAAACGTCTTTCACGGCTTCTACATTTGGTTGCATTTTACATAAACGTCTTTCACGGCTTCTACATTTGGTTGCATTTTACATAAACGTCTTTCACGGCTTCTACATTTGGTTGCATTTTACATAAACGTCTTTCACGGCTTCTACATTTAACATAAACGTTGCATTTACATAAACGTCTTTCACGGCTTCTCCATTTGGTTGCATTTTACATAAACGTCTTTCACGGCTTCTACATTTGGTTGCATTTTACATAAACGTCTTTCACGGCTTCTACATTTGGTTGCATTTTACGTCTTTCATAAACGTCTTTCACGGCTTCTACATTTGGTTGCATTTTACATAAACGTCTTTCACGGCTTCTACATTTGGTTGCATTTTACATAAACGTCTTTCACGGCTTCTACATTTGGTTGCATTTTACATAAACGTCTTTCACGGCTTCTACATTTGGTTGCATTTTACATAAACGTCTTTCACATTTGGTTGGCTTTCTACATTTGGTTGCATTTTACATACACGTCTTTCACGGCTTCTACATTTGGTTGCATTTACATAAACGTCTTTCACGGCTTCTACATTTTTGCATTTACATAAACGTTGCATTTTACATAAACGTCGTTTCACGGCTTCTACATTTGGTTGCATTTTACATAAACGTAATATGGGTGTGATGATGTACTCTCCAAAAGGAAATATACATTGGTAGTGCCTATAATCAAAAGATTGCCAAATTTTATCTTGACAGAATGAAAGTCAATGAAATGTAAGGTATGAAAGTTTTTAACGACGCCAGTGTGACTAGGCTGAAAGGGGGAAAACTTGGAAACTTTAATGATGCATCGGTAATTTAGCTCGACCAGTAAGCTTTTCAAATCGCTGTTAAGAAATCTCGTTAGTTTCCTGGATGAATAGGTATCACACCACGTGAACATTACTGAGCTTGAATGATATTTTTCGTTCTTTTTCTTTGCTAAATCTTTCCCAATTACTCCTGGAATGGAGAGTAATCCCCAGAAAGACTCCAAGTGATCGATTTGGATATAAACCCAAAAAATAACTTATTTAACCTAAATGCATTTGCAGGAACCTCCGTGTCTTTCAGTGCCTTTCAGAAAACTTCTTGAACCATCTTCGATATTCTTAGCACTTATTTCAAGTTTATCCACTTCCATTAAGCATTTTAAACTTACAAAAAATATTTCAGCCATTCAGTTTCACTGTATTTCTAAATTTTCTCTTTTGTAGTGACAGTAAAATTTTGGTATTTTCTGGACCTTTTCTCCATCGCTGTTAATGATTTGATACAGTTTTTGCCGTTGTTTTTGACGTCAGTTCAAGCATTCCTAGTTATTCTATTTGTGTTATCTGTAACTTTCCAGCCTCTTGTCAGAGTTTTCTTGAGGTTAGTCTGTGCCTGAGAGACTTCTTAAATTTTCATAATGTTTGCTCAGATTTCCCTTGATTTCCCACTTGTCTCCCGACGTTTTCCTTAATCCACCTCGCTTCAAAAGTTTCCTGGTAAGCCAAGAGCGGACCCGAATCTTCCTTGCTGTCCGAAGGAGTTAACGAGACCGCAGGAAGACGAGATAATTTAATACAGGTCTTGGGGAAAGTTTTCATACTCCTCTCTCCCCTCTCCCTCTCTCTCTCTCTCCATCCTCATTCCCACCGTCATTTCCTACTTCCTTAATTTCCATGGAATGTTTCCGTTTTTTTATTCTTACTGTATCCTCTTCACGCCGGCAATGTTGATGTTTTCTCCGAAGCGTCATTTTTTTTCTTCAAGAATTTCACCGGTTCCTTTCGCCTCTATTGCGATTTATTTCTTGCTCTTCTCCTCTCTTTCCTTTTTCTTTTTTACTTCTTATTATTTCCGCCTGGTGTCGATGCTTTTGCAGGTGCACTTCCTTCTCCTTCATCATCCTCTTCGAAGGGTTCATATAACCTCATTTCTGTCTCATTTTTTGTCAGATTTTATATATATATATATATATATATATATATATATATATATATATATATATATATATATATATATATATATATATATATATATATATATAATGTCTTGCTTTCCTCTTGCCCTTGGT
>NC_089784.1:6368003-6380503 GCF_040412425.1 Macrobrachium rosenbergii | reverse complement strand
AGGAGGAGCAGGCTGGTTGGATACCCACTGAGTCCCGTGAAGAAGGAGACTGGGGTTTAAGGTAACCACTTGGGGATTTTTCCCATCAGACTTCTTAGTCTGTTATGCTAAACTCGCTATTGATCAGCCACTCAGGTGGGGATAGAACCCATGTATCTCTGACTGCTGCTTCAGCTAGCTCATGTTCGGGCCAAGTAATGTCTTCTCAATAAATTTCCTCTGCTTAGACCTGCGTGAAGATCTCTGAAGGAGCCACTAAAGTAGACTGGGTATCCCATAGGTCAGTCCATCAGGTCCCTGAAGATGAGCCTAGGATAAATCAATTGTCTCACTGGTCAAGACATCTTAGGAACAACCCCTAAAACAACCGTCAGGAGTAGTTTCTTTTTGGACGGTAGTTATAATCGTTGGTAATTAATAGTGTCGGTGTGTAGCAGATTCATTTCAACTCCTTAAATCTGCAAGTACATTGTTGAGTATTCAGGAGCATATTTTCCTTGGCTCTCAGATATGAACTGTTGAAAGGCACAAAAAAGATAAGAAAATGGTGACGTCTCTTTGAGGTGCTTAATGAAGACAGATGGAAAAGAGAAAAAGAGAGACTAGATTGAAGGAGAATAAAATGGACAAGCTTTTAAGCCGAACAGCAGGAGTGTTCCTTCCTTACTCAGTGCAGTTGGTCATAGGTGCAGCAATGGATGCTGGGCGTTTGACTTCTGTTTACGAATTTTCCCTTAATTTTAACAAGAAAATATACTGGTGACGTCACTATATATATGCATACATACATACATGTATACATACATACACGCCCACACACACATATATATAATATATATATAAAGAAAGAACATGTCATATAACTTTAATAGAAACTGTGTATAATAACAACAATTCTCTCTCTCTCTCTCTCTCTCTCTCTCTCTCTCTCTCTCTCTCTCTCTCTCTCTCTCTCTCTCTCTCTCTCGCTTCAAATACCGTTTTTCACTGTCGTCAACCTTTTGCATTTGTCTCGTAATTTATTTCGAAATATCACCACAGGCTGTAGAAAGAAAGTAATATGTCATACTTTTATTATTAACTATTTATTTTACTAACCATTTCTCTCTCTCTCTCTCTCTCTCTCTCTCTCTCTCTCTCTCTCTCTAAATACTATTTTTCACTGTCGTCAACCTTCTGCGTTTGTTCTTGTAATTTATTTCGAAATATCACCAGAGGCTATAGAAAGAAAATAACTTAACAAACCATTCTCTCTCTCTCTCTCTCTCTCTCTCTCTCTCTCTCTCTCTCTCTCTCTCTCTCTCTCTCTCTCCAAATATTTTTTCACTGTCGCCAACCTTTTGCGTTTGTCTTTCGTAATTTACCCCGGAATATGAGCAGAAGCTATGGAAAGAAAATATTGTCATATAACTTGAATATGAACTGTGTATTATAATAACTATTCTCTCTCTCTCTCTCTCTCTCTCTCTCTCTCTCTCTCTCTCTCTCTCTCTCTCTCTCTCTCTCTCTCTCCAAATATTCTTTTCTACTGTCGTCAATCTTTTGCGTTTGTCTCTCGTAATTTATTTCGAAATATGAACAGAGGCCGTGTGTTCCACTCGAGGCCTCTCTCCCCCTTTGATAAACGACCCTCCCAAATGGAAACTGGCTGAACTCCTGCGCCGAGGTTACGATTTAACTGTGCATAGATTCTCGTCCATCCTGTCAAAGCCTCTCCCCGAATCCCAGTTCTGTTCCAGCCTACATTTTCTTTTCAGCTTTGAGGCCTTTGTACAATTCCGCCATTGGCCGAAGCTCTCTACTTCAAAGACATTTCCGTACCGGTTTCCTTTTCCCGTGGAGAATCAGAGGCCTAAATATTTCATGTTAAGACTCAGGTGCAGTTTATTTCCTGGTGTCACTCAGGTAGCTCGTTGCCTCCTCCTTCTACTTTGCACAATGAATTCTTTGAAGTTATTAGCAGTTCCCTTTAATTTTTCTCTTCAGGGAAACAGTGGAAAATACTGGTGATGCTTGTGGTACAAAACAAAACGAAAAAAATATCTTCGTTTGAATTGGTGTTCCGGGTCTAGGCGAACTCTGCATATCAATTTTTCTCAACATCCAATTATTCTTATTCTCTGAACTGTTAACTATAATGGTCAGGAAGCCAGTCTTCATATGACATTATAACATTTCCTATTGTTTTACTTTTGTCTCACGTCTACCTTGCATTATTGCAAGTTATAATAATGAATTATTCTATTATATATCTTTAAAGAAATAATTCAGCAGGCAAGAAATGACTTATCGTTCCCACTACGACGCATATCGGTACAAGTTCTTTAGCAGAATTCATAGCTCTTGGAAGAGCAATACTCTCGTCTAACCGCTCGCACCCTCTCCATTCGTTGAAGTTTCATATCTGTTCCATAGTCTAAGGGTGATGAAAATCGTTTTCAAATGAACTGAGTAGATTTATGCCAGGTATGATGAAAAACGGGAGAGTTTTCTTTGGTTTTGGTCGGAATTCACAAATCGCAGTCGTTAGGGTGTAATGTCGACGGTTGTTAGTAGAGGAAGATAATTAAATGCCACAGACTGGTGTAGCTTCTCCTTCTGGATATATCTTTTACATTTCTTTATGGTTTTGCTTCTTGGACTCGTCTTAGCAAATATGATTTAAGTTAAAACACTTGGTAAAAGTTTATAAAACTATCTCAAATTTTAGCGTAATTGTTTCAAGATTATTTACATAATAATAATAATAATAATAATAATAATAATAATAATAATAATAATAATAATAATAATAATCATCATCATCATTTATATCTTAATTTTAGAAGCAACCCGTTTTTGTGATATCATATACGGAATCACTTCTTAACTCAATTATTAAAGTCACAAATTAGTTATATATATATATATATATATATATAATATATGTATGTGTGTGTGTCTGAAAGAGAAGGAAGGGGAGAGAGCGTATGAATAAATTGGCAAACTAAGGTGTTGATCTGTATAGACAATGAAGTTTTCTCATAACGCACTTGGTTGGATTTTTGGAACAAAGACAGCTTACGGCTTGCACTCCTCATCTTCTTTCATTGTCGTTTCTTGATTTTCAAATAGTTTTACGAATACAAACTTGAGTTTATAACGCACAACGATTCTTATAATGGAACATTCTCTCTCCGTTTCCTATTTTATTTCTCTCAAAATATCGGAAAGAAATTGTAAACAAGGACCCAGGAATAAACAAAACTTTGTAATATACAACGGTAACGATGAAAAGTTGTACTATCTCTCTCTCTCTCTCTCTCTCTCTCTCTGTCAGAGATCAACCTGGCATACTCTTACACCTGTATTACAGTGGTTTCATTTTCTTCAAAATATACGGCATACATTTCTCGATAATGTCTCCGAAATGCAAAAAAAGTGTACAGAATAAATACTCTGCGCGTAACAAAATATACTCTCTGTTTCTGAATCTTCTTCTGCCTCCATCAAGGAACATTGCATAAACCTTTAAACTGTGATGGCCAGGACTTGAGCCGATAGCCGAACAATGAAATGACAAAACGACGGAATCTCAGCGGGAAACTAAATCCCAAACTTTGCCGGACTCGGCAAAAGTGTAATTCATCCCCGACGAAGTTGAAATCCCTCAAAGTCAGGCAGCAACATTGCTCGATTATGGCCCGTCCTGCCATGCCCCTGGCTTGACCGTGGTCGCAGCGGATAATGGTCTTTAACTGCCTCCTCCCTTCATATGTCTGGCGGTATCAAATAGCTGCAATAACACGAAGTGGTCCGAATTCCCTTCCCTGCCCGGAGGGAGGCTGCACAAGTTCAGCTCCTGTTTGCTTGACGATTACATGACCAGAGTCAGTGGGGTCATGTTTTGGGATCCACTTCATTCCCTTATTTTCTGATCATAGTCTTTATGAAAGGTGCATCGCACACATTTTTAATAGTTTATTTACCTTTGGAGGAAGAGGAGCAATTTCTGACGGGTACTGTCTCAAATATAAATACCCTAATTTTAAAATTTATTCTAATATGAGTTCAAGCTTCACCATCATATTCTTCAGAGTCTTCGTTCAATACAGCTTGATAGGAATAATTTCTAACGTCTCGTTGTAATACTTTCAGATTTCATTTTATAGATATGTTGTTCCTTACTCACTGTTAGGATGTTCTTTGAACAAGTTTACTTCAACGTTAAGCTCAAAGACGATACCTGCCACATCTTTTCTCCTAATATAAAGTACTACGGCTTATAATTCACGAATATGTGGGGTCGCGTTTATTTTGCATATTCTTGAAATTCTTTCTATTCATTCTGAATCGGAGTTTTATTGCAATAACTAATACCAAGTATTCCATATAAGGTAAACTTTACACGAATTTATGAAACATTTCATCTGCCTTGTTGAATATACATAACATTTCTAGAAATTATGGTTTTTCCTTAGTTATCAGCAACATCTAATCCCAGAAAATAACATATTCATTTACTTTGATAATATATTCATTTACTTTGATATTATGCCATCAGAAAACTAACATTACTTGAGGAGGTCGTGACTGTTATGGTTATTTCATTATGACAATAAGAAATGGCTTAAGAAAAATTAACAAGCCGCCAGCGAGTAAAAGGAAGTTGTGACGAGTGATTGTAAGTTCTCCGGGGAGGCTAAAAGTGTTTGTCTTCCTCACCAAACGACATAAACTTCAGAGAGTGTAGAATCTGCAAGCGCCATCAAATAATCATTAAAACATTCTTAAACAATACTTGAGACTTCTGAGTGAAAATTTTATTCAGTAAAAACCATCTTAACTGCCCATAAAAGGACTTTACTCTACTGCATGAAGGCATTACACCTCATCTCAGAAATGAAAAACTAGGCATTCATGGACTTTAATTGGATGTTATCACTAGAAAAGCCGAAAGTATAAATGATCAGAAGCAAAAATTACCAGCAGATATGTATATAAATATGTAAGTATATATATATATATATATATATATATATGCATATACATACAGTATATATATATATATATATATATATATATATATATATATATATATATATATATATATATATATATATATATATATATATATATATATATTTATATGTATGTACACACACATATATATATGTATATATACATATACATGTACATACGTACATACGTACATACATGCATACATATGTACAACAGTTCCCTAAGGTTCCATGATGACTTAATTCTATTTCCGTCAAATACTAGACTTCCCTCTCCGCCATATTGCCTCCGCCTGCTTAAATAAGATGACGTAATTTCCTCCTCCTGTTCATCAAAGAGTTTATTATTCATTTTTTCATATCTGTATGTTTACTATCTTATCATAATTTATATTCCCTCGTCCGAAAAAAAAATTGGATCTCAAATTTTCCAGGAAAATAAACACTCCGTGATTAATACAGCCCCGTACCTAAACTACATTGATTTTGCATCATTAAGTTCAAAATTTATGGTCTGAAAAGAGTTTCTGTGCTGATATATTTTCTCTCACTTATCATGCAAATTCTCACGATAGAGCCATTTTTCTTGTGCTCATCCCTTGCATACATAAACTATCCTCAGTCTTTACAAACACATTATAAAAGTCTCTTTATCTACACTCGCTATTCGTTCTTGAAATATGAAATGTTATTTATGCATCAATTGCATATGTGTCTGGGCTAGGAGAGAGAGAGAGAGAGAGAGAGAGAGAGAGAGAGAGAGAGAGAGAGAGAGAGAGAGAGAGAGAGAGAGAGAGAGAGAGAGAGAGAGAGTTCCCCAATTTAATATCTTTCAACCCTTTAATATTTATATTTCACATAAAAACATCACCATGAACAAGAGCACTTCAGTTTTATATAATATTCTCCGTGAACGAGTTTTACATTGTGCGTTTTGCGAGAACGTCATGTCTGCCTCGTAAAATTTCAGCCCACAATATTTCCGCCTTTATGAAAGGTGAAAGCAAGTTATGTTAAGGCTTAGTAAAATTAGGTTAGATCAAGTTAGATTGGGACAGAATTAACTACCCGGCGAGCCGAGAAACTTGAGGACGAAACGACTTGGGAACGACTTGACGGGAATGGGCTGATTTTTTTCCTGAGTTCCCAACTGGTCTTCAGCCTCCGTTCTTACCACGTGTCCCGACCATTCTTTAAATCTGATCTGTTAAGTTTAGTTTCTTATCATTTACCAACGTATTTCTGAATATAATCTTCAAGTAATTCGATTTATCTCTTAAATTTCTCTGTCGTCTGTCTTTAGTTTCAAGCTATTTATCTATTCGCGCATTTTTGCGTTAGAAATGTTTTCTTAATATTAGTGTACATCCACGTATAGGAAAAAATTAAAATTTATATATACATATGTATATATATACTGTATATGTGTGGTTGTGTGTGTGTGTGCGCGCGCGTGTATGTGTGTTTATTTATTTATAAGTATGTATGTTTATGTTGGTGCACCGGTATGTTCAAATATTACCCACAAATAATAACAACAATATGTCGTATCTAGAACTGTCCTGCATCTCTTATCTTTCAAAAGATACAAAGTTGATATAGATTCAAGAATTAGGAACAGATATGCGGTATTTATATTTAGCCCAAATTACCGTTTCTTTTCATGCCACTGCGGTTGCATGGAAAACGAAAAAGAAAGCGATTGATTGTTCTGGTTCTGCTGAGCTGAATTGTGGAATAAGCCATTTGTATTCCCTATTGGTATCCAAGTCATCGAAGCGCTGTTAAAGACTCATGGGTCATTAGGCACGGAAAAAAAAAAAAAAGCCTCGCGTCATCAGCCAAGGTTCCAGGGTCTGGAATGCCTGGAAAGCACAGGAAAGAAAGAAAGAAAGAAAGCTCTCTGTCGTCCATAGTAAAAGCATTGTGAGGAAGAAGAGCAGGGTGTTTATGATAACCTAAAGCAATATATCTATTATTATTATTATTATTATTATTATTATTATTATTATTATTATTATTATTATTATTATTATTATTAAGAAGATGAACCCTATTCATATGGAACAAGCTTGAAATTCAAGCTTCCAAAGAATGTGGTGTTCATTAGGAAGGAGTCTTCTTCTTCTTTTAACGTGCTTTTTTCCCATTTTTGTATGGGGTGAGCACGATTATTTTTGAAGGACTTTTGATTTGGCTTTGGGGTAGACCTGTAGTCTCGATCGGCTGCCCTGCCTGACATCGCTTAGACCCCGGTAGCGTATGTTTCATGTATCATACCCGACCCAACGGCCTTTCTTCCCAGCAGCGAGAAGTTGTTGCGCGGGTAGGGCGAGAGTTCGAGACGTGTGAGATGATTGTTATGTTTTTAGAAGGTGTTGTAGTGGCTTTGTTTTGTGTGTATTTAGTCTGTAACACCCATTTGCTTTTAAGCAAACCTATCCGTTGATTACATATATAATCCCGGGATGTCTACACGGATAGCAAAGTGTCTGCCTCTCTGATCAGTCGGTTGCGAGAGGAGGTAAAGGGAAATGCAGAAAGAAGAGATCTCGCTTATTGAAGAAGAACAAAAATAAATTCATAAATAGATAAAAATGTATTAAAATGCAAGGAGAATAGTATTAGCGTAATAACGCATTGCATCTGCGCCTGAACTTCTGAATCTTCTGAATATCCTACAACTGGATGAAGCCCGCCTGATGGACCGAGTCAGAGCGAAAAAAAGAGCCTCCAAAAATAAATACCAATGATGATGATATTGATTCACTTTAGGAATAACATTTCTTCTAGCTATAAACGTTGGTGTAAAAAGACTGTATTTGACGCATCAGCACAACTGGTAATATTTTGCCGTTGTTTTATTGGTATCTATAAATTGATGTTGCATTTAAAACTACTTCTATTTATAACGGCCGTAATAGCTTACAGCGGCATTTACTCTAGAGCATTCTTGGAAAAAGTATTGGTAAGAGCATCATTAATGTGTAGCATATAAATTGGCGTTTAAAAATATCGTAAACACGTTTTTCTAATGTATATTTGTGACTAAATATTATAGTAATCATTAAAACTATTGCATTTAATCTCGGTACAAACACAATTAGCCTGCCACGCAGCTCTGAATAATTATTGAAAGATTTTTCAAAGAAGCAATTAAACGGAACAAAAACTAACAAAAAAATTACATACTTAACAAACATTTAATCGCATATTTTAATAACTATTCCCTTTGTTTCCGAGAGAATCCAGTATAAAATGCATTCTAAATACGTAAAACGAATCAAACATAAGTAACGCGAAAGGTCATCCACGTGTCACTGAATAAAATATGAAGAACTAATGGCATGGAAAATTCGACTAGAGTAACAATGACATGAAGCACCACTGTAATGATGCGTTATGACATGAAATATCATTGCCAGCGAATATTAATGGCACGAATCGTCGGTAACGATGCGTTGGGACAGGAATTATCATCGGCATAGAATATTAATGACGTGACTGCTCAGTGGTGCAGAACGCATGAAGCATCAATGACCCGGACTGGATGATACAAATTGGGTGTTGAAGATATCAATTAGCACCTCATTCCGGACGTCTTAATTCACCTGCTACGTAAGTTTGTTTTCCGAATTGTTTGTGTGTTTGCATCTGTTTTCAAACAGTGCCGACCACCGTCCTTGAAATTTCACTAAGCGCGCTTGATTATGTCACTCCGTTCCGTTTCGCGATTTTACTCAAGCTCAACGCAGTCAACAGCCTTTAAAATTCAGTTAACATATCAACCAGTCTGTTTTGGTTTGTCATCTCTCCGGTTATTCTTTTGGAGTGTGTATTTACTCAAAATCATGTTAGCTAGTTTGTGCATGTCTTATTAGCGTCTGTGTCAGCGAACGTAAACCCTGGTCGTAGTATTTGACTGAGCCCGTAACTTGCCGGCACGGGCTCTTGCCCCCAGAGCAGCCCTTAAAACCCTAGTCGGCAAAAATGCATGAAAACTGATATTGCATATGGATTTCAGGCTTCATTGAAAACTGAATTCCATATCCTTCAACCTCTCTCTCTCTCTCTAGGGGTGGAAAGGTCTTATGAAAATAACGTATAACAAAGTACTTCTGGAAGATATGTCCATCTCCCGTATCCTACTGTGTTTGTGAGTGTCCACCATTCAATAAAAACAGTAAACAGAATAAAGTGTCTAATCTGACTCAGAAGAATATGATGCATCGACCCCTGGTAGGGAAAGCATTGGCAGTGAAGGGAAAGGAACAATTCCGTGCTGTGGCCAGATTATGCATCATATTTCTAAACTTTGTGAAATTGAAAGTGACCTCTGTTTATGTACAGGTATTGCAGCTATACACATGATTATGTTATTTTTTGTTTTCTAATTCAGAGGTTGATCAAAAACTGAGATATGCAAGTCTTTACTATTTTCATGTTCAATGATAGTTATTTTGCTTGTTAAGTTTAGCAACTGGCAAGCCTTTTAGGTTTCCAATATGCAATAAGCGCAAGTCTCTTCTCAAAGATTCGTTTAGGATAAAAAATAGGGATCAGATAGTTTTGTTTAATAAAGTATTTGTTTATGTACACAGAGCATTGGAATAGTTCCCAATTTGTTGTTTTATTTTTTTTTTTTTTTTTTTTTTTTTTTTTTTTGAGAGAGAGAGAGAGAGAGAGAGAGAGAGAGAGAGAGAGAGAGAGAGAGAGAGAGAGAGAGAGAGAGAGAGAGAAATATCTAAGAGTCAGCAGTTCTAAAGTTGACGCAAATCCTTCTGCTCTTTAGGCAAATAGCTTTTTCATATTTTCTTGCACGTAAATACTCTCACTTAGGGTTAGAGGATTCCAACATAAATTATAACAAGTAAAAACTAAGGATAAAATCCCCGGCAACATTACTGTGATGTGAGGTCCATAAACTATCTTTTGCTGTGGCAGTACACTTCGTATCAAAACATAAAACAGGGATTAGGAAAAAAATTTACTCTTTTGTTGGTGAATACTTTCCTGAAGCTTCTGTGCATAAAAGGTTTTACTTTAATCTCCTAGAATTCTGTTGAAACTAGTCATTCAGGAGACTCAAAGATATTTAAATTTTCTGTTAAGATGGATTTATTTTTATAAAAAAAAAAAAGAATGAGGTCATTCATGGTGACAATTTGCAGATCTTGTAATTACATGCGCCAAAGAGCAAAATGACCTGGCACATTTTACCGAAGTCCCATTCTTAAAGCACGTCAAGCTTACTAATATCTGACAGAAAACGATCGCCACGTTGGAATGCTATATATCAGCATTATTTGGATTTCAGGAGGAATAGACTAGACTATACAATTTAGGCCGAAGGCCAAGCGCTGTGACCTATGAGGTCATTCGACGCTGAAAGGAAAATTGAGAGTTTAAAAGGAAAGAAATGGGTTGCAGCTAGGGGCCGAAGGGACGCTGCAAAAGAACCTTAAGTAATGCCTACAGTGCACCGCGCGTGAGGTGCACTGACGGTACTACCCCCTCCCACCCCACGGGGGGATTTTTGTAGGACAAGGAATTACCATTGTTTATGTACCTTGTACGAGTATACCCGTATGGCTCGAGTCTGAAGGTAAATAAAATAAAAAAATATCTCTGATGAAGATCAGATAATGCTGACAGATGCGATATATCGTCAAAATTGTAACGGCACTGCTATCACCACCACTAGGACTAACGGCATCACTGCTGATATAATTCTACAATGAAAGACGATGTGATAAATACACACACACACACACACATATATATATATATATATATATATATATATATATATATATATATATATATATATATATATATATATATATATATATATATATATACATATATATATATATAATAAATATAAAAATAATATAATTATATATATATATAATTGATACCAATAAGATGAAATAAAGGCAAAAAAAATAAATAAGTTTCACCTCTTGAGGATACATTTGCATTGGTGTTATATAAACACACACACACAAACATACTGTATATATATATATATATATATATATATATATATATATATATATATATATATATATATGCTGTGTATGTCTGTGTGTATAAAGCTATGACACTTACAGATTGTAACAGGCGAAGAAAAATTACATAAAATAGATTTTTCTTCTTCAGGGAACATTCGCATTTCTATACTAGGCTTAAAATTACATTATCAATAACACTTAGCGCGCGCGCGTGTGTGTGTGTGTGTGTGTGTGTGTGTGTGTGTGTGTGTGTGTGAGAGAGAGAGAGAGAGAGAGAGAGAGAGAGAGAGAGAGAGAGAGAGAGAGAGAGAGAGACGCTTCGTACGATGCTTAGGTTACGAGTAAAGAACGTTATAAGGATTTAAACATTTTCGTATCGTAAAGTAAATAAAATTATTGATGTAATATATCTGTAGCGAGCTTGAAATCACTTTATCACTAAGAGAGAGAGAGAGAGAGAGAGAGAGAGAGAGAGAGAGAGAGAGAGAGAGAGAGAGAGAGAGAGAGAGAGACTGGCATAAACCAAACAAAGGAAGACCACGTGACAAAATAATAAGTAAAACGGTTAACTCCGAAAAAAAGGGGAAGATAATTTTATAGTGACAAACATACGAAGAAGATATAAAGGATGACTGTCAGTAAATGCATAGCAAAGAAATTCTGACAACAAAGGACCATCTATTTTAACCTAATTATACAGAATGATTATAATAATTTTTAAGTGCTAGATATGCACGTATTCCTTTGGGGGGGTTGTAATAGAATTACTGTCTCTTTTAATTCCTGAGGAACATTACAATGGAACTTTTACCAAAAATCTTTACCAGGCCTTTATTGCCAAATTCAATTTGCCTCTTTTGGCTGCATGCGAAATATTTTTTTAAAGCTTTGGCAACGCCATCAGAAATAGATTAGTGCTTCGCTTAGGGAATGTAATTTTGTTTTCTCGCAATCCTTTGCCTCCCTCTCTCTAGGAAGACCTTTGAAGAACAAAGCCATTAGCAAAATTTCTTATTTATGCAAAATAAAACTTAAAAAGGCAAGGGTGGGGGGGGGAAATCACAACAGAATATTTACAAACTCTTTTTAAAAAGGGATTATGTTTAGTGTTGGCGTTTAGTAAAATCAATATTGAAACATAAAATTTTATAGTTTATTTTCGTTACTGATTTAGCGCTAAGAGGCCTTAAAATGGACTTGTGGCAAGAGCCTCTGGTTTCTCAGTAGACCTTTCTAATAGATTTGATGGCTACAAAGTCCTTCATTCTAGACATCAAGACATAACGACATAAACAGAATGAGTCAAATCAGACTCTCCTGGAAATGTTGTATATTTTAGTGAGGGTTCTTGTGTATTCATGAAAATTTCATGATAGTTCAAAAATGCATGAAAAATGTGTTGCAAGCATTTCAGTTACAATTACCAGAATACTACAGAAATTATGAAAATTCTAAGGTCAAAGTAACAGGTTCAGAAACACGA
>NC_089784.1:6358003-6365503 GCF_040412425.1 Macrobrachium rosenbergii | reverse complement strand
ATGTCGGTGGGGGAACGGGAAGGCAAGGGAGACAGCAGCGCCGGGTTCCGGTGCGCGTAGCGTGCACCAACAAGCTCGTAATAATAATAATAATAATAATAATAATAATAATAATAATAATAATAATAATAATAAACAGTCGAATATAAAACGAAGTACCTTCTGAAGGGAAGAGTACGCTTTTTGAAAAAAAAATGGAAGTACGATAAAGGGGAGTGCTTGCAGTTAATGGTGAAATAAGAAAAACTCGGGTAAAATAATAATACGCTAGATTCTCGTCTTTCGTTTTGTTTGTATGCTGCACGTGGACAGGGATTACCAAGTTCATTAGCAAGCCTTCCTTTTCTGGATTAACCACCTCTAAGTAGAAAAAAGGAAATAGATGAGTAAAACTGAAATTACATTTGCCATGGCTGAAACTTTATAATTGTTTGTACGGACACGTCACATTTCAAATAGAATTTCTTATGAAATTGGTCTTAATTCTTTTGTGAATAACATAATTAACATTATCATCATAATTACAGATAATTATGTCCTAAGTTAATGACATCATTACAAGAATATATGTCACACGTCAAGAAACGATCACTGTAACCTCAGCAAGTTAGACTTTTCGAAGCCGATTAGAGCGTAAACTCGTCGAACAGTGTAGTAAATGGACAATTCCAACGATTGATGTGACACTGTTCTTGCGTTTCCCATCTAGAAGGGGTATTAGACCTCCGACGGAACAAGAGTAGACCTGTCAAAATGGGGTCATTAGCACTACATATGGAGTGTCTGTATGTATCTTCGTAACCTAGAATCATGGGCAACGTTATACAATAATCGGAGAGCTTAGCGGATCTTGGCGGATATTCTTCGTATAGTTTAAACTGTGAGGCCCTTACCTGTTTCTTAGAAGAAAGTGTAGAAAAAAAATTATATATGCAAGGCAGAATTTGCTTTGCTTTATGATATCTGTTTTATTCCCTCATAAAGTTGGGAGTAAATTTATGGATTTAGTAATATATATATATATATATATATATATATATATATATATATATATATATATATATATATATATATATTATATATGTATATATATACATATATATTATATATATACATGTATGTATGTACAGTATACATAGTAAGGAATACTGGCGATCAAATTAATATTAATAACAGAAGTGAGTGTCAGTGTTCATACTTAGCACTGATTTATCAAACATATACAACCTAGTTTATCAGAAAACAGAAACATACAGAGTGTATATATATATATATATATATATATATATATATATATATATATATATATATATATATATATGTGTGTGTGTGTGTGTGTGTGTGTGTGTGTGTGTGTTTCTGTTTTCTGGTAAACTAGGTTGTATGTTTGATGATAATTCAGTGTAAACTATGAACAATGACACTCGTTTCTCTCATCACTATTATTCCTTACCATTCCAATACCTCCGATGGCGATGTCTAATTTGGTTTCTGAAACATCGGTTTAATTAATATTAAAATATTTACTAGTGTTCCCATCCGTCTAAAATGGTGATTTTAAAAGGGTATGGATCGAGTTGGTAAGCCCCAGCTTTGGAACATTTCTGCATCTCGAACCGAGGTATCTTCAGTCTGCATACCTACCTATATATGAGCAGTTAGCGAGGAAAGCCGGTCCCTGGCCGAACGAAGGCAATTCAAAATACGTTCATTTTGAATTCCATCGCTTTTACTTCAAAACAGTCAGCCGCATGTTAATACAGAATCGTGTGTCTCTATAATGAAATCATCAATATTATCATTATATTCGAGTGCATGCTCTGCATAAAATTCACTTCAAAACCGCATGACTTAGCACTACTTTCTTATTATTATATATATATATATATATATATATATATATATATATATATATATATATATATATATATATATATATATATATATATATATATATATATATATACATATACACACACGCGCATTATGAATCATCCGTCTTACGGAGTTACGTCTATTCATATGCATACATGTACGTGTCCCACAGAAACTTGGGACAGCAGTGGTCGTGAGCGACAAGGGTGAGAGCGGAATGAATATGGATGAGGCTAAAGCTCCTGACAGTTAGGTAGTTTTGATATACCGTATTCCATCCACGATCCCAAAAGGGATGTTTGGGGGAAACTGTATTCTGTCTCTAACCTCGTGTTACACAACATGATATATGTTCGCTGAGGGATGGCCATTTGCATATTAAATTCCTCGCGGCACCACACAATGGAATGCTTTACACTAATTTTGAAGATCTACTCCGTTTAAAGTACTTTTACCTAACGTTTTTCATTTACATTGCAAAGGGGTTGAATTTTTTACATACCACAGATTTTTCACATACCATTTATATATCTTTATTGAGTCTGTTTATATATTTGAATGCTTACGTATCCAACAGATCTGAGCTATACTTTCACGCTGGAGAGCCGAGTCATAACAGGAACAGAAGAAAGGGGCTATGACGATGTTGGCTCATTGTGAGAAAAGAAAAACCTCAAAGGGAAATACACACACACACAAACACACACACACACATATATATATATATATATATATATATATATATATATATATATATATATATATATATATATATATATATATATATATATATATATATGTGTGTGTGTGTGTGTGTGTGTGTGTGTGTGTGTGTGTAATTTTCATAGCCACAATGCCTTCTTCTCGAATTCCTCCCGCTTTTTGGATACGCTTGTCCTACAAAGCCTTAAGATCAAAGTGCAAGAAATATGAAGAAATTATGAGGTTCAGTAGCAGGAAATGAACCGGGCTCCATAATGACAACTAGGTCACGTTGCCGACCTGACCTCGGCAACGTGACCTAGTTGTGATTATGGAACCCGGGTTCGTTTCCTGCTACCGGTCCTCATAATTTCTTCATATTTCTTGCACTTGGATCTTAAGGCTTTGTAGTGACAAGCGTATCCAAAAAATCGCGAAGAATTCGAGAAGTTAAGAGAGTATTGTGGCTATTACAATTATATTTGTATCTGGTAAAATATGACCAGTAGATTTACACATTACACACACACACACACACACATATATATATATATATATATATATATATATATATATATATATATATATATATATATATATATATATATATATATATATATATATATATATATATATATATATATGTGTGTATATATAAATGGATGTATGTATGTGTGTGTGTGTGTGTGTGTGAACCGAGTATCGTGATCAGAATACTTGCCGTCTATCCTAGTTAGGGAAGGTACCATGTTTAAATAGTCAACAACTGCACCAGAGATGAACACGCTGTACAGAAACTTCCATAACATCATGCGTAGATTAATTATTAATTTAATTATTATTTTTTCTCTTTTGATAAACGAGATCTCTTCTTTCTGCATTTCCCTTTACCTCCTCTTACCTTCCTCCTAATGGGTTTGTTCCATATGAATAGGGTTTATCTTCTGAATAATAATAATAATAATAATAATAATAATAATAATAATAATAATAATAATAATAATAATAAGCTATTCATGAGATCGCCGACCCCTTTACACACAATGAGACTGCCAGTTTTATTTTGCACAGTATTATTATTATTATTTGGTCCAAAATACTCTTTCGTACCGTCTAGTACGCAAAATCTCGGTCGCTCTCTCATCGTTCATCTCAGCGGGAATTTATTACAATCTCACTAATACAAGGACCCCTGCTCTTTCCACATGACTTAAAATATCTCTGCCAATATGATCTGTGTCTTTCACCTACACTAAATCTTTCCCAGCTTAGCGACATCCAGATATATCTAGGCATTTCGATCCTTCTTATTCCATAGGCACTTGAAAATGGTTTCAACCTCTTGCATATATTTTGCCTCATTTACATCCAAAATTTATGCGCCATTATCTTAATGGTGAGTGGCTCGAATATCACTTCTGAATACTTTACAGAGGTGCTTCCATATTCCTTGCTTCACTTATCGTGTGACTTGCCTCTTTGGTCGTCCGTTACATTTACTTTTAAATATCTATATAGATCAATCACTCTTCTCCCCCGTTGTTCATACTGACGTTTCTTTTTCCACTATACACCCGTATATTCTCATTATACTATTGCCTAAATCCGGTTTCAATTTCATACTCTACAAAAGCTTTTATACTTCTTCAACAATCTCTGCACCATTTCTTTACTATCATTAATAATTAACAAACATTATATGCAAACATCGCCAGTCTTTTCAAGATCCCTTATCGAACTACATTTTTGCATCTACAACTGTCATTTTTCTCTCTTCTCGTATTACTACTCACATAAATATATTAAACATTCATACTTAAATAACATTTGTCAGGTAACCACACTTAGAATTTTTCGGTAGATGCGATCATGAAAATTAAGGCTACTTCACAAATGTTTGGAGACAACTTTATCTAGTTTTCAGTATCTTAACGCTTGTATCAAGGTACCTGAGTAAATTCCAGAATTTGTTGTGACCGATTGTCGTAATAGTTTGATCTGCCTGCGTATTTCAACAATCCTTTTTTTTATTTTATGTGTCTCAAAGCTTTTAGTTCGGGTGACTTAAAAAAAAAAAAAAAAAAAAAAAAAAAAAAAAAAAAAAAATTTTACTTTTACTTTTTTCGTGAATTCCTTGTCAGTTCCGTTTCTTAATCTGTGAGTCTTGCTCTGAATGCTCCATTCAAAGGTGCAGACATTAAATTGATTATTAAGACAATCATTTATTTACAAAAATAGAGTTTAAAAAATTGTTAAGCTTTCAAAAATGTACGAGGGATTAACCTAATTCCAACATTTTATGCAGCAGAGATGATCCCTAAAGCAACGCAAGATTGCAGCATAATTTATCAACGGCTCTAATGACAAAACAAATATTGGCATAATTTGTAATACGTTTCGGTCGGATTAATAAGCTTATGTACCTACAGTATGATTCAACAAACCTGTTTGCTTAATCATCTATCTTATCGAGCACCTGTCGTGTAAACTTGGGAATAATCCTGTAGCGCTGAGTGAGTTTATAATCAGATTTACTCTGCATCCCTGGTAAGTAATCTTCTTTGGGTATTATATATATATAGATTTTTTTTGTAATTACTCAGGATTTATCTTCTTATGACATCTGCTATTTTATTTCAAGATGGATCACACGTCTCAGATTCATCCTTTTTTAAAAGGGATATGTTTCTAACATTTCTATCTTATTGGCTGATAAGTCATCTATTTCCTCAAATGTTCTCTGAAGGCAAAAGGCTACTCAGGGCAGTAACCAAACTGGCTATTGTTAAAATGCAGGAAACGTTAATGCAGTAGGTAGTCAGCAAGTTTCTAAAGTGCAGATTGAAAATAAAAACTAGCTCGTGCTGAGGATTAAGAAGCTGTGTGTATATTACCCGATTTTTAAAAGCAATAACCTTATTTACGTTTTAATGAAATAATTAGCAGAAACAGGTATAAAATATGAGCTTCCTGAAAAAATCCAAGTATAAAGAAACAGGAGGTATTCAACGATAAGCCTAAGTCAGCCTCTGCGACGATAAACGGCAATGGTGCGGAAGATCTTGCATCGTTACCGAAAAGATTTGCCTCTGGGAGCTCTATCCATTCACAGAGCCCATGGACGGCGTGGAACCATATATGCTATCGCAAATACTTGGAATCACAGCTGGCCTACTAACAGAATTTGAAAAGCAAGACTCAAACGGTAAAGTGACACAACAATAACTACAGTAATAATTTACAAGACATATCTTGAAGCACCACAGAAGTATGAACAAATTAAAAGTATATAGACGAACATGGAGGAAATGAATCATAATAATAAAGAACGGAGTTTAAATTATGAATTATGGATTAGATATGTCAATATAAAATATGAAAGCAAATGCAAACAGAGAAAGAAACAGTGTCGTGGTAATTCACCAACTATATTTCATTTGCTAGTCCTGCTGACTTTTCGAAGCAAAAGAGAAAATAGGAAGGACCACCGTGGAATAAGTCCACCCCAATTTAAACCAATCATCACCAAGATATGACCGCTGTACGGATATTACGCCCAGAATATCCTGTATAAATTTTGCAGGCTACCATACAAAATATATTTCTGTGCTGCTGCCAAGGTGAATTCTCGTGAGTCTGTAAGGCTTATTTTTATGATAAAGTTTAGTTATAGATGGTATTTTCCTTCTTTTTTTTTTTTTGCATGTGGCATGTTCATATTATAGGAACCTTTCCATAATTTCGATGGTGTGACCTTCTGACAATGATTCCTTATCCTCTGAAAATCTCCATTCATCACTGAGGTCCTAAAATTTTCGGGAATTTTACAAGACAAACTCCTCAGTGTGAAGACATTTTTCCCCCATTATCAAGGGGAGGAAAATGATTAAGAATGAGAAAATATATTAGAAATAGTTGAGAAAATATATTAGAAATAGTTGAGACATGTATGAAAACAACACAAAAAATGGTAACTGTTGATAGGAGAGAAGGTAATTGGTAGAATAAAAAAATCTTTAGAAATCCTAACATTATTTCCCCATTTCATTCAAAATACTGTGCTGGGGGAGGAAGCTATCTTCTATTCTGAAGAGGTCAGGGCCATGCCAAAAGTCGATGATACAGAAAATGATAGAAATGTCTTGATGAAAAACCTTCGTAATCACGATTTAATTAAAAAAATATAAAGTAAGCAACAGTGAGAATGATGAACGTCACAAGAAGCAATTAATTAGTGAAAGGGAGTAAAGGGAATTTAATATTGATAAAGGTCAGAATGTGAATGGCCTTAACCACACTGGGTGGCTTCGTAAATTTTACCTTAAAAGCTTTGATTTTGTTGTCCCAAGACTTTGTCGGAGTTGGAGAAGGGAGAAGGCAGATCCTTTCCACAACTTTAAAAAATTTATTCTAGATTTGTTTATACCTGTTTCAAGTCTCAACTGTAACCGTCCGATAAAATTCGCAAAAAAAAAAAAAAAAATAATAATAATCTATCGTGGTCATAAAAAGAAAAGAAATCGTGGAAACTTTTCTCGTACAAATTTTCTCTGGTTCCATATTTAAATTCCACTCTGATACAAATATAACTTTCTTCTTTTCGGAAAAGCAGTTAAGGACCTTTAAAGTGGGGGAAGTGGCATTACTTGAGATAACTGTTAGATAAACACGATCACAATTCACTTTCCTTTTGCCAAGAAAAACATAAACCTTTTAATTGCTCCATTAGGAGAGAATATTCTAGTTTTAAACTCACTCACCTATGTAAATGACCAACCCAAGTACATATTTGAGTTAAATTAAACAACGCGCTAGAAAGAAGGCGGATCGTTACATTTCTGCTGTAAAGGAAAACTTTCTTACTTAGAAAGAATTAGGTATGCTTGCCTAATTCTTTCTAAATATTAAAGTTTTGCCTAAAGA
>NC_089784.1:6260503-6345503 GCF_040412425.1 Macrobrachium rosenbergii | reverse complement strand
ATCATTACTGCACCCTCAAATGTAGGACCACCTAACCATGGTAAGGGGCTCTTGAACATTTGGAATAAATTTCCGTGTTCGAGTCCAAGAGTCCTACCCAATATTTATTATTTTTCTGTAATTAAATGGAGTGGATTTTCCCACTTTAGTTAATTTTTCTGTCGTGACAAACGTGAAAAGTATCAACGTCTGGGATTTGAGTTCATTTTTAAGGCAATAGTAAACACTGTGATGGGAGTGTCCACCATCTGATAATATTTTGACTTGAGATGTATTAATATGACTTGTCATTTTGATACCTTGGATGCAGAACTTCCTCAAAGGTCAGCCTATAGATTCCAGGGTGGGTCGATGTTTAGGATAGGACTCTTGGCATTCTATGCAAATTGCCCATTGTTTTCATTTTATGTTTTTAACTAGTTTTATAACCTATGCATCTTATTTTTGTTACTATTTTACAAGTATTATAAAAATATTTTACCAACATATTTTTCTGTGATGATGACTTCCGTAGTTGTGAAACCAGATAATTTAATGTTAAATTAATATATAAATCAATCATAACTGAAAATTTGGAATAGAATGTAGGTAACTTACTTTGATTTAAAAAACATGAAATTCATACAAAGAGGCCCATATTCCTGAGAGAAACAAAAATGTATTTGTAAAAAAAAATATGGGTCTAGTTACTGTTAAAAATATTGACCCAATATACACAGTATATATATATATATATATATATATATATATATATATATATATATATATATATATATATATATATATATATATATATATATATATATATATATATATATATATATATATATATATATATATATATATATATATATATATATATATATATATATATATATATATATGCAGAGCTTGATTATCTGTCATTAAACTACCAGCTATTCTGGGCCTTAGCACTGAACAGTGTTAATTACGATGAATAACTATAAGTAAGAACCATGAAAACTATTATACACTGAACAAGACTCTAAATATACTTCAAAATGGGCAATTGTCTATAAATACTTCAAAATTTGATTTCGTAAAAATTTAAACAACATATAACCTGCTGCATATGCTTTTTCTTGAAACAGCCAAGCATGGTTAGAAAACACTTGTATGAAATACACGAAAAGACAAAAGCCACTGATTTCCCGGCGAGAATTGTACATTGCAATTCCTTTTCGAGTTCTTTGAGGATCTCTGATGGCACTCGTAAATCAAAGATAACACCCTGAATAACAGAGAAGTCATAAATCTGTCAGTGGCCCCCGCTGACGGAGCTACAGGAGGCCATTTCACTGATTTATTTGACGTTATGCAAGAGATTCTCCTCCGGGCGAGTAAAAGACCCCTGTAATGATGACACACAGCGTGGCTTATTTGGACAGGATCTTGCGAATCATTGAAGAATTCTTGTTTGTGCTTCGCAGGACTTTGGCGGAAAATGGATTTTTCTTAGATATAACCTTTGCAGAATATATATATATATATATATATATATATATATATATATATATATATATATATATATATATATATATATATATAATATATATATATATATCGATGGCTATCGGTTATATATAGAGGTCTGTGGCGCGGGTTCATCCCGCAAGCCGGCTGATCAGAGAGGCAGACATATAGACATATTATATATGTAATCAACGGATAGGTTTGCTTAAAAGCAAATGGATGTTACAGACTAAATACACACACAAAACAAAGCCACTACAACACCTTCTAAAAACATAACAATTATCTCACACGTCTCGAACTCTCGCCATATATAATGGGAAGAAAGGGCGTTGGGTCTGGTATGATACATGAAACATATATACCGGGGTCTAGCGATATAGCCGATCGAGACCACAGGTCTAAATCAAAAAGTCCTTCAAAGAAGGCATATATACCCCATACAAAAATGGGAATAAAAGCACGTTAAAAGAAAAAGAAGAAAGAAAGAAAAAGGATATAATATATATATATATATATATATATATATATATATATATATATATATATATAATATATATATATATATATATATATATATATGTATATTTTATATATATATATATATATATATATATATTATATATTATATACATATAAATATATATATATTTATATATATATATATATATATTTTATATATATATATATATATATATATATATATATATATATATATATATATATATATATATATATATATATATATATATATAATCACAAAATATCTACACAATTTCACTGTGTATATATATATATATATATATATATATATATATATATATATATATATATATATATATATATATATATATTCATATTACGCGTACTAGATTCAGCGAGAGGGGATGGTTTAGATTCCGGAATCTTTAATTTACGAAGTACAAGTTTTCGAAGACACACAGCCTCCTTCTTCAGGTACCGATGCGCTGAAGAGATAACAGCTACACTTCAGCGCCACCCAACATCTGCTGTTTTCTATTTCTAATCCCATGTGTGACCGACCGGTTATAACCCTGCTCCGCCTGCCATTCCCTTCAGCCTTCTCGATCTCCGTGGCCATATACTTCATCCTTCGTTTGGAATTATCCCCGTGATGGCAATCTTTTTGTTTGTGTTCTTAAAATTCTTGTTGTTATATAAAAAAAAAATATCTGTATTTTCCAGGTGATGTGATGGTTGTAATTCCAGCAGTGTTTGACCTGCGCCGAGGCTTGGTTGTAATGGCGAATGTTCTCCTTATGCTGACTTACGCTTTCCTTACATGTTATGTCTCTCTGACCATTATATATTTCGTCGCAATTGACACAAGGTGATAGGTAGACCCCACCTTTCTTCCCCTCCCCTTTTACGGGTATTTTACTGCTGGTTACTTTATTCATATTGTTGTCTTTGTAATTCCCGAATAATCTCATATTTTTCAGTCACTCGTTTAAATCCTTGATAATGTTACTGTTTGGAGTGACGGTCGTATTTTTCTTGTTTATTCCGTCTTTGTCTAGGCGCCTTTCCCCATAATAATGTTTCCTAGCCTCACCATACCCCTTCCCCTCACCAGTGAGTCGGGTGTCCGTAATAATTAACCCAGTCATCATCCCTATCCTCATATCAACCGTGTGGCTCGAATACATGTGTATGTAAGCATTCACATGCGTGTCTTTTCTGTGTATACTATACTCCATTTTACTACCTGTCCTTGTGAGTAACATCCAGGAGAGGGATTGTCCCTTCTTTCCCCTCTTCTAAACCAAATTTAATCTATTCGTTGGTCTGACTGAGTTCAGCCAAACAACAAATTTTTCGTTCTCTCCGCGGTTTATTACTAAAATGTCTACATACCTCACATTTATATCTCGAGACCCGGTATCTAAATTTTTCCCACCTCTTCCGTCTCCAGCCATTCCATAAATATCTACGCCAAAATGGGCGGTAGGCTAGAACCCATGGCCACCCCATTCTTCTGAATAAAGTATTTATCCCACCACTCAATCACGTTTACGCCAAAGGCTGCCTCCAGTAGTTTTAGGAAAGCATTTTCATCTATGTCACAATTATACGTTCTCTCATCTAAGTTTTTCTGATAATTTCCGCAGTTTCCTTAACCGATACATGAACAATAACATAGGCATGAAAACTACTGATTGGCATTCCCATTCCCATTTAAAACCCAAATTAGATAATGCAAGAGAACGAAAAATGTTGACGCTATAAACTACTCTTTCATAGTCCCAGAGAGGCTTTTTATAATAGAGATTAGGAAGGGAAGGGGAGAAGGAACCACTCGCTCAATTACTATTTTATCATGAAATGACCCATCCTTTTATGAAATAAAATAAACATTATTTCTTTTTTGTGTCGTGGAAGCGTTTCTATCGCACTATCATCTATTGGCAAACTCTCCTTGATTGCAATGGGGGCTTCGGTCCATATATTACGACCAGCACCTTTTCAGGTTGGATGACTGCCATAATTTCAAGAGTTACCATACTGGGTTCTTTGTACATTTAATCAGAGAAAAGGTTGTCGAGAAATTACTTAGTTAGACAGAGTTTATACCAACCGTTTTTCTGCAAGGCTTTGAAGCTTGAAAAATCAACCACCCTTTTCCATTTTAATAATATTGCCAGAAATGTCTGGTCTATATCGCTTTTGAATTCAGTTATTATTTGCCCTTATTTGAATATGCAATATGCAAAATATTCAGTATTTTCAATGAAGTGTTCCGGAGAAAAAGTGATTTTAGGTTATACACACATATATATACACAATTATATATATATATATATTAAGTGAATGTTTGTATATTTGTACGTCAGTACGCTATAGAAATCCGAAGCGCTTGACCAATCTAGACAAAATTTGGCACGTGGCCATCATTTGACTCAGCTTAGATAATAGGGTAGGGGAAAGGGGATGGGAAGGAGGGGGGAAAGGGAGGGAAGGTGCAAGGTGAGGGGAAGGGGTAGGGTAGAAGAAAAGAGAGGGGAAGGGGGAATGGGACCGGAGGAAAATGGGGAGATGGATGTGAAAGAGGGAAGAGGTGGAGGAGGAATGGGTAGGGGAAGGAAAAGGGTGGGGATGGGGAAGGGGAAGGGAGGGGAGGGAAAAGGGGGAATGGGAGGGGAAGTGGAGGGGATGGAAGAAGAAGGAAAAGGGGGGGGAGGAAAGAGGGAAGGGAGGGGAGGACACAGCTAAATTAACACTTAATCGTGTGCTGGGAGGGGAAGGGGGAAGGGGATGGAAGAGGAAAGGGGAGGGGTTATATAGAAGACAGATTCTTCCGAGTCAAAGAAGTCGTGAAAAATCCGAAGAGTTTCATACAAATCCTGAGATATTGGGAGAGGTCACTGTAGGGTCACTAGAGGTCACTGCTGACCTACTGACCAAGTAAGGTTATACTGTCACCGGGATTGAGTAACCATGCAAAATTTCAAGTCCATCGGAAGAAGGGAAAAGGTAAAAAATTGAGTTACAAGGTTTGAGGACAGACAGACAGACAGACGCAGAAGTCAAGTTAAATAAAAGCATGTAAAATGTACTGAGGCTAGATGGCTGCAAATTGGTATGTTGATCATCCACCCTCCAATCATCAAACATACCAAATTGCAGCCCTCTAGCCTCAGTAGTTTTTGCCATGATCATGCATCTGGCAACGCTATAGGACAGGCCACCACCGGGCCGTGGCTGAAAGTTTCATAGGCCACGGCTCATACAGCATTATAAGCAGTACAGAAAATTTTTTTTTTTTTAACACTTAGGTTCCAACATTTCCATGTTTCTCCTGTCACTTTGTTTCTATCCATCATAATTAGTAAGCCGGGTAATTCACAGTAAATTTAGTCGCCTGGGTGGATGACTAAATTGACTTTGTATCAGAAAATATTGGGTACTTATATACCAACTTCCTATAAGACTGGAGTAACTGGAATTAAGTCTGGGCCACCAGTTGGATGGAAGTTGGGTAAACCTCTGGTGAAAAGTGAAGAGTCTTTCCAGATGACTCTTCACATGCCACATCATTGCATAGGATATGACTCCTTATATGATTTTATTTTCGTTGGCAGGATCCTCATCAGTCACAAGAGAGGTCCTAATTACAGTTTCGGTTTAAGTAGGATTTATTTCCTATATATTTCAAGCTGTTGTGTAGTTGTGTAAGTGTATTAGGGAAAACTAGCAGTGCCAGGTTTGCAGTGTGGCCAGGTGTACCCGTAGGTAGTTGGTAATTACCCAAGTCCCAGCATTTTAAATGGCCCTGGTTTCTAACAGCAATGGCTATCATCTCTCGCCTGAGGGCTCTTGGGTTAGATTTCGATATAAGGTAGAAAATAATCTTTATATATCGCTCGATAATTTTTGTACTTGTTTCCATAATAATAATAATAATAATAAATAGCAATGTGCAATTATTATTATTATTATTATTATTATTATTATTATTATTATTATTATTATTAGTAGTAGTAGTAGTAGTAGTAGTAGTAGTAGTAGTAGTAGTAGTAGTAGTATCAACTATATTGATGAAAGAGCTTGCGACTGAAATTCTCATATTATATACAATGCAACTGCAACTCTGCTATGACCTCAGCAGTCGTTGGTTACAAGGCAGGATAAAAGCTTAAGGTTGGCGATAGGGTTCACACAACTACCATGACTAAAACATGAAAATTAACTTGAGAATCTGAGTGCAAGTTAGGCTAGTAGATTTTGTTTCATGAAATATAATGCCTGAAGACCTCCCTTGAATAGGCTATTCCTCGGAATAATCATAAAGTTCTTGATTTTAGCTTTCTGTAAAAGAAAACTGTTGTGCCGGCTTTGTCTGTCCGTCCGTTCTTTATCTGTCCGCCCTCGGATCTTAAAAACTACTGAAGCTAGAAAGCTGCAAATTCGTATGTTGATCATCCACCCTCCAGTCACCAAACATGCCAAATTGCAGCCCTTTAACCTTTAAAGTTAAAGTTAGCCATAATCGTGCTCATACAGCATAATACCGAGACCACCGAAAGATAGATCTATTTCCGGTGGCCTTGATTATGCGCTGTAGCGGATGTACAGAAAACTCGATTGCGCCGAAGGCATTTTGGCTCGTTTTTTACTTTTTTTTCATTTGAAGGGCTTTGTCGCTTAGTGAATATCGTAATCAGGGTATCCCCAGGAACGCATAAAATATGCAGGGTCTGAAAATGGCACTTTTATAATCTGAATTCCCGTCACCTTCATTAGTGAATTCTATGAAAAATCTTTCATAAAAAATATCTCCATTTTCATCCACGAATAATGGATGGGGCTGGAAAATGAAAATCGTTTAAAGTCGCTTGTCAAGGAACGGAATACAAGACCTTCAGTGAGTCCATTGTAAAAATATATAACCCTTGACATATCGTATCAGTCTTAAAAGACTGTCTACAGTAGCAAATATTGCTCATGAAATATGTAATTAATGTTATATGACTGAAGAAAAATAATCTTAACCTCACTGGGATTGTTGTAATAGAACTTTAAGACAAATTTCCTGGTCTGAAACTTTGGAAAATTTCTTCGAAAGGCATCATAAAAAGTCCATATAAGAAGAATGTATCTTTGTTAGTTATGTCGTCATTCATTTCTCATCAAAGATATTTAAAATTATTCATCAGCGGAACAGTTACTGTGTAAGAATGCAAGAGTGAGACAGCTGATTAATTAATACTTATAATTCTCTTAACTGATGCATTTGCTCATTTTGCATTTATTACATAATTTCCCTGTTTTAGAATGCTAAAATAACTCCTCATTTACCGTGTATTGTTTCAAGGAGGGTATACATCACCAATTATCTATCTATTATTCGGTGAGCGGTGCTTTTGATAATTTCATTACAATTTATTCTGTTTTAGAATCTGGCGATATTTGATAGAAAATTCAATATCTTACGCGAGACATTTTTTCCTCACTGGGGTACAATTTTAACGCAATCATAGTCGTGAACTGAATCAATGAAATGTGAAAATAATAAGAATATACTGACTTGACGACGAGGTCAGCCATATTTCTATTGCGGCAGAGTGAGTCATTAAAGTTATAGAAATAAAGAGTTTATCCTTATACCTGTTTCTGTAAGAGCTGGAATTAAAAATGAAACAGGTACAAACAGAAAATAAACGGATATTCACTGATACTTTCATCTTCGACTGCAAACAATCTCAAAAAGAAAATACCCCTTTGTTCACACAAATTCCTTTGATGTCGAAGAACTGACTAAAGTATTGTCTATCGCACGACAAAAGTCTCCGGGTCTTTACAGAGAATAAAATAAGAAAATGAAAAATTGGAAAATCCAAGTGATCTGCATCATTCGAAATAATCCAACTGAACTAAATATGCTGGAAGAAAGGTGGGCATTCTGGAATGTTTTTTTTTACTGTGATAAAACACCTCTTACTCTTGTCGCTGTTTTACAAAAGTTACCCAAAACAATTAGCTTCCACAAACATTTACTGATGCTTATGCGTTTGAAAGCGAATTCTTCCGTAAAAATAATTAGATGTAAAGAAGCAGGGCTGAACAGTCAAAAAAAAAAAAATTTAAAAAACATGGCAAAAGCAAGCAAGCTCGCTTTGTCATTTGTTCGAATGATCAAAAGTATCGTTTTAGAAACAGCAAAATGAAAGTGAAAAAAAAGTAATGTTTTCACCCTTTGTTAAACATATATTCCCACACAGCAACAAACAAAATTGAATAAATATTATAAACGTAAACAGCAGAAAGGCAGTATCTCTCTCTCTCTCTCTCTCTCTCTCTCTCTCTCTCTCTCTCTCTCTCTCTCTCTCTCTCTCTTTCTCTCTTCTCTCTCTCTCTCTCTCTCTCTCTCTCTCTCTCATAGCTCTCTATATATATATATATATAATATATATATATATATATATATATATATATATATATATATATATATATATATATATATATACATATATATATATAAAATATATAATATATATATATATATATATATATATATATATATATATATATATATATATATATATATATAAGTTGAATGCATGCAATACAAGTGATCATAAATAAAATTGAAATTATTTCGAGACAACGTACACCGTTTTTGTAACTGTTTAGACGTTTAATTTCGTATATACACCTTCTGTATGCAGTTCAAACTTTAAATAAGTCTCTTCGTAAATGATAATGGCATAGAACAACTATTACCTACCGAAAAAAAAAATTATCTCTGAAATGACGACAGATCTAAGGAAGTGTACACACCTCATTTTGATCTGTCATCCTTTTTCTCTAATATACGTATGTATCTCGGTTCCAGTACTTGGTCAAGAGTTAATTAAAAGTGTACTTAAAATGCTAATTCCGAAATGTGTAGGATGAGTAAATATTGTTGTTAATGGGTGAGAACGGTGTTTAATATAATGTCAGTATCATAATAATGAATCTCTACTAGGAGCTCTTAAATGTCACTGGAGATCTACAGAATTAATTCATACGTCTCTAATTCTCATTAGTTGTTAGAAATGCTACTACTAAATAAAAAGGAGCTATATGCAGCTGCCTCATTCACTAAGCCCTCGCATCCGCTGTACCTACACTCCGTTGAGATAAAGTATTTTCCCAAGGGACTCGTGTAAAAGGGACAACAGTGACCTAGAATTAGCCGAGGCTTTTGTAGGCATAAGCTTGTAGCGTAAGATTAGGAGCTTATTTATAAAACAAACATGCGTTGTTCTCCTGTTGTTTTCGGTGATGAGGTTTGTGCTATGTAAATTTTAAAATCAACATCATTTCAGTACGATGAGTGATCAAAGCGAGTACGATAAGCTACGATACGCCCAATATAATAAGAAATTAGGATTCTCTTTTTATTCATGGTTCCCCAGTGTGGGTCTTTGGGTGGAATGTATATAAATAAATAAATTTGTATAAACTCTCATCCCTCTTTCACTGAAGCGTACTTGGAAGGTTGTTTTACATTTTTTGGTAATGTCATGTTTTAGGTTTTGTTATTATCTATCAGCTTTCTATATCAATGCCATTCAATATGGCTGCTAGATGTTTCATACTGCTTACTAACTTCAGTAACTTCAGTACGTTAAATTTCATATTGTTTGCTATAACTTGCCTTACAGTAACTTCAGTAGGTTAAATTTCACAAATTAATGTTTGTAAGCGATGTTTTTAACCTTTCCTTTATTCCTTAGGTCTCCCAAAAACACACAAGGGTGAAATTCTACTACGTCCCATAATATCTCGCAGGGGTTCATTCATGTAAAAACTATCTAAATGGCTGGTAGATCTATTTTCCCCCCCTTTAAAGGTACAGTGTCATCCTCCCACGTAAAAGACGTAGAATATCTTATACATAAATTTAATACATTAAGCATCCCCCTTGAATAACATTAAAATAATAATTAGTTTCGACGTGGACTCGCTATTTACTGAAGGCCCCGTGGCGGACGAGTTGGCTTTTCAAAGTAGAAAGGTACAACCAGGTGAAGAAGTGTTCCTAGTGCCATTGACAAAACGCCAAAATTAATTAAATTATTTTAAATCAACGACGTTTGTCTTTTAATGGTAGCTGTTATAGAAAAAAACCTCACATGTTATTTCGAAACATACTGTACATTTGGTCATCTATAAGACCCCGTAAAATGACCTGGCTCAGATACGTAGATGGTATCTTTGCATTCTGAGATAATGGCAAGTGAGTTTTCAATTAGGATTTCCTTCCCGGGATCCCAGAATCCCGGGAAAAACCCTCATTTTCAGACCCTATTTTCCGGATTTTTCATAAAATCTCGGGATTTCCCGGGAATTTCGTAAAAAATTTAAAATTTTCAGAAAATATGACCATAGATAAATGAACTATGCCTTCATGATAGCAAAATTTGATCGTTTCTTAAAACATCTGAACAATAGGTCATTCAGAACGCACAAAGAATATAGAGTTAATGAGGTCATCAGATCGGTGCCACCTACGTCTGTAGAGTCTGAAAGGACTTTTTCTGCCGCAGGCCGTTTCATAACAAAACTTTTATTTTTCAACGAATCTCTTTAATGGAGCCTACCTATTGCCCTTCACAATAGAAGCCTTTCAGAATTATTTGATTTTTATTTTTCTATATTGAAACAAATACTTTTAGGCACAGCATTGTTCAGTTTTTTGCTCAAGAAATAATTACACTTCTGGCTATCAAGAAAAATATACTTAAAAATTTATAAAAACTCTGGATTTTCAGTACTTTCTCTTTTTTTTTTTGCAATCGTAATTCTTAAATAAAAATCTAAACTTATGTTTCTGTATTGAATGTTATTGGAATTTTGGAAATAACACAAGTTAAAAAAATAACTTTGGTTTATTTTGAAACTCAAAACTTATAAATATTTCATTTTTATAACATCTAGATTACGCTGACGCAGCTTTCAAAATAATTATTAATTAGTGTCACAAATGGAGACTGCGTATTTTCTGTATGATCTCATTCATTATCATTAGTTGTTGGGCAAAGCTATTTAGTATTTCAAGAAATACTTGCCTACTAAAAAATCCAAATCAGTTGTTTATATTTTGCTAGATGACACCTAACTTGCCAATGTAACTCATTGAAAGTTTTATCCATTAAATAAAAGTAAAAATTAATGCTGTTTTATTATCCCCATTATTACGATTTTATCTATTAATCCTTGTAAAACAGATCTAATTTGAATGGTTAACTATGAAACTATATTATTAAAAATAATTGTATTTCCGGGAAAATCCCGTGATTATTTTCAAATTGTCCCGAAATCCCCGGATCCAAAAACTCGGGCTCAAACTGGAAACCCTAATTTCAATGATTGTTCAATAGACCAAATTCGCAATTTAAAAGGGAAAGGGAAAAGGTAGGTACAACGTAGGTAACTGCTCTTCCTAGATATATTAATCATATGAGAACAGAGCAAATATGGCTTCACAGTACATAGAAACTCTACTTTCGCTCTTTCTTATTTTTGCTTCCGAAGAAGCAATGATGTCTCCGTAAAGATCGAGGTTGGCTGCAGTCTATATCTCAGACGGCTTAGGATATGTTATCACGGGGAACTAGACAAAGAATATGATACGATCCCTCAACATTTGACCTAGTTACTCAGGCATACATTATCGAGAGAACCATCAATACACCGAACGCAATATAATACAGAGGTCCCATAAATAGCAAATAAACAGATTTCAACGATGAAATAAAGCTCTCTTACGTCGAGAACATCAAAACACACTGAACAACTCAAATATAATAATTCATCTATCGTACATTATCCTAAAGCCATTAGGAGTCTAGTCATTAATGTGCTTTTAAATAAAAAAAAAAACATACACACAAGCAGACGACGTTATTTATAAGATTACATACGATAACAGTAATGAAATTTACTTCGTGGCGATAGGTAGGTCCATCACACAAAAATTAACAGATCTTAAAAGCTCAGTAAGATATGCTTAAAGAACTCGGAGATTTTCGTATAAATGAGGGTCACTAAACATACCTTTAACTGTAGCGGAGCCGAGCTGTCTTTCAAACGTAGCTGTCCGTACAAAAGGAAGATTCTAGAATCCGCCATCATCAGTCAGGCTAACATTATGAACCTGTGAGGAAGACAATAGGAGTAGTATTTCACCAGCTTGCTAATCTTAAGATTTAGCAAATATCCTGGCGGTTAAGCCCAACACACTCAACACATATGGGAGGTAACGAAAACACAACAACGGACTGACCCCTTTCTTTTCAAGGACAAGCACTGTCTTCTACACCTATATATGTCGTATAAATACTTTTGTCACTTACAGACTGTCAATATTTATAGGTGATCAAACTTGCAAGAGTTCGTTAATCGAAATATAATATTTTTGAAGAGTAAATAGTGGTTTATGGGCCCATTCAACTTCACACACACACACTATATATATATATATATATATATATATATATATATATATATATATATATATATATATATATATATATATATATATATATATATATATATATATATATATATATAACCCAATGAAGAGAAAACATTAAGTTTGAAAGTGAAAAATGGGAAGAACCCTGCAAATTAGAGCGACGACTGGTGGTGATTTCCTTGCGATGTACATTGGAGAAATGTTGGTCAGATCTCGGTTATGAAACTAAGAAAGTACGGTAACACTGGTTTTCGTGTTCAACAGTACAACTAATATGACAGTGGAGATAATTAAGATAACGTTAAAAAATACTCGACATCAACCTTGTTTTGAATAGGAGGAAAAATCGTCCATTGGTTTGTAGTAAACAGGATGTTGGCCAACACTGATCAGAACCTGTCCTGCAATATATATAATATACATATATATATATATATATATATATATATATATATATATATATATATATATATATATATATATATATATATATATATATATATATATATATATATATATATATATATATATATATATATATATATATATCATTTATTATATTTATATATATATATATATATATATATATATATTTTTCTTTCTTTTTTAACGTGCTTTTATTCCCATTTTTGTATGGGGTAAGCACGATGCCTTCTTTTGGAGGACTTTTTGATTTGGCTTTGGGGTAGACCTGTGGTCTCGATCGGCTGCCCTGCCTGACATCGCTTACTCCCGGTACGTATGTTTCATGTATCATACCAGGCCCAACGTTCCTTTTCTTCCATATTATATATATATATATATATATATATATATATATATATATATATATATATATATATATATATCATCATCATGTTGTATTTCTCCATATAACAAGACTAAGGACGGTGCTTAAAAACTACGTGTGGTCCACCATCAATTTTATGCTACGGGAGGTTCTCACTGAACAATTTAAGCCCTGCGTAAGAAGCCATTTGATTTCGCATACACAAACAACTAAAGACTAAGTAAATAATGGGATAATCAATGTTCCTATTTTTTTTATTGTCAAATTTCCCTCCTATACAAACCTATTTCTCATTTGCGAGAGAGAGAGAGAGAGAGAGAGAGAGAGAGAGAGAGAGAGAGAGAGAGAGAGAGAGAGAGAGAGATTAATACCATTCGAAGTTAAATGAGCAGGAACATCATTACTCCAAGTGATAAGTAGCCTTTGAAATTATCTTATAACAACTTGTTCCGAATCATAAGTATTGTATAATAAACATACCCGTTCTATTCAAATTAACATTCATTGCATTCTAAAGACGCGCATGAATAGGTGATCAACTTGCCATTCAAGGTCCAATACCTAAACTTGCAAACTTTGAAGACTGTCAAGAAGACCTCCCCCACAAGACTACCTCACCACCAACAACCCAAAGTTATTGGCTTTTTCACCCAATATCCGGTGGTTAATATCCAAGATCAAACGTCATTACCGGCAACTTCATGGGTCTTAAATTTAGTAACAAGAATTAATCCGCGCCATGCGCAATACTAGTTACAGTAATAACTTTAAAAACAATGACTAGTGGAATTGACTTTATCAATCAAGCACCAGGCCTTGGAGACCATATGGTGCTATGTTGCGTTGATTACAGAAACAGCATGGTCAGCATTACCAAGGTCTAGAGAATACAAGGTCTTCTCACGGCTGACCCAAAATTGGGATCTAATGCGCAGGTAGAGGTTGTGACGTCACACGGTCTACTCACGGTCCTTAGTAATCTCTGACTGATCAGTTCGTTTACAAACAAACACTGTAGGCCTTGCTTCCACATATTTGGTATTGATATTGTCCGTAATAGTGGCCTTATATTTTTTTCTTTCTTGCTGCAATTTAGACAGTTTAAGTGATGAGCCAAATCTTGTGCACTAAACGAGTACTTTGAAAATAGGAAAAAAATAGGGATCTAATTCTTCATAGATTTCCTATGAACGAAAAGTGTAGTGTCGCAAAAAGGTGGAGTTATGATAAAGGCACAGATGCTATGAACCTAGCTCAAAGTGCAATGTGTAAAGGTCAGACCTTGGAAACCGCTTATTCATTGTAATTTTGACACCGATATAACTAAAATTCTCCTATTTTAATTCACCATTAAGATAGCGAGAGCTGGATTTCCTATAGTTGGTATGGTTCATGACTTGGGCCAACAAATATAAGGTTATGGAATTTGTAGGCAATGGCGTAACTAGGCTAATCAACATTGTTAATCCTGCGGATTACTGCAGGGAAAGTATTTGCCGATGCTCCTCACTTGATAAAACTCATCAGAAACACTTCACTTTCTCAGACCATGGATCTAGGTTATCGGACTGTAGGACTGCTTACATTGAGTCAGGGGAACTAATTAAGAAAAGTAAAGGTGATCTAATGACAACTCGAAAACTATTTGAAAAGCATTAAGTGTTACAGGTATGGAGGGTACGACAGTGAAATTAGCGTTACAGTTACTCTGCCACTCACAAAACTCTCAAACACTTCGGAGAAAAAGGTCTGATTGTGGATAGGCACTGGGAGAGTGCAATCCAGTTCATTTGCCTTGTTGATAACTGGTTTGATTTATTCAGTTCTGGAGTGCCTTTCGATAGAAAGTCTTCACGGAATGCTTACGGGCTAATCTTAGAAACCATATCAACAAGAATGCTTACGAGCTAATCTTAGAAACCAAAACAAAACATTGCAAGAGATGATACACCTATCCAGAACAATGAAAAGTCTGGGAGGAAAAGGACTTTACCCTTTCCAAAAAGGCCTTGTGATATCTTGCAAATCTCTAACGAACTTGTCAGGGATGTTAGGTGAAATTTTGCAATATCATACATCTTGATTCATAGGTTGAATCGGGATGGACTGGAACACTTTTTTGGCTGTATACGGTAAATGGGTGCATGTCATCAGCACCCATCACCTGTTGAATTTAAGCACCGAGTTTGAGCCCATCTCCTGGGAAAAGAGAGAACTCTATGAGGCGCCAAATACAATGTAGAAAATTGTATTAGCGATAATATGACTGAGGTCTCATTTTCTAACTTGATAACTAAAGAAAGCACTTCTTACGAGGCTGAAGAAACATCTCTTCAGAAAGCGTTGTTTATCGGCAATTTTGTTTCGTTTGCCAATGGAGGAATTGCAGGATGACAATGAAGACAAAACTGAAGAAGGAGGCATGCAATATGTGGGTGGTTTTGTAGCCCGTAAGTTTCCCTGAATATGACTTTCTAGGAACTAAAGAACCGAAGGAGATGGCACAAGGATCGGCACTATAAGTAGAACAAATGAGAAGCTAATGAAACCTCGACCCGAATTTTTGGAGCATTTAAAATCGATGGAAAAGATATTTATTTGTTATCATTGTAAACATAACGAAAAAGTTCGTCACATAATTGTATAATTGTTAACCTTATGTATATATGCCCTCGTATATGTGTATTTGAGTGTGAGTTGTATATTAGAGTGAAAAATGTTTTTCGTTTTTAAGTTCCAGTTGTAATTATTTGGATGAATACACGTATAGAAATGACTATGGTCAACATGTGCTTTGTTTCCTAAAAGAATGAATCATAATTTTTAATATTAAAAAGAGACAACGAGGAAACAGAGAAAAGTTTTCCCATTAGTACAGAGCTTGGGCAGAGGAGAAAGCAAGTAGACCCGTGACGTCACGTTTCTTAACTCCCATCTTCCTTACCCGCGTTAATCCTGCGCGTGAGAAGACCTTGTATTCTCTAGACCTTGAGCATTACTGGTTAGAATGGTGGGTTACATCTATGGAGGAGTGATCCGTTTCGCTGAGGATATCATGAAGGTTATGTGGGCGGGGAAGAGGGGTTAGGAACTTAGGCTGGTAAAGCTGTGTCGCGCTGGTGGGGGCAGGAAAGGATTATATGGGATATGGAAAGAGGGATAGGATAAGTTGGATACTATCCGTTCATCACGCGGGAGCGAGAGGTTTGAACGAAATTTGTAGTAGGGAAAGAGCAGTTTCCCCATCGTCTATTCTCGTGGCATGGGTCTAACCACGACAGTCAATGTAATTTTAACTGTGCGGAGTTTGAGATACTGGACCAGAAAGACTGCCAGCGAGACTCTGGTGGAAGTTAATTCCTCCAGTATTTGTGTTGCTTTACATATTTGTTCTACCGCCTTACAATAACTTTGGTGAGTCCAGTTTATGGTTTCGTTACTTCAAGATGGAAGTTTTGATCCTAGTTCGCCTTCAGTAAGGAATTAAATTTATATCTATTTCCATGTTTAATTCTTATCCTAATAAGCAATTTCATTAACAGGCCAGTTCATTTTTCACCTTATGTTGCCAAACTCATTCATGCACTCGAGACAAATGTGATTTGTGTACTGTAATCCCCTTTTGCAAACTAAAACGTTGCCAAAAACTTTGCATTCAAAATACTCACATTGATGTATGGTCTTTACACATACTGGAACTCTTACCCTTAAATCTTGAGTTCCCCTTTAGTTACAGGGACAACAGAATTAATCTCTACATGAAAATCTAATGATCATTAAATTTACCGGCATAATTTTATATGTTTTGGAAACCTTCCGTCAACCTTATAGCAGGAAAAAGTGTATACCCAATATTCGATAAATATCTAACAAATTTCCATATCTAGTACTGAGAATACAAATTTTCGGTGGAAAATAAAAGATTAAAAAAGTTATTTTTCTTCCACGAGCTTTCTAAGATCACAGAAAACCTCTTAGCATTATTACCAAGTCATGGAAAAATCCCCGGCGTAAGCCTAGCAACTCCAGACTTTCAATCACCAGAAGACAGTGGCTGAAATCATGCTTGCTGTAGTGCAACGGAAATTATCGTTGCTTTGTTGAACAACTCCACACAATCCACCTGCAACGCAAAGCAAGGTATGAGTCATTTGTGTTCCGTACACAACTTCAACCCTAAAATGAATCACCAAGTCAACTGGATTAGCTAAAAACAACCTTAAGGACTTCAATTTAAAATTACATGTTTCAGTTAACATGGAACATTTTACTTTACATAATAGGGACACGGTGAACACTGACTAAATTCTAAAACTTCAAAAATAAAACTCTAGAATTTACACCTGTAATAAGATAATGAAAAACTAAACCTGGAAATCTAATCCACAAATCAGCAAAATCTAAGTAACGAAAAACTAAAATAACTTACCAATAATTTTATTTATTTTTTTGAAACGCAAGCCCCACTCCTGGACATACAGTAAATAAATTGCCGTATGTCACAAGTGGCTCCTCCCCACATCATGGGGAGGATTGGCTTGCAAAGACAGTGACAAAAAAAAAAATCAAAGTCAAAAGATACTCACCGTTTACAGTAGTACAGTATATTTACCAAGTTCCTCGTGATATTGTAATCTTCTCGTACTTAATGTCACCGAATCTGAAAAAAAAGACAAAGAAATAAGACCTTAAGAACATTTAAATAAGACATGTGATTAACACCTAAAAGAAGTAGACGTTAACAACTACAACATATAATGAAAAGCATTGGGACAAAACGTCGAAGGCTCACCCATAACAACAATCAACGCAAGCAGCAGGACGATGAACATCCCGACATTATGAACAACCCATTGTCGCTGGAGTATGTTAATGAATACGCCGAACACAAACTTCAAAACGAAGGAAAAAGTCACAAGACACTATCATGGTTACCACGCGCTAACACCTCGACAAACAAACTGCCTACGTAACGCTTCCCACTTACCCTTCCAAAGTAAACAGCGATTCGCGACAAGGAGAATAAAACTGGTCTATCGCCCTCTAACTAGCAGTTGCCAGTTAATCCCGTCTTCCTACAGCAAAATCGTCATAGCTCACAGACTGACTGAAGATTTCACTGATATTACTGATGGGTTGTATATTAGTACCGCAACCATGTCGTCAAAAGTGACAGCGATATTGAAATAAAAAAAAAAATTGTACATGTAATACTCGTATACTCAAAATATTACATACACTGTGGCTAAGTAAATTACATGATTGCCAAGCTTCGGTCTTTTCCAATTTCAATGTTTCTAAAATATTACGTACGGGGAAATATCCTTTTTTAGTTCCATGCTTTACAAGACCACTACCACTAGTACAGCAAACGAAACCATATACAGGTAAATCATTATATTGTCCCAGTAACGTAAAAGATTGACCTAGTGTGCTTTGCTGGTAGAGAGAGCAATGAACTATATGTCACTGGAAGGGTAATTAATCTGAGTGTGCGTGTGTATGTATGTATGTATGTATGTATCATGACTTCCTATTTCTTATAGTTTTAACACTATTGGCCATATTACGATAAAATGAGACAAATTCTAAAGACTGGTTACTGAAACTGACTAGGCAAATTCTCTACAAAAATTATATCCAGATATCGATTCAGATTGTTTAGTAAAAAAAAAAATGGTACAGCGCTAATAATTCGTAGAAATATTTGTGCTTGTCTAACTTCAGCTTATGAATTTCACCTTTTATTGTTATTTACGTTTTTCTTCCTTTAAACACTAATATATATATATATATATATATATATATATATATATATATATATATATATATATATATATATATATATATATATTCTAGCCTTTTAATATAAATTTAGCTTAACATTTACCATTCAAAGAAAAATATCGTTAAACAGAACACTAAACAGTAATACATTGGTGCAAAGCAGTCTAGGATATTACACGGCAAAAGAGAATATATTACAAATTTTTGCATTTTATGTAATTGAACCCCTATGTTCCAAAAGGGGATGTCATACTTTATCTAAATATGTTTGTTGTTGTAGTAATTCATTAGAAGGTTTATCTCGGTTATCTGAATATTCATGAATAAAATGATTCCACCAAATATTTTTTCTAGCTTTTGAACAGAACTCGTATTTATAGAAATATGCTCCGTTTCTTTGATGAAGTTCGCCGTACATGCCAGTAGCCCATCCTCTAGTTTAAAAATCATTTAATATTTTTAAATAAATGTTATGAATTATATGATGGCTAATATGCCATGCTGTCAAAAATGATGATAAGATCAAAGGAGGTCAAGACAGAAATTCTGACTCTTATGACGTTACATACTATTCTGAAGATGGGATCACGGTACGTACCTTCATTCTACTTAATGACTGATACACAGGCCAGTGCAGTGGTGGAAAACACTAGACCTGAAGTGACAATTAGCATGTACTAACGCTTACCCACAGTCATGCGTTATTACACGCAGAAAAAGCATAAATGAGGACCATATTTTGTAAATAGATTTCTTATGAAAATCCGATTAACACGCACCCGCTCAGTTCACTTCAACAGTATAGCCTCAGTGTGACCCACTGCTCCTCACACAAACTTTTAAATCTCGATGCAAGTTTCTTACCACAGATTTTGGGATGAGGTTTCTAGCCCACATTGTCACGAATGATTAAGCGGCACTAAAGTTTGGACATCACTGGTGATATCCAAGTTACCGTCCATGCAAAGTGTTGCTGAATTCATTAATAGAAAGACCAGTTGTATAGTGAACATGTTACTGGAGGTCCAGCGCCTATCCAATCACTGACTAAAACCACAGCTATATATACATACATGTCTGTATGTATGCATATAAAGCCCATCTCTAATCAGAATTCAATTTTTCACTGCGTCAACGTCATTTCATTAAGTATGCATCCTTTCAAAAAGTCTTTGGAAAACTTACATGTAACATGATATCAAGGCCTACTATATTCAGAATCCTCAGTTTAGTTCATCTCGACATTCATATTTTGCCAAACTTTTCGAGTTCAACCTATTGCAATAAATCTCGCACGTTGTCCTAGTTATTCTCTCTCTCTCTCTCTCTCTCTCTCTCTCTCTCTCTCTCTCTCTCTCTCTCTCTTCTCTCTATATATATATATATATATATATATATATATATATATATATATATGTATATATATATATATATATATATATATATATATATATATATATATATATATATATATATATATACACACACATACATATGTAGAATCTACGGGTCACTTTTTACCAGATACATATGTAACTATAATAGCACAATACCCTTTTAACTTCTCGAATTCTTCGCGTTTGTTTGGATACGCTTGTCACCACAAAGCCTTAAGATCCAAGTGGCTATTATAGTTTACATATATATATATATATATATATATATATATATATATATATATATATAATATATGTATATATATATATATATATATATATATATATATTATATATATATATATATATATATATATTAATTTATTTATTTATATATATATAGAGGTGAAGTGTGAAGGCTTTGGGCCGCATCTTAACCTACCACTATATCTTCTTTCGAGTGCTCTTCTCCTTCACAGAGATATTTTGTTCATGTCCATTTTTATTGGGCACTTCCCCCATCTTTCGAGAACCGATTAATAGGTTGTTATTTCCCTTTTCTTGGATTCGCAATTTACCAGGAGGCACACTTCACTGCTTTCTGATAATTCGGTTTTCTTTAATATTCTCTGAAGATATAATGGTCATTCAGTTTTTTTGAGTCTTCATCGAAATTCTTTTTAACTTTCGATTTTCATTCTTAAAGTATATGGAAAGGAGTAAGACTAATGATGAACACTATATTAACAAATGAAAAAAAGCGGCAAATGCAGTGTGTTTTTTTTATCTTGTGTGTGTGAGTGTGTGCGTTTCTGAGTGTGCATTAATAGGATGGATCTGAGTCCCCATTTGCATAATGAGTTTGTTTACAATGGAAGCAATCCGCTGAAAACAAAACACTTGTTACTCTTGGCAGTCTATAATGGTTATTGCAGGAACGATTGATTTCGTCTTTTTCTGGGAAGTTTCGCTTTCTTCATGATGAGAATGGGTTCTCAGGGACCTGCTGTATGAGAGCAGTGTTGCTTCGGAAGTCTGTCGTTCGTTTGGTAAGTCTGCTTGTTCAGTTCATGCTTATCCCCGTAGGAGGGTAGTGACGTCCGTGCACCTCACGTGGTGTACTGTAGGCATTACTTAAGGGTCTTTGCAGCCTCCCCTCGGCCCCTAGCTTCAACCTCTCCCATTCCCTTTATCGTACCTTCATTCATATTCTCCTTCTTCCAACTTACTTTCCACCCTCTCCTAACAATTGTTCTAGAGTGCAACTGCGAGGTTTTCCTCCTGGTACACCTATCAAACCTTCTTACTGTCAGTTTCCGTTTCAACGCTGAATGACCTCATAGATCCCAGGGCTTGGCCTTTGGCCTAAATCCTATATTCTATCTATCTATCTATCCATCCCTACTTATGAAAAGAAACACTTCTGCATGTAACCGGCTATAATAACTAGTCCAAGTTGTGCGTCTCAAAGAAAAAAAATATATCATATATCTACCCATAGGATCGTAATAAAAAAAATCCGTAGTCTCCTAGAAACCTTAAAAATTCATTATAATCCGTACATTTTCCCTTAAACCTAACATGAGTTTTTGCATATTTTCTCGTAAAGACCTTAAAAACAAGTTTCTCACGTACCTACCAAAACTAGAGGAAAAATCTTTATTTCTCCCGGACACCTTGAAAAACCTACTGTGTATCAGCAGCGTTTTTTACAGATTAATTTAATCAGATGTCAGAGGACATGTAATTATATCAAAGGGTATCTAATTTGTTAATTCATATAATTGATTGTAAATGCCTGTAATTCACTGTTTATACGTTGAGTAAGTAAGTAAACACTTTTATCATTAGCTATAATTCATATCCCTCAAAGGTAAAAAAAGAAGTCAGGGAGGAAAGGAAAGTAATTAAGGCGTATTTAATCACCAAATAAGAAAACATAAATTAAAGTAAAATGAAGGGATTATTTTTAAGGAAACATAAAATAAAGTGGAAAACGAATTTGATTGTACTTCCAATCAAGGTAACCCAAACCCAAGACAATGGTCCAAATAAAGGTTATGGTCATCACATGGCGAAAGGCGTCTGAGCGTACTACCTGGGTTGAGTCAGCAGCCAAAGTTAGGCACAGGCACTGCAATGAGCCGAGCAAGTATGAACCGACCGGCGCGCGGTGTGGTAAGAACTTAACAGTGATCCTTTATACACTCCTAGGATAAAAGAGAAGAGCCGGTTGTATGGCTAAAAATGACTCCCTTTAAAACATTCAACATTACAGGCATTGCCTGAAGACATTATTTCTGGGATTCTAAAAGCACTTGATAATTTAAATGTTAAAAATGGGAAGTGGCTGTTGGGAGTGGGGTGGGAGTTGCAATAGGTCACGGTAGGGTTTAAGAGCCACAGAGTCCTGTAGAGTTCAGAGCATATGGTCTTTTAATGAGAACGTTTAAGAAGAATATTCAGGTCAACTAGAAAACACCAGGTTCAAAAACCCAAAACCAAAAGGAAACGCCATATACTATAAACATAATCATCACATCCAAAATACCTTACTTGTGCAGCATACAATAAAGAATAAAGTTTATATTCACTGATCCAGTCATTACCCTCCACATAATGAAAGCCGTATTATACCGAGATCGTAATCAAAGGAGGAAAACCACATCTTTTTGACTACCTGAAGTAAATTGGATAGGTAATTTTTCTCAAACCTTTAATTTGATTTCCGGGATAATTTTGATTCCAGTTTTGATGAGACTCAAGGGAATTGAATACCTCTCTCTCTCTCTCTCTCTCTCTCTCTCTCTCTCTCTCTCTCTCTCTCTCTCTCTCTCTCTCTCTTTTTAAAAATATCTGGTGAAAAAATTAGTAATACAACATAAAATAAAAGTAACATGTAATAGATAAGTGCCATTTGCGTTGTCCAGGGCTCCATTTCAATTTGGAATATTATTTAGATGAGATGAATAATCATCTTTCAAAAAAAATTGTATTGCTTTACCGTATACTTATCAGTCTGTAAGATTTAAATTACTTTTCTTTAAAGTATGTACATAGCATGTAAAATTCTTAACGGAAACAAACTATGTTTGAATTTGCTATTTTTCTGTTGAACGATATTCTTATAAGAAAACCGGGAGACGTAATGAGAATGGATCACCTAACTCGAACAGGGCCCCCGCGCCCCCCTCCCTATTAAGGAAATTACGAGATAATTTCCTTTTTGAACCAATCCCAGAGAATAAAACGAATGATGAATGATCCAAAAACTTGGGATATCTTTTCATTCCCAAAATACGGAAATGTTTTCATTAAATTCTGCCTTTAATCCAGATCTGAAATAAAAGTGGTGGTGAGCTAAATCTAATTAATGCATTACCGCCTCTTTGAAGGAAGTCACGTCAAAGATTGGAGGGAGAAATTGGGTTTCAGAATTCATTCGAGTGTTTGTCTGTCACTATGGCAGAGAGCAAGAGGAAGACTATTTGACCGAGCCAGGTGGAGGAAGGTTGTCAGAAAACGTCGACCCCACACACAAGTGGCGAAAGATGCAGGGAAGGAAGAAATCTTTCAATTACTCTCTGCTATAAAAAAGCAATAGGTCAAAAATATGAAAAGAATTTGGAAAAAAGCAGAACGCATCCCCCAAAACCCTCTCTCTCTCTCTCTCTCTCTCTCTCTCTCTCTCTCTCTCTCTCTCTCTCTCTCTCTCTCTCTCTCTCTCTCTCAGTTAACTTTTTGTTTTTTTTCAAAATTGGCATTATAATGGATACGAGCTCAAATCAGATTATACAGTTACAAGTTTAAAGTATTTTAATAACACTGAGCAATTAAAACAATGACACCTGCGGCTGGGGAAACGGCCATGATAATGGTTCACCTTTAGAATGCAAATGAGTCCGCAGAATCTATTTGCGTAACTTCCCAAACAAGTCATTTACAGCAGGCCTACTCGGGAACGCAAAATTAAGTAACTGTTCATCGTGTATTCTAAGCCATCGAGGAGGTCGGTCTTATCTACGGACAAAACTGAGTTTCTCGTCGGAGAGAAATCAGACCATTTTGGGAATTACCAAACCATGAAAATGCATTTGTTATAATAAATGGCTTCTCTCACGCATTACCGAAGCAGGATTTTTCCGTTGACGAACCACACAATCTTTCCGGAAACCTCTTATAACTTTTTTTGTTTGGAAAATACTTTAGAATAAGAACAAACAATATTGTATAATTTATCTCACTCACCTCCACCACTTACCTACGATTCGTATAACTTTAGTAAGTAGCAATAACCGAGTGTACGACGGATTTTAATATTAATGAAATAAGAATACGCCATCGTAAAATGAAATAAAGTTAAAATGCAAGATTAAAGCAGAATTAAATAATAAGAGAAGTTAATTCCTAATACGGTGGAGACATGATAAAAAACAAAATCAATTTCGGGTTCATGACACGCCTCAATAACGTCAGCGCAGATACTAATTCTCTTTTTTATAATATGCGTTGCATGAGGATCGTATTGAGATGAAGAATTTCATTCGAATCTGCTTATTATTATTTCTTATTATCACATTATCACACGTATTATTATTATTATTATTATTATTATTATTATTATAGAAATTGTCCAATCTTTCTATATTCTTATGCTTTGTTAAAAATAAATATCCCTATTTTATTTAATATTGACAACAAATAATGTTCTCCTTAATCAGTCATTATAATTTTCAGAGATTTTATTATATCTATTTGAGATGACATAAAACTTTTGTTTGACTATGATATAAACATTGTATGTATCAGATTTTCCATCGCAGTTTATTACAATGCTTTGTACCATCTAAATTCGGTACTGCTTTAACCTTACAAACACTAACTAAGCACAATTGAAAATTAATTGTTCAGTGGACTGAAAATCCACAGGAGAATGCTTAATGTAACTCGTGTCATCTGCAGCAATTTTAGAACTTGCAACATTGCGCAGATACATACATATATATATTATATATATATATATATATATATATATATATATATATATATATATATATATATATATATATATATATATATATATACTGTATATATATGTATATATAAAATATATATATATATATATATATATATATATATATATATATATATATATATGTATATAGAAATATATATATATATATATATATATATATATATATATATATATATATATATATATATATATATATATAATACACACACAGATATAGCGATAAGAAATATCACGATGTAGTGGTGAATAAATACTTATGATTTCGAAGGGATTATTATATGTAAAGTTCTAAAAACTTTTTGAAACTTGTGCACTATGTCCCTAAAGCAATATTTTCATTGAAATTTAAAATGTATCAAAAGGCTTTTCCCTGCAAATGTACTAACCTCAGACCGTTTGAGTTTTATACAAGAAACACAGAGGTAAAATTGAGGCTTGCCAAATAACGGTATGCTCCCATTTTCAATAATCTAAATCTATTTTGCAGTGAATACACTGCCACTGAATATTTCCATATGTTGATTCTTTCGAGGCAAGCAATTGCATGCCGGGTGGCGTTTTTCATTTCACCTAACTTTCGCTGTCGTGAGTTCATTTATCTTTGGCCATCATTGCGCACTCATTGGAAATATTGGTTACATCAGTGCTTTCTGATATAAAGGGAACCGTGGTTCACGCAATGGGTTTTTCTTTCCTTGCTAAAATATAAAAAAGGAATTTAAAATACCAGGGTATTTCCATTTTAGAAATGTATGAATGATCTATTCGCTGAAATCTGGTTTTGCATTTATATTCGATAATACAATTATTCAGTTAAATAATTTGTTCTAATGTTTACATTATGAAGCAAAGTTCCCATCTGGTAGGTTTTATAGTAATTATTTATAAATAATGCTGAAGTTATACTATTACCAACATAAACCTTTATGAAATTGAGACCTGGTTAATTTTGAATTTATCAAACAATATATAAGTATGTTAACATGTTATCATGAAAGGGAGACACATATCACAAAATGGCTAAACATCAAACGCCGTTCTGTCAATCCCGCTTCATGTTATTGGAACTTGTCCACAAATTTCAATGAAATGGCATTTTGACTTGGCAAAAATTTTGCTTTATCAATGTGAAAACATCGTTAAATACCACATAAACAAAAACTTTATCCTCACCAACTTTTTATCTGATAGTTTCTGTATTTTGGTAAACTAAGGAATAGAGGTTTAATGTTTTAAAGTTTCAGTAGTAAATCATAAAAAAAATGTCAGGTGAATGTTGATTCAACAACTACATAGTCAACAGCAATAGTTTGTAATCATAAATATTAATATCTTACAAACCATAATTATTAATATGTTAGTAACCATAAATATCAATATCATAGTAATCATAAATATTAATATCTACAGCACATGCTATATTGGAAATGAAATAATTCTGATAAATGTTCAGGAAGAGATAAAAGAAATTATTTGATAAGAGTTTGGAAAAGGAAATAACCTTTAGAAAACTAATATTTGGAGTATTCTGAAAAAAACATAAAATAGGCCAAAGATATTGAATATTTAAGTATAATAGAGGTTTTTCGATACGAAACTGTTGCTTAACGGAAATTCAAAGTGCTCTGGACCAAATCACAAAAATATTTGAATACGGTTTTAAGTCGATATTCTGTTAGACTACTAGTTAACTCTTATTGCATAATTTTATTCTTATATCACATTTGTCTTCTTATATAGCGCATGATTCGCAAGAAATTTATAAATTGTATCCAGTTTTCTGTAACAGTTTGTTTAAAATTAACATTATTTGAAGAAAATATAATATACATACTTTTATGCCTGGCGCTTTTTGGTTGAATGATTTTTCTAGGTGCTATTCAAGGAAGCTATGATCAACGATTATTAGAATACATGATTTTGTTGCTAGAATCTTCCAAGTCACGATGACCATGAAGCCTGATATTATGTCATGGAACACTGGATAAAGCAAGAGTCAAAAGCTTCATTGGACGTGGACTGATGCTTTTCGCAGAATATTATGCCAAAATGTTTAAGGTTTAAAGTGTATAGAATGGACCTCGCCCAATCGCCCGCTTGCTTTTATTGTAAGAAATCGACCACAAACGGAGACAGTCTGCCCGACCGAAGAAGATATCACCGCCACTGAGGATCGGGTCAGGAATACTCTTAGCAATCTTGATTTTACTCATGTGAAAAATTTTATTAAAACCTCCCTCCTGAGGTATAACGAACAGGTAATAAGTGTTCACAGAAGGAAGATTGTCAGCTGGGGAGGATCTTTCGACTTGAACCAGAACAACAAGGACAAGTGCAAATACAATGACCCCAACTATGCACTCAGCAGCACAGAAAAGTTTCTGTTAACATTAAGAATGAACTTCTGCCTCCCACTGTTCGAGTACTCAGAGAAGTCCATTTTGTTGTGCTTCGAGCACTTGCTCTACCGACTAAAGCAGCAACCCATCTATAAAAGAGTAGGTCACTCTTAAGTTTTGGCATTTTCAGAAAGCCCACTTTTACCTGTATTGAATGAATTTCCGAAGGGCTACACTCTTTAACTTTAAAATGAATAACATAAAGACTTTATTACCCTGAAAAGACTTGTACAGAAGAGTTGGATAATTGTCTTGTGAAGCGAAAATACTGAATGACTAATTAATTCTAATATGAATGAGTATGCTACGAGAGAAATAATATTTCTCAGCTTTTAGACAAATAAATGAAAAGGGAACAAAGTTATATCAAACATGCTGTCCAGTAAAACTGGTATTACTATTGAAGAGAAAAAGATACTTCAAATCTGAAAGCAGAAGAGGGCGATGCAGTGATTACAAGTGGTAATACTTTACAGTCGCATGTAAAGTTCGAGAAATGTTACAATTCTCATATAGTTATTTTCGCATAAACTGAGAGCGTGATGTTACTTTGTCATTCATACTCAGGAAATAACAGAGAGAGAGAGAGAGAGAGAGAGAGAGAGAGAGAGAGAGAGAGAGAGAGAGAGAGAGAGAGAGAGAGAGAGGCAAGTTTCTCAGTTTTGAAAGGAAATAAATTACAATGGGGAACCTATTCAAAACCAAATTCAGTAACTTCGATCACACACCTTCCAATTTTATTTCTGGAGGCCCTTTCGGTCCTCATCTGGTTCATTAGGCGTCATTTCGGTTCCTCACTTCGTTAAGAGTGTTACGAGATGACCCGGTTTCTCCTTACTTCGGTAATTGAAATACTTTGTTGCAAAACGAGCAACTACCTAATGTGATTGGTGCTTGACCAGTTCTAATTGCATTCTGTACTGAAGCAGCATCTAATCTTTATCCTTGTGTTTTCAATTTTGCTACCTTAATTACTTTTCTGTATTATGTGTTTGTTCTCATGTTTTATTATCATGTATTTTTATTTGCTTCTTTTTTATAGCCTCAGACAGGAATTTTATCCGACTTTGATTTTCTCTCTCTCTCTCTCTCTCTCTCTCTCTCTCTCAGGAATAATATAGACAGAAATATAATATATATATATATAAATATATATATATATATATATATATATTTATATCTATCTATCTATCTATCCATCTATTTATATATATAATATATATATACAGTATATATATATATATATATATCTATATATCCATCTATTTATATATATATATATATATATATATAGTATATATATATATATATATATATATATATATATATATATATATATATATATATATATATATATATATATATATATATATATATATATTAAATTTTAAGAGAGATAGGGATCTGTATCTATCAACCTTAAACTGATTTTTCTTCCAAGTCATCTTGTGGATAACTTTTACGAACTGAAAATTACTATTTATTTTGGCATAAATAACGAGCTTCGAAATCATCGCTTTCCTCTACCAGTTACTTTTAGCGATATTTTTCTGTCTATATTATACCCGCTTGAGAGAGAGAGAGAGAGAGAGAGAGAGAGAGAGAGAGAGAGAGAGAGAGAGAGAGAGAGAGAGAGAATTTAAAGTCGGATAAGATGCCTCTCCGAGGCTATAAAAGGAAGCAAATAAAAATACATGTTAATATAACATGTGAACAAACACTTAATACAGAAAAGTAATTAAGGTAGCAGAAATTTAAACACAGAGGATAATGATATATGCTGTTTCAGTACAGAATGAAATTAGAACTCTTCAAGCACCAACCACATCAGGTAGTTGGTCGTTTTGCAACAAAGTATTTCAATGACCCAGTAAGGAGAAACCAGGTCATCTCGTAACACTCTTAACTAAGTGAAGAACCGAAATACGCTTAATGAACCAGATGAGGACAGAAAGGACCTCCAGAAGTAAACTTGGAAGGTGTGTGATTAAAGTTTCTGAATTTGGTTTTGAATAGGTTCTCCATTGTAATATATATATATATATATATATATATATATATATATATATATATATGTATGTATATATATATATATATATATATATATATATATATATATATGTATATATATATATATATATATATATATATATATATATATATATATATATATATATATATATATAAGTAAAAGGGGTAACGGAGTATAGACTAAATATTTCTTATTACAATAGATGTCTATTCTCATACAATATTAATGAATTCGTTTAAATTAGCACTGAGGGGTTAGTTCAGTTTTTATGAATTGTAGTGTAGTTTACTTTCAATATAGTAACACATGTCATAAAAAGACATCACTGGCCTAGACCTATACCAAATTGCCTGTATCACATGGAAATATTGTTTTAGATTTTTACTGTATGATCTGGACTTGTAATGGCCTACAGATAGCGTTGAAGGGTCTAACAGTGAAATGATTAATGCCTATACATAATTTATTCATATTCTGATCAGAGCATCTGATTAGTGGCCATTCCATAAATTGGAGAGGGGGGCGGAGCTGGTTTTCAAAAGTAGCTGTCCGTACAAAAGAAAGGTGCTGGAATCTGCTGTCATCAATTAAACCAACAATATGAACTTGTCAAGAGGACATTGGAAATCGGATGAAATCGACGGGTTAATCCTTAAACCTCTTCTCAAACAGGTGCTCCAGGAAACACGACCACCAGAAGAATCGCGCAACGGGAGTTACTGAGGCCAAAAACCATTAGGGAATTATTTCCCCTCCTTGGGAAACGGTTACTTTCATACCATCGGAGACTTCATGCCACACCTACATATGCTCCTGTATTATTTCATCTGTCCATATTTTACCAGTGAACAGGGCCACAGAAGGAAGTGCTGGAAATATATGGTTGCAACGTTCAAAGAGTGTTTTATGGGCCTTCTTATCTTCATATATATATATATATATATATATATATATATATATATATATATATATATATATATATATATATATATATATATATATATATATATATATATATATATATATATATACGTGTGTGTGTGTGTGTGTGTGTGTGAGAGAGAGAGAGAGAGAGAAACTTGAATAATAATCCATTTCTTGGTCTCTTATTTATTGTTATTTTTTAAATAAAAAATACGCACTCCTGTTAAAACAGTGTTTATTTCGAGTCCCCTTCTAATATGAGCTGCAGTATGCTAATATATTTCCGTACACAGGGCACTAAACATGCTAAAAATAAAGGGTGCAAGTATAAAGGAATTCTTTAGTTGCCTAATGCATAAATGGAAAATGATTTAAACGAATCCGATATTTTTGACCTAAATCCTAGCCGAATCAATGAGCATTTTATATTCACAAATTGATACTGAAACCTTTAATGACTCGGGATAATTTTTAATATCACTTATTTGATAGTGACTCAATTCACAGTGAATAATGAAAAGCGGTTAATTCACTCATGAGCAACTGCATATAAGTCCTTTCATAAACCGTGCATATGATAACGATAAAACGATTTGTATCACTGCATGTACATATTTTGATGTGAACAACAGAACTGATCTCCATATACCTCTATGTCTCTTTCTGATTTTTCTACCCTTTATCAGTTCCTCGTTGGGTGGGTCGGTAGAGTTGTCGGCTAGCACTCGCTAGGCCCGAGTTCGAGTCTCCGGCCGGCTAATGAAGAATTAGAGGAATTTATTTCTGGTGATAGAAATTCATTTCTCGCTATAATGTGGTTCGGACTCCACAATAAGCTGTGGGTCCCGTTGCTAGGTAACCTAATTGGTTCTTAGCCACGTAAAATAAGTCCAATCCTTCGGGCCAGCCCTAGGAGAGCTGTTAATCAGGTCAGTGGTCTGGTAAACCTAAGGTATACTTAACTTCTACCCTTTATCACTGTATGTTCACTATAAAAGGTAATAATAAGCAATAATTACAACATTATTATTATTATTATTATTATTACTTAACCCAATTTCACCAAAAAAATTACCTTACAAAAACAGTTTGGTCTAAGCACCCATACCATTGTGGTCAAGGTCTAAGCATCTGCTCTTGGATCCAAGCAATGTCTAGCATAAACGGTCCCCATAAATTGGAGGACTTTCTTTGCATACAGTCACTAAAAACTAAGCAAACCGTAGTGCACAATCACTAAACACTAACACTCACTATAAACTTACACTCATTAAATACTCACACATACTGTACACTCACACTCACTAAACACACACACTTACTATACACTCACACTCACTCAACACTCGCACTTACTATACACTTACACTCAATAACACTAAACACTCACTGAATACCCAACATTCACTAGGCAATCACTATACACTAAGTGCTCACTAAACACTCACTATACCCTATACACTTAGTAAACAGCTCTATTTATTTTGTTTTTCTGTTTCCAAATTAACTTCACATCTGTGGCTTGTTTTGATATTAAAGTTTTAATTGTTATCACTGAAATAACAGTTGTGTTAATTCTGATTAAAAAGCTGACATGTTGGCATTGCATGATAAATATAAAATCAGTGTTTCTGACAGAGCTCTCTGCCAGAGATGCTGAATTTCGTAGGTAGTCTTCATTAACAATTAAGTCGACAGATAAACGTGTTAATTATTTACGGGGTTAGCTGAATTCTCTCTAATTAAGTGCATTCGAAATTAAGAGAATTGGGTTAGATTGTCTCGTCAGAGGGGAAACCTTGTTAAGCCTTGCAGTCTCTTTCCACTTCGTTCGGCCGTGCTTAAACATATCCACACACATGTATTGTATATATATATATATATATATATATATATATATATATATATATATATATATATATATATATATATATATATATATATATATATATATATATATTTATACATATATATATATATATATATATATATATATATATATATATATATATATATATACATATAATGTTAGTATCTGCATGTTTCCTTTGATAATTTTAATGAGATTTAACGGGTGTCTGGAGCCACAAACCACTATTACTCATATTGCCTTTTAAATCTCTCTCTCTCTCTCTCTCTCTCTCTCTCTCTCTCTCTCTCTCTCTCTCTCTCTCTCTCTCTCTCTGTGGCATTATGATAACAGTCTAAATGTCTTATTCGAGGTAAGTTTTGCTATTTTTCCAACGCCAATCCATTAAACTTGGGTTATAAGTTCCACAAGTTATAATTTCATGCCCAATAGCACTTTTTCAACAAGGAGGATCGTCATGTGTACCTTAAGACATAGATGGTGTTTGTACATCCTCTATCCTGCCATCTATATGAGAACAGAATTAACAACTGCTTTATAAAATCATACTCATTTTTTAGCTTCGCCGGAAATAAAAAAAAAAAAAAAGTAAAATTTACGCCCAAGTTTCTTCGGCTCAATCGAGTTTTCTGTACAGCGTATACTCAAGGCCACCGAAAATAAATCTATCTTTCGGTGGTCTCGGTATAATGCTGTATGAGCCGTGGCCTATGAAAATTTAACCACGGACCAGTGGTGGCCTGTCCTATATCGTTTCCAGAACCACTATTATGGCTAACTTTAACCTTAAGTAAAATGAAAACTACTGAGGCTAGAGGGTTGCAATTTGGTATGTTTGATGATTGGAGGGAGGATGATCAACATACCAATTTGCAGCCCACTAGCCTCAGAAGTTTTTAATATCTGAGGGCGGACAGAAAAAGTTCGGACAGAAAAAGTGGGGACGAACAGACAAAGCCAGCACAATAGTTTTCTGTTGCATGAATAAATCAGTCAGTTACAAAACAGCAACGAATTATCACAGGCACGAAAGTGCTTTAGCCAAGAGGCCATGTTTTGTATAAATAAAAAGAGACCCACTTCTGGTAATCATTGTAAATGATCGAGAGATTTTGTGAAACGCGTAACGTAGCACACCCCAACACACAAAAAAAAAACACTTCAAATCATAGCTGCCATATCCTTAAAACGAGGTTGGTGTTAGCGAATTTGAGATTTATAATAGTTAATAAGCTAATAATTATCATATATATATATATATATATATATATATATATATATATATATATATATATATATATATATATATATATATATATATATATATATATATATATATATATATATATATACACATATATATATATATATATATATATATATATATATATATATATATAAAATTTTCCTGCACCTGCTTGTACTGATGGTCCTTATTATCAAAATATTACTGTGATGACTGTCCCATTGAGCCAGGTATTATTGAGCTGGCTGTCCCTTTTATCCAGAAATTACTGTATTAACTGTCCCTTTTATCCAAATATGACTGTGGCGACTGTCCCGACTATCCAGATATTACTGTGGTGACTGTCCCATTTATCCAAGTATTAGTGTGGTGGCTATCCATTTTATCCAGGTATGACTGCGTGACTGATCCATTTATCCAGATATCACCGTACTGACTGTCCCTTTTATCCAGATATTATGGTAACGACTGTCCCATTTATCCAGTTATTACTGTGATGACTGACCCATTTATTCAGGCATAACTGTGGTAAAAGTCCCTTTTATCCAGATATTATTCTGCTGGCCTTCCCGTTTATCCAAGTATTACTGCGGTGATTGCCCCATTTTATCCAGGTATTACTGTGGTGACTGTCCCATTTATCCATGTATTACTTTGCTAACTGCTCCATTCATCCAGGTATTACTGTGGTGACTGTCCCGTTTGCCCAGGTATTACTGTGCTGACTGTCCCTTCTATCCAGACATTACTGTAGTGACTGTCCCTTTTATCCAAGCATTTCTGTGGTGACTGTTTCATTTATCCAAGCATTACTGTACTGTCTGTCCCTTTCATCCAGGGATTACTATGATGACTGTGCATTTTATCCAGACATTACTGGGGTGACTGTCCCCCAGGTATTACTGTGGTGATTGTCCCATTTATCCAGACATTACTGTGCTGCCTGTCCTTTTTATCCAGGTATTACTGTACTGACTGTCCATTTTATCCAGGTATCACTGTAGTGAGTGTCCATTTTATCCAAATATTACTGTGGTGACTGTCACCATTTATCCAGGTACTACTGTGGTGGCTGTCCTATTTATCCAAGTATTACTGTGCTGACTCTCCCTTTTATCCAGGTGGTATTACTGTGGTGACGTCCAATTATCCAGATATTACTGTACTCTCTGTCCCTTTTATCCAAGTATTACTGTGCTGACTGTCCCTTTTATCCAGGTATTACTGTTATGACTATCCATTTTATCAAGGTATTACTGTGGCGACTGTTTAAACCTTGATACAGAATTATTAATCAGAGGAAAGAAAAGCACTTTCAATAATATATTTTTATGGTATCGAGTACATGATATGAGATATGATAAACCCGTAGAGTTTATTTACACATGCCAGGTATTATAAACCTGTAGTGTTTATTTACCACATAAGTTACAAAGGGAAGGGAGAAGTGGATGGGGAAAGGGGGATGGGAGAAGGGGGAAGGGGAAGTGGAAGGAGGTACAGATTTGAAACCTATCCTATTATCTAAGTTGGGCATTGTGGCTATCACAATTATATATATTTATATATATATATATATATATATATATATATATATATATATATGTGTGTGTGTGTGTGTGTGTGTGTGTGTGTGTGTGTGCTTGCGCGTGTGTGTGTAATTAAAGAAAATAAAAAGTTATATACTATATAAGCATTTCAAGAATTACCATTTTTAGTAAGCAGAAGTTGGATAATGAGAAAGAAAAAAAAAGTTTTTACTTCATAAACTGCTCTTTCATTATCCCAGAGGGCCTTTTTATAATCGAGTTTAGGAATGGATGGGACAAGGAACCATCTGCTTAATTACTATTCTTATCATTAAATGGCCCATCCTCTTTTGCAATAATGTAAATGTTATTTTTTTCCATGAAGCGGAAGCCTTTCTATCGCCAAATCACCTATTGGCAAACTCTCCTTAATTGCAAAGGGGGCTTCGGCCCTTATATTACGGTCAACGCTTTTTAGGTCGAATGATTACTATAATTTCCGAAAGTTATCATACAGGATTTCTTTTTTCATTTAATCAGCGAAATGGCTGTCAAGACAATTCTTGGTGAGACTAAGTTTACACAAAGCCTTTTTCTCCTATGCTGTGTAGCTTGAAAAATCAGCCATCTTTTTTGCGTTTTAGTAATAACATGGCCAGACATGTCTGGCTCTAAGGCATAAATCGTTTTTGCCTTCAATTATCACCTTCGTTTATGTGAACATGGTATTTGGAATATTTTTAGCAATTTCCTTGTGACATACTTTAGGAAAAGTTGTTTTTAGGTTATATATATATATATATATATATATATATATATATATATATATATATATATATATATATATATATATATATATATATATATACAGTATATATATATATATATATATAAATTTCTGACTCACATCAGGATCAGAACCAGGTCTTTCAATTGAAAGGAAAGGGCGCTGCCCACTAGGCCATACAAGACTTGTAAGGCCTCGTGGGCAGCGCCCTTGCCTTTCAATTGCAAGACCTGGTTTCGATCCTGATGTGAGTCAGAAATTTATTTCTGTTCCACACGTGATTGTGTGTTGATTATTTCAATACACACACACTCACACACACACACACACACACACACACACACACACACACACACATATATATATATATATATATATATATATATATATATATATATATATATATATACATATATATCACCTTACAGAACGACTAGCGACTCAGTTGTTATTTAGGATAGTTTCTCCAATTACTGAATGTGGTAGAAATGAACATTTGTAACAACATACAAAGAATAAAAGTCAGTTTCTACCTCAAAATGGAAGCTGAGGCAGAAGATGAGGGTACATCATATCAGAATCTAAAGGTCCAACAAGAAGTTGGAGCCCAAGTACCTAAACCTCTTACAACAAGAAGTTGTACCCAATCTCCCGACCAGCCCGAGAAACAGGCAACACCAATCAATCTGAATTAATTACAGAGGGAACTGGAGGGAAATGCACATAGAGTACCATGGAGAAAATGTAAGAAAAATTCTCATAGCTACCCTGGCGGAAACATGAAACTGTAAACCCGAGCCTCAAAGCAAGTTATATAATCGTCAACGTTCAGCTGAATACTTTTATTCGAAGGGCTTTGTCTTTTAGTGAATGGCGTCAGTTTCTCTCTCCCTGGGAGCGAATAAAATATGTAGGGTGTGGAAAGAGCACTTTTAAAATCTGATATCCCGTCACCTTCATTAGTGAGTTTCATGAAAAGTCTTTCATCCAAAAAGATATCTTCTTTTTAATGCAGGAATAATGGATGAGGCTGGAAAATAGGAGTCGTTTACACTTGCTTGTAAAGGAGTGGGATAGAAGAACTTCTTTGAGTCCACTATAAAAAATATTGCTTATGAAATGTAGTAATATTATATGTCTGTCCACAGCAGCAAATGTTAATGAAACATAGAATTAATGTTACATGGCTGAAGAAAATTAATCTTAACCTTGCTAGCATTGTTGTAATAGAGCTTTAGAAGAAATGTCCTGGTTTGAAACTTTATTAACATCAAAAGGCATCATAAAATAGTAATATAAGAAGAACGTGTCCTTGATAGTTATCCCGCCATCCATAACTTGTAGACCAGATTTAATATACCTGTCGTAGCTTGCAATTTGGTATTTACCAAAATATATCCTCATTGACCTCGTATTGTTGCAGTCAGGGTACACGTCCCCAATTATTCAATTTTCATTCGGAGTACAGATGCTTTTGATAATTCCTTTATGAATTATTCTGTTTTAGGATGTGGAGTGACATTTGCTAAAAAATTCAGTATGCCACTTGACGGTTTTTTCCTCATTAGGGTACAGTTTTAATATCAGTGCAATCATGAATTGCATCAGCGTGATGTGAAAAAATAAGCAAGCGAAAACTGACTTTACTATGAAGGTGTCAGCCAAATTTCTATTGTGGCAGAATGAGTCATTACGATTATAGAAAAATAAATAGTTTATCACACTTGTTTCTGTAAAAATTAAACCGGCACAATAAGAAAATAAACGAATATTCACTGATACTTTAATCTTCGACTACAAACAGTCTTAAAAAGAAAATCTTCCTTGTTCACACAAATTCCGTTGATGTCAAAGGCCTGACTAAAGTATTGTCTATCGTAAGACAAAGTTTCTGGGCCCTTAAAAACAGGAAAATAAGAAAATGAAAAATGGGGAAATCCGAGTGATCTATATCATTCGCAATAATCCATCTGAAGTAAATACTCAGGAAGAAAGATAACAATTCTGAACTATTATAGAAAAAGAATGCCCTTTACCGCTGCCCTTTTTTTTTTTTTCCTTACAAAAATTCCTCAAAGCAATTACGTTCGACAAACGTTCACTGACGCCAGTGCGTTTGAAAGGGAATTCCCCCAGAAAAATAACTAGATGTAAATAGAGAAATAATTCAACAATAGCAAAAGCAAGCAAACTCGCTTTGTTATTTATTCGATCTATGAAACAGTAAAATAAATTAAAAAAAGAAAAGAAATGTTTTCACTTTGTTGAATATGTGTTCCCACCCAGTAACAAATAAAAATGACTATTATAAACGCAAACAGCACAAAGGGCAATATATATATATATATATATATATATATATATATATATATATATATATATATATATATATATATATATATATATATATATATATATATATATATATATATATATATATATATATATATATATATATATATATATATATATATATATATATATATAGTATGTAATATATATATATATATATATATATATAATATATATATATATAATCAAATGTATTCAGTGTATGTAAAATTAAGAGTTTTCGCGACAAAGTACTCTCTTTTTGTAAATATGTTTAAATGGTTAATTTCGTATATACACATTCTATATGCAGTTCAAGTGTAAAATGAATATGTTTTATTTTATAATGGAACAGAATACTAAATTCCCACCGAAAAAATTATCTCTGAAATGAAGACAGATCTAAAGAAGTGAAGACACATTGATCAATCCTCATTTTTTCCCTAACATACATATGTTCCTACTGTACATCTGATGAAGCGTTAATTAAAAGTGTACCTAATGATCCTTCGAAATATGTAAGATTAGTGGGTACTCTGGTAAGTTAGTGACAACTGTTTAAAATAGTGTTGGTCTGAGACTAATTATTCTCTGTTTTGTACTGCAAATGTTAGTGGATATTTAGGACTTTGGTTAACACTTCGTAATTCGTTTTCCCTTGTCATTGGCTACGCAAGTAATTCATTAATGGTTGCAAGTGATATTGATAAATAACAAGTAAAAAATGCGTAGACGTTTCTTTGGCGGAATCGAGTTTTTTGTACAGCATATAATGCTGTATGAAACTCTCAGCCAAGGCCCATGAAACTCTCACCGAGCCCCATGAAACTTCCATCCAGACTTACGATCATGGCTAACTTTAACCTTAAATAAAATAAGTACTATTGAGGCTAGATGTCTGCAGTTTGGTATGTTTGATCATTGGAGGGTGGGTGATGAACATAGCAATTTGCAGCCCTCTAGCCTCAATGTATTTTTTAACATCTGAGGGAGGACAGAAAAAGTGCGGACGGACAGACAAAGCCATCTCTATAGTTTTCTTTTACAGAAAACTAAAAAGGCAGCTGTATATGTCTATACAGCTGCCTCATTCGCTAAACCCTCGCATCCGCTGTGGCTACACTCCATTGAGGGAAAGTATTTTACCAAAGGCCTCAGCCAAAAGGGACAACATTAACCCAGGTTTAGCCAACGCTTATGTAGGCGCAAGGTATTATCGTTATACCGGGAGCTTATGCATATAACAAGCATGCTTCTGCCTCCAGTGGTTTTCGGTGATGCGGTTTATTTGCTATGTAAATGTTCAAATCAACATCATTTCCATACGATAAAAGATCAAAGGGAATAGGATAAGTTGCTAAAGACAGGCATATGTCCAAAGATATGAGGAATTAATATTTTCGTTGTACTGATGGTTTCCAATGTGGGCTTTCGAGGGAATGTATGAATAAATAAGTTTATATAAACTCTTATCCCTCTTTCATCATTGTTGATAACTAAAGCGTACGTGAATAGGGAGTAATATCATCGCTGAGTTTTTGTTATTAAATATACTAAAGATAAAAAGTGAGAGTATAAAAAGACTTTTCAATCGCTACTGCTTAACTGCAATGTGATTTAAGCTAATCTAATATTTTTTTTATCCTAAACCCCAGCCGAATACATGAGCATTTTATATTACTAAACTGATTCAGAATCCTTTATTATAGGCGATAAAGAGTCGTGATCATTCTGAATAGCCTTATTCCATTTTGGACGCTATTCATGGCGAATAATGAAAATCGGTTAATTCACGCATGGTCAACTGCAGGCTTGTACTTTTATAAACTTTACCAATGATCAGGGTAAAAAGATTTTCATCACTGCTTGTACATATTTTGGATGTGAACAACAAAACTGATTTTCTGTTTTCTTATACCTTCATGTATCTTTTTTTTTTCTCACAAGATTTTTATTTAGAAGATGGTTGCTCGGCAAGTTCAAGGCCTTTCAAATATCCCCTTATCAATGGTACTAAGCAATAATGATAACATGATCACTGATAAAAATGAAAAGTCCATCACTCCAACATTATTCTTCCTCAAATACGACTATACACTAGACCCATACTTTTTTAACGTCCAATTCCAGAGAAGTCTGAAACTGAAATTAATTTACTATGGAAAACTTTTCTAAGAAGAAGGTGGAAATGAAAAAGGTTCAACTTCGTTGAGTTTACTTTTCTTGGCCTTTATAGCTCTCTCTCTCTCTCTCTCTCTCTCTCTCTCTCTCTCTCTCTCTCTCTCTCTCTCTCTGTATCGAAAGTGAGCAACTATTGTAACGTTTAAGTGATAAAGACTCATAATAAAACCAAATTATACACGAGTGATATTGTTAGGTATATACATTTTTAGGAACAAGTTCTCATCAATGGACATTAATGCAAATAGAAAATAAATTATTATTTTTACGCTTGTCGGAATAATTATAAACTCAAAAAGCATTGTTCAAACACGGCCGATATATTAACTATACCCCATTTGTATTGCTAGGAGTTAAGCAAAAACAGCCAGTTTGTGTAACGTTTTTTATTTGTGTAATGAATGGCACTCCGTATCAGGAAATCTAGATCAACCATTAAATGGCATGTTGGATATTTTTGTGTTATTGTTTAATTTGAAGAAAAATGGTAGATTTTAAGTATTCTTGGAGCCTGGTATTTGAATAATACTCAGAAAATAATTTGAAAATGCTGCATTATTCATTGCCGTTCAAATTTCCCATCAGAGCACACACTCACACACACACGCATATATACTGTATATATATACATATAAGAGAGAGAGAGAGAGAGAGAGAGAGAGAGAGAGAGAGAGAGAGAGAGAGAGAGAGAGAGAGAGAGAGAGAGAGTTTATTGGTTCCCATTCAGAATTATCCCGGGCACCGCTGGGTTGGTCAGCTAGTGTGTGTGTATGTATGTATGTATATATATATATATATATATATATATATATATATATATATATATATATATATATATATATATATATATATATAAAGACAAAATCCACGAAGGAAAGAGAAGCACTGGAGTGCTGCAAGGCCTTTCGACTGACGGGGTTCAAATGCAATTAGGGAAATTTGATCCCCGAGGGGCTAGTACTAAACACGGCGAAACACATTTGATCCCCGAGGGGCAAGTACTAAACACGGCGAAACAGTGTAGATGAATTACTGTTACGCCGTGTTTAGTACTAGTCCCTCGGGGTCAAATGTTCCTAATTAAATTGATGATTTTACGAATTCCCTGAAAATTTCAGGGATTTCGTGAAATCCCTGATTTCACAGCCTTTCTGTAACACGTATATAAAGGGCAAATCTTAGATGTAACATCTAAATATCATAAAAGCTGCGTGGGTATAGTAAGATAATGATACAAAAACGCAATGATATAGATTTTTCCCTCTGTGTAATACATCAGTGACCCAGGAAGACGTGGCATCAGATAACCCCCTATTACATATTTACTCTATTTAAATTTCCATAAATTAAGGAAAAATAGCAATTTGACTATAGCCATAACCTTTGAACTTTATAAGAAGATGACTTCATTTTTCGTATGTTTACTCTACGACTGACGCTTACGTGCGGAGGGAGTTAGGTCATACATATAGGTCAAAGGTCAAATGGGAATTTAATAACGGCCACAGCTATTGATCACTGCTTGGCAGAGCCATAATATACGGCAAGAATAATCCACGAATGATTTTGAGGTGCAAAGGGAGGATAGGCAAAATAAAGCTCAAACGAAGAAGTCAATATATATGACATTGCATTGAATAATAGGAATATATAGCAGCGAATCGTTATGACAGCATCAAATTCCTCATTGAATTATATTATATATATATATATATATATATATATATATATATATATATATATATATATATATATATATATATATATATATATATATATATATATATATAGTTGAACAGAATATATGACATTGCATTGGATAGTAGGAATATATGGCAGCGAATCGTTATGACAGCATCAAATTCCTCATTGAATTTTGACTTCTTTCTATGTATCAGGAAAAGAACTTTTTTTTTTAAATTATGCATTGATTAAATTATTGTAAAAATATGATTAAAATATGATTATATGTATATATATATATATATATATATATATATATATATATATATATATATATATATATATATATATACATACACATAATCATATTTTACAATAATTTAATCAATGCATAATTAAAAAAATAGTTCTTTTCTTGATACATAGAGAGATAAATAATGACACACCTGATCCCTTCATTTCTAATAAAGCCCCAAACGACGAACGTTTGCATTTGGGGCTTTATTGGAAATGAAGGAATCAGGTGAGTCTTTATTCATCTTTCTAAGTATCAGGAAAAGAACTATTTTGCAACCATATTTTACATTAATTAAATTAAACCAGTTACGGTATTTCATCTCATTTAATCTTGGATACGTACAAGTTTTCGGTATTTTATTTTTCTGGCTAATCTTCCCTTATAGCTCAGTGACTTTTTTCCGGATCACTCCGTTTTCAGGAAACTTTAAGATTTTTAAGGCTTGCTAACAGCCATGCAGGAGCGCGGAAAACCTCAAACCAACTATTCAAATAAATATAATTCATTACAAAGTAATTTGTTTTCTTCCCAAGTAAAAATAAATTGGTCCCATGGAAACTCAACAGAGTTTCTATCACTTTGAAAACATTCGATAAAAACACCACAGCCACTGTGATATATTTCTCACTTGTTTCATTCTCAACATATAAATAGTTAAAGTTCAATGATCTCAAAATAAATACAGAGAACAGAAGCGTAACTATTGAGAATCTCGAGAATTTCATTCTGGACCAATCTTGTTCCAAGTCCAGGTAAGATTCTCCTGTTCTTGGTTCTCTCTCTCTCCTCTCTCTCTCTCTCTCTCTCTCGCTGATACTGCACACGTGCCTTTGTTCTTCCTCTCACTGGCATGTCCATTTTCCTCGCGTCTGTTCTCCACCCACCTCTCGCGAAATTCCGAAAATTTCTCTTAGTCCGGGATTCCCAGTCCTCGTCCTCCCACCGACTTATTCACATTTTCCCTTTCAAAAATCATTTCACTTTGCCACAAAAGGGTCTTCGTTCTTTTCGGCGCCGCACGTTTGAAGGTAGCTGTGTACTCGGATTCGTTTGAAGTTATATTTTGTAGCTTACTGTAAAGTCTGTTGTTGTAATTAGCATTACTAAGATATACTAGATAGACTGAACTACGTTGAGAGGATTTAGCAAGTGGCAGAAATGTTGTATTGCTGATTAATTAAGTAAGTAAGGTTTCTCTCTCTCTCTCTCTCTCTCTCTCTCTCTCTCTCTCTCTCTCTCTCTCTCCTAATCAGTCGAAATAATTATTATTGGCATATCTTCGATACTCGGTCACTTTTGATGGAAAACTTACAAAACAGGATGATAACTCTGTGATTTAACTTAAGATAATGGTTGAAAGACCAAGAGATTAGACTACGTAACTGATACTTTTCTACCCTGATTTTACAACTTCAAGTTCCTCAATTTATTCACGCAGATGGTGTCTCGAACCTCAGTGTATGCATACTAAAGACTTTCCGAATACACTCAAACCCTTTTAGATTAATAAACGTCAAAAGTTCTCACAAGCTATGTTAATGCCAACACGAGATCTTTCTCTTTTGAGCACCGCTTAAAAGATTCAAGTCAGTACCTGAAAATTTAACAGAGCTTTCCTCAAAAAGACACGAAGTTTATTTATTTATTTTTTTTTCTTACAAATATTCTTATTTGAAGAGAGAACTTCTTAACCTATAACCAGTGATGATTCCTCTAGAATATTAACCTCTAAAAGTGAAATTATACTAATGTAACTTTTCATGCCATTAAGAGAAGCACGTTTCAATGGATTGCCCTATAGTGAATTCACACTTGCAAAGTGATACAAAATTGTACAAGTTTTGTTCTTCAACGACTGCAGCATTACAAAATGCCCCAGAATAAAAGAGTTGAATATTGTTCATTATTAGGGAGATCATGAAAATTTATACAATATTTTTTTACTCACTGGAAATATTAATTTTATAGTTACCAGAGCCGTAGACGTTAATAATTTTAACTTTCAATATTCGTTAAGTTCACAATATTAATTTCTCAAAAGTCAGATGATCCATTAAATACACAATACGTTTCCACCATACAGAAATGATATTGAATAGCATATAAGTAGTTATATGAAAGCCATTTCATGAAAGTCCTTTAAAGACACAGCAAGCTTTGTGAAATTTAGTCTGTGATACCAAACCCAGGTTTCTAAGAATTGGTATTCTGTAAAGGCTTAATTAAAATTACGCACTACATCTTAACACAAGTAAGGCTGCGACCTGTTATTGCTTGCAACAAAATCAACCACTCTCCTTTGTGCTATTACACCTGTCAGTAAAAGTTAATCTTCGAATACAGAATTGAAGATAAAATTATAAGAAATGACCACTGGGGCAGAGTATGTTATTCCTCTATCGACATTTAGCGATGACAACAACCTTGTCTTGAAAGAAAGTCAGAGCACTCTGAAGCCCTAGGAATAAAGGAGTGGGTTATTAAATTGTGGTATTTTGAAGATTGAACTTTTGATGATTGACTCTAAAGGTGTTTTCCATTCAGGAAAATACAACTATGTTGGTTATAATTTACTGCATTTTCCATTAAATCTTAAGAGCTTGAAAAACTTTTGATTATGGTTTGATGAGTACTGTATTACAAATGATTTTCTCGCCAACCACCCGTCTTTTCCACTTCGAAGAGATAGCTTCAGGCGTTTCATTAATTTTCTTTTTATGGGGTTCCTATTCCTAACCCCTTGCACATCCTGAATGCAACCTAATACAGTCGGTTAAACTCCCATGTATCTCATTCAAAGAATAAATAAACAATTATTCTACAGAATTTTTGCAAACACATCCATAAGTCATTTCACCAACCCATCCCAATTCCGACCCACACAGCCCCTGCTGCCAACAGCTTATTGCATATTTCACTGAATGTTTGCACACGCGTAACCTAGTTGTTGACATTGTTATTCCCCAAACGGTCTCTTCACATTTGAAAATTTCGATCCTCTTTCAAGCTCACTTACTTCAGTCGAAAAGATGTGGTGAACATAAAAATATTTCAAAACGTTCACCAAATTTCGAGAACGAGAGAGAGAGAGAGAGAGAGAGAGAGAGAGAGAGAGAGAGAGAGAGAGAGAGAGAGAGAGAGAGAGAGCATGTTTCCTTCTTTAATGCATTTTCTTATTAGCTTTTTAGTATATACATTTCTTAGGGCTTCTATTATATATATATATATATATATATATATATATATATATATATATATATATATATATATATATATATATATATATGCTATCCTGATACTCTTCAACCACGTGTATTAACTAATAACAAGCGTATTTTAAGGTAATGCAATGGCAAAAATACATGGTTAAAGTTACTTTCCAAAACATATTATTGAAAAAGAATGAAACATTTGAGGCTTACTTGAAATGAATCGTGATAAACGATTTTGAATCTGACAGTTAAACGTCTTTGAATACATGACAAACCTCTGCGCTTAATGGAAAATAAATGTAGCGATTAATAATTTATACCCAGTATTTGAGGAATGCATATAGAGTAAAATAGAAGGTATAACGCAATATTCCCAAACATAAACCAGTCCTCACTATCGTCAAGGTGCTTTAAGGTAATTGCTTCTTTTTAGTGTGAAAAACACACACACACATTTCTCTCTCTCTCTCTCTCTCTCTCTCTCTCTCTCTCTCTCTCTCTCTCTCTATATATATATATATATATATATATATATATATATATATATATATATATATATATATATATATATATATATATATATATATATATATATATACTGTATATATATATATATATATATATATATATATATATATATATATATATATATACTGTATATATATATATATATATATATATATATATATATATATATATATATATATATAATATATATATATATATATATATATCGTAGACAGTTAGCCTCTTGAATTGAACAGAAATAATCAATAGTGACTACTTTTCAAATCTGGGATAGTACAATGCACCCGTTTTAACGAAAATTCGAGTAAATAAATTTCAAGAAACTGATATCAGATCGACGTCGAAGTCTCGCTTATCAGTAATCCCCATGAAAAATTCGCTTATCGTAGGAAATCCGTCCTTTCATTGTGGAGCACTTAAATTCAGCGTCATGGAAAGGACGGATAAAGAAAAACTCATGTGATTCATACAAAAATCATAACTAGAGCCAGAGGTCAAAAGCTTAAATTAAAAGCCCTGTTTAAGAGAGGCTTTTATAAGATAAATACTGGAATAAGCTTTTCAGACCCTAGTTATTCGTTTAATGAGAGAGGTTTTTTCTTAAGGGGGATGTTGGTGGGAACTGGAAAGGAGAAATATTTTGTCGATCGTCCAGGTAAGCTCTACATAAAGAACAGAGTTTCCAATCGCTATAAAAATATCCAGCACTTCCATCAAAAGACAAATATTTCCTTATTTCAACCAAACGATTATATTCATGAGTATGATGCAAACACATTATTCATACCTTTTAGGGAATCAGATTCCATCTTTCAAAGAGAATTTGTTTTTGTTCTAAGAGTCAATTGATTCTATTAAGAAAAATAAATCGACTTCCTGTCATTACCTCCGGCACCGCGGCATTAAAATTTCACAGAATGAAACATTTATCTTGTATTTAAAAAGTTTTATTTTCCTGTCCTTTAATGAAATTCAAAGCTTCCAAATAAAAAGCACTGACAAAGCTATTGCAAGCTTTTCTCTAAAAAAAACGTCATTCTCGTTAAGTTCAATTAAATTGCCACCCGGACACTAACGTGGTTATCCCCCGTGAAACAATAAGATTTTTACACTTCTGTGATATAATTTCTCAACAAAATATCCAACGATATAGGTCGTTCGTCACTAAAGAAAAACTTTATTATTTCTAAATGCCACTTAAAAGTGCAGTAATGATTTTTATTTGATGAAAAGCGCAAACATTTCGATTCTTTATTATTCACTAAAAATACCTCTGGATTTCTTGGTTTTTAACTCAAGCCTAAAAATTATGGTTACAACGCTTTTTCTTTTAACAACTATACTTGAAAAAGTTCGTCTGAGTTTAAGGAAAGGATTTTGCGTCAGGATTCAGACCCATTTATGGTAAGCCTCGATGTTGAAGCTTTTGTCACAATTATTCCTGTAGAAGAAACTATATAGATTATTTTAAATAAGATTTTTACCGATAATGGCACACTGTTTCATGGTTTTAAATTACGGTGCAGGACACCGCCTTTATTTTTAATGGTAAAGCTTATGTGAAAGTTGACGGCATGGCAGTGGGCAGTCCTCTTGGCCCTGTCCTGGCTAATATTTTTATGTGCGAGTTAGAGCAGCGGTTGCTGGACAACTTCCCTCCGGGTTTTCACCCGTTATTTTACTGCCACTATGTCGATGAAAATTTTATCTTATTTCACGGCAAATATAAAGCTGATTTATTTTCACAGTATGCTAATCTGGCTCATCAGAATATAACATTTACAATTGAAGAAGGTCTTATTCACAGGTTTGGGCACAAAATTTTATAGCTTTTGTGATTTTAATATTTTAAGATAAACTCTCTTTTTGCTCTTTTCCACAGGGCTTTTTCACTCTCTTCTGGATGGTCTGAGTTCCACAAAGATTTTAACTTTTCAAAGACATTTTACTGATAACTGTTATCACAGTGGTTTAAATGCCTTCACAAATTTATGAATATGAAGTTCTTACCTAGCAATGCTATTCCGACAGTACCTAGGATGACTTTCTATGCTACGTTCCATTTTTACTTAAGGCGAAATTCTATGCCAAAATGCAACAAATCATTAGAACTTACTGTCCGGCCATAAAATGTCAGCTGATCCCAACAAACCCGATGACTATTTGATCTATTTTTAAATATAAGGACAATATGAATCCTCTTATGGCATCTAACATTGTCTATTTATATACTTGTCCTAGATGTGATCTAGGAAAATATATCGGAGCCTCAAGAAGACTTCTTAAGGTCCGAATAGATTGCCAAAGGGGATGAATTTTCATGATGGAGTTAAATTATCATCTGAATTTTCCAGCATCCGTGACCGTACAAAGAGATGCAAAAGTAAAATTGAATACAAACACTTTAAAATTTCGCAAAGGCGTCTTCACCGCAGCAGCTAGTGGTCTTCGAATCGCTCTTTATAAAAACAATTGTTCCGAAACTGAACAACCAAACTGCCTTCGTTATTCTAGTCACTCGTCTTCCTTTCTCTACTGGAAATGGTACTAGACGTTTGAGTGGGTTCTTGTAATTTGACTTTTATTGTAATTTTGCAATTTTAGATGAGTATTTTTATTGCACTTTTATTTTACCATTGTGATTTTCATCTTGAAAATGGGACTAGTCCCTGAAACGTCGCATTTATAAAACTACGCCAAGATGAAACGGACGTCTGCTTTGAAACCCTTCCCTATTTATATATATATATTATATATATATATATATATATATATATATATATATATATATATATATATATATATATATATATATATATATATATATATATATATATATATATATATATATATATATATATATATATATATATATATATATATATATATATATATATATATCCACCAGTGGCCTTTCCTCCCTCGCCTAGAAGCTTCTTGCTTTCTATGAAGTTAAGCCCAAATATTTCGTTTACCCCTCAAAAAGAAAAATCGTATTCTCATTGGTAGCCAAATATTTACATCCACCAGCTCGATGCAATCACAGTTTCCTCTCTAATGGGAAATTATCTTCCGCCATTCAAAAAGAAAAAGAGATTATTTTCGTTATAGAAGCGAAGTAATTGCATGAAGAGCATTCGGTCGATTTCTCGTAATTCCCTGCAGCCCTGCCTCATTAAGTAATTATCTGTTTTTTCGAGAAAGCAACGCAATTTTTTTTATGATTATTTAACTTTTCTAACTGAAAAAAAACATTGCAATCTTTACTCTCGAGACCAGCCGTTATTTATGGCGTTAAGTAGAATCAAATTGCCTTTAGGAAACTACATTTAGTTTTACTAGAAGAAACAATACCATTAAATAGGTAAGTGATATAGCCTTTGGCTTTCTGTAAAGATTCCGAAGATATACGTTGTCTATCAGGAGCAGGACCCACTTAACGGGTCTTGATTACATTAAAGAACTTATGTTTTGTAATATTCGATACTTCAAACTAAACCAAGAATAAGGAATTTTCTATAATATTTTATTTTCCTCCTTTGTGAAGACTTCCCTTTCGCCGTTAAAAAAAAATATTCTGCCTAAGAAAATATGAAAAGTGATGATATAAAATACATATTTTTTTGTGCAACAAACTCAAAACAAGCAATAAAGGATAACATCCTATCAATTGAGTTTCATACGTAATTGAATAATCATCCTGATCTTTTTAATCATTATTTTCAGCAGAGATAATAAAATCATTTTGTCCAGTAGCTCTGATGTTGGATTACTGCATATTTTAGGATGATATTTTTGGACATTTCAAAAACACCAGTTAAGAATTGTTGTGTAGTTCGAGAAAATAATGTTTGTTTCAAAACAATTACTGTTAAAGTTAAAGGAATGGCTGGGACGAAATATGTTCCCATTATACACATTATATACACACACACACACACACACACACACACATACATATACATATATATATATATATATATATATATATATATATATATATATATATATATATATATATATATGTGTGTGTGTGTGTGTGTGTGTGTGTGTGTGTATATGTATATGTATATATAATCATAAAATTATTATTAAATTTAATAATGCTCCTCGTAGGACCTCACATGGCTTTGGCTCTAATACCATTCGACCCCAGTTTTAATCAGAAGAAAGACGATCTGTGTTTAAAGTCTATTCAACAAGGGCATTATTCTTCTCCGATAAAAAGAAGTCTCATTTTCATGTAAACTCATTTCCTTTGAATAATATTTCAAACGGAAAATGAAACCCCATTGCAATGCCGGGCGTATTTTTTATCATCAGGTACATTTTTCTGTTATTTTTTTTTTTTTTTTGCCCTAAAGGTCTCCCTCCATCGCATAACGATCTGTTGGCTTTTACCTTGGATGACAGATATTGTCACACGAATTTTTCCCTTGGCAAAATTTATATGAAAATGGAAAATATGTCCGCTATATCATAGGAGGTATTTTAGATTCGGCTCTTGCTTCCTGGATTTCTTTTCATGCAGATATTTCTTTGTATACTATTTACAAGTAATCATGATTTACTTGAAGAAAAAAATAAAAGATTACATGTGCAGTAAGGAAAAAATATTGAGTAATTAATAGCTAAGGAATTTGTGAAATTTTGTATTACAGTCCTGGAGCCGATCACAGAAATCGTCAAAAATATCTGACGACTGAATCCTTCTAAAAGATTCAGGTTATCTATTATTTGCTTTCATCCAAAGGTTACCAATACACCATTTATACATCCTTTTGTTGTAACATATTTCTCTGATATTTTTCAATATAGGCTGGAAGTGTTTTTTTTTTTTATTTATTATTTGAAGTTAGGGAACTTACAAGCATTAATCGACTTTCTTTCATTTGCTCTGTAAGCAACCTAAAATCTATTTTAGGATACAGGCTAATTTCTTTAAAGGTTTTCCATGATTATGTAAAAACGTATAGAGTTTTTTTTCTGAAAGTAAAAATAAAGAACAAGTGAAGTGGCCTAAGTAATGACATTCTTCAAGGCAAAAAGGACGCGCTTTATGTTATAGCTTTCTTCCTTTTTAGTTTTCTGTAAAATAAAACTATTGGGATGGCTTTGTCTGTCCGTCCACACTTTTTCTGTCCGCCCTCAGATCTTAAAAACTGCTGAGGCTAGAGGGCTGCAAATTGGTTTGTTTATCACCCACCCTCCAATTAACAAACATACCAAATTGCAGCTCTCTAGCCTCAGTAGTTTTTTTTTTTTTATTTAAGGTTAAGGTTAGCCATGGATCGTGCGTCTTTCACCGCTACAGGTTCCAGCCGCCGACGCATCATTTGACCGCATCTGGCGAGCAACTGAGCCCTGCCAGGTCGTGGCTGAGAGTTTCATACTGCAGCACATTTAGAGAATCATACAGCATCATACGCTGTACAGAAAACTCGATTGTGCCGAAGAAACTTCTGCGCATTTTTACTGACGTTTGGCAATGGTCCACTTCTCTCGAGGCAATCTATTCCATACTAAATGGTGACTGCAATTTTAATGGATTCCTCATTGCGTTGACGTCGCCTCTTTTCATAAGTGGTCATCTTTGTATGCAGTATAAAAACTATGGTTCTATCAACAATTTAAAACTAACGTTAGAAACGCAAAAATCGGTTGCTTTTGCAGACCCTACTTGTTAATGATGATTGTTTTTCATTGGAAAAAATTTGTTTAAAAATGCCTCCTAATATTTATACAGATGTATGAATTCTTTGCTGAAATGGTATATTTGTTATTTTTTTTACTGTAAACAGTAAGGCATTTCGTAATTTCATTCAGAAACGGTCTTTTAAATGTAAAACATTTTATATGTAAAAGTTATTTTGGAGGTAAATAATTACACTAAACCATTTGTTAATCCTCCCAGTGATAATTATATCGACCTTACCAGACTTTTAACAGTAACCAAGTAAAGACAAATATATATCGTGTTTGAGATTTTGTTGATAATCTACCTTACAAAGGTCTCAGATATCCTTAATGATACATCATTCCTAATCCTTATGACTGATGTCGAAGAGAGTTATCGTTTTGAACTTATGAAACCCCAAAAATTGCTGACAAATCCGTACACACAAACACTGCATAGAAAAATGTTTAGGACTCTAGATGAATAAGGAAAAAGGTGATTATAAATTCCACACTGAGTTTAGAAAGATAGGAAGAACGAACACTAAGAATTATGCGTAGTAAGGAGCCCAGGGGCTGTAATAAGATTTAAAATCCAACTTGAGTTAAGTGTTTAATTATTTTCTAATATCAGGTCCAAGCTAAGATCTCCGTCGTTGCTACAATGACCTACAAGAAAATGACGACTCAGTACCCAAAGATTGGGCATTGACCTTTGGCACTTGGTAATCCTCATAACCTCATTCCTTCAGTCACAAAGGTGATGTTTTTTGTGAATTTAATGAGTCTCAGTGAAAGGGGGACATGTTACAAAGTGGCTGAACATCAAACACCGTTCCGCCAATAACACTTAATGCTAGTGCGTCCACATAATTCATTTAAATTGTTTACTGGTCTCACTAATAGTTATATATTCTCCACTGGAAAGCATCGTTAAATCTCATATAGAAGATTGATGTTATATACGAAACAATTTTTTTTATCAAATTTTGTCTGTATTTCAAAGCTATAAGTAAAAAGGATGATTTAATTTCATCATATATTCTTTTGAAAATCATAAAAGGGCAGAGAAATTTTGATTTAGTAACAGCCTAGTCAAAATTAATAGTGAGTAACTCCCAATGTTAATATCAACAGTACTTGCTATTTTAGCGATGAAATTCTATAGCACCATAAAATCTTAAATGATTTCTGCTTCATCTAAAAATCACCTGCCTAGATTTGTCTTTCTTTTATTTAAAAATTTTCTTCTGTAACCCAAAATATCGTGTCGGTTTTTTCATATTCATAATGTATTCTCTATGTTTTTCCCCTCTGTCCATTTATCTATCTATTCATCTATCTGTCTGTCTGTCTATGTACTGGTTCTGTGGTTTCCAACAGCCGGTGATCTAAAAATACCCCTTTTCTCAAAATTTCGGTATCACCTTTCACTAATGACTTCAGATGTCTGACACAGTTTCAGTAGCACAGGACATCAAGAGCCAATGGCTTTAATTACTCCAGATCTTCCCCTTAACAGTAAGGGGAAAAGAGAATCGACGGATCATAGCAAGGTATAGCCTCGGCGAAATTTCTTTTGTGCCATACCAGGGTTTTACTACAGAGTTATTATTTTACTCCAGGGAAAAACTCAGAGAGAGAAAGACTGCTGGAAACATCTCTCTCTCTCTCTCTCTCGTAAATGGGCTTGCTTGTACGATTAGAAAAAAGTCTAGAATAACGATTCACTTGAAATAACCAAAGTAATTTTGGCAAATGTTCCATAGAGCTCGATAGATTTGACTTGATACTTAAGTATGAAGCAAAAAGGTAATAAGAAAGACCCAAAGCATTTGTAGAAAATGTTAAGGACTTATATTGTAAAAATGCTTGAAATGACCACTAAGCTGATAAACAGCTCTCCTACGGATGGCTCGAAGGGTTAGACCTATTTTACGTGGCTAAGAACCACTTGGTTACCTAGCAGCGGGACCTACAGCTTACTGTGAAATCCGAACCACATTATAGCGAGAAATGAATTTCTGTCACCAGAAATAAATACCTCTAATTGGCCGGCCGGAGACTCGAACGCGGTCCAGCAGAGTGCTTTCCGAGAACGATATCAACCCATCCAATGAGGAACATATATATATATATATATATATATATATATATATATATATATATATATATATATATATATATATACATAATATATATATACACACACACATACACATATATATATATATATATATATATATATATATATATATATATATATATATATATATATATATACAATTTATAAGTCAGTTTGCCACGGTTTCAGCAAACTTCCACTTCTTATTCATTCGTTTGTTCCTACTTTACAGTTTCTCTTTAACCTCCTCTTAGCTGCTTGTTCTTCTTCTAGAAATAAGCTCAGCTATCAGTATTTCCTTCTCCTCCCTTCCCCTCTCATTCCTACTCATTCCCATATTTCTCGGAATTGTCTTTATATCTGAATATTAGCGCTCTGCCAGTGTAGGGCATTCTAGGAATGTTTCTGTTTGAATCTTTTATAGATTCCTTTGTGGCCTCGTAGTTTACCTGCTTTGTCTTCATTAACAAAAACATGGACCAATATTTTCGTTTTTTGTTGCTTTTACTCCTCGTTTCAGGTTCTCTTATTCTCGTGAGTCTGCTATATTCTTCAAGTTCATATTCTCCATATTTTACTTCGTCATAAAATTGTATATTACATTCCTTTACACTAAAAAATGTTGTTATTGACTGATATTTTCATTTAACAAAGATCAGTATTTTCTTCACAACAGCAATAACCGATTAGAACTGTCACCACAGACTAATATTACCATTGATAAATACTATTACTTTCAAATACTACGAACTATCATTACCTCTATTGCCATTATTTCTACTCAGGATTTTACCTATAATGAAGATGATCAGCTATCCTTGCTTTTCCAATGGCACAGGTCTGAACAGATTGATGTTTTTCCTATTTGCAACTCATTTTGTGTATCATAATTTACAGTTGTATTTATCAGAAATAGAAATCGTTAATTTAGTGTTAATTTACTGATCATATTTATTTACATATTATATACGTGAGGTTCTGTTGTACTGAATAAATTCCGGTGTCTGTTTCCTACATCCATTGTTTTACCTTGCCTGCCGGAAGCTTGGTCAGATAAAATGGTGAGAGAAGCAATGAATAAATGGATATGTCTAAGTGTATGCTTATTTGAGGGCGAGACCAAGAGAGAGAGAGAGAGAGAGAGAGAGAGAGAGAGAGAGAGAGAGATTTACTGGAATTCTTAAAGCAAGCACCACAGAGCAGAATCACCTTCGATTGGCAGCATCTGGGCATTCGGATTTAATCTGTCTTTCTCTGCCGGATAAAGAATCCTTCTCATCAGACTAATTCCTGAGAAGGAGGAAACCAGACACAATAGACAGTTTTTTTTTTTTTTTTTTTTTTTTGAGGCGATCTCACTTAGTGCCACTGGAGGAAGCCTTTTCAGCCCTTTCGGCGTAGTTCCGACTTTCTTGCAGTGGAGATGTTTCCGTTTGCTTTTGGAGGCAGCTTCCTTGGGAAAGATAAATGTGCTGCCGAGCAGAAAATAAACACAGGCAATGGCGCCATTAGCAAGAGGAAAGTTTTCTCATCTGTTCCAGAGGGAAATTATGATCTCCGTCAAGAATTCATTCACGGTTTATCGCAAGATTCTGTTAATGCATCCACGTTCCTTACTCTCTACGGCCGCTTCATTTAGCTGGATTACACCAAGTTCAAACTCATTTTGTTTTTATATTTTTTAAATCATAAAGGATTTATCTGAGAATCCGCAGATAATCATCCCTTATTTTGCTTTGAAAAGCAGCTCGAGCAAAAATTAATTTAAGAATGAGAGGAAGAGATTATAGATTTATTGCAATGTGCTAGAAAGGATGGCGGTAACTTTTCTGTTTTAATTTAATTACAATTTACATTTTACAGTGAAGGACACATCTATAATTATCTCTGCTTTACATTCATATTCATGTGAATCTATTTTATCTCTGATGGTATCCGCAACGCGCTCACCGCAGAATGCAGTTGAATTCGCAACCTGACCTGTTCTGGTAATTCTTTCATGGTCATTCAGCACAGGAATTTCGCAAGGTCTGCAATAAGATAGCGACATGGAAACGCTGCAACGACTCTATTCGCAAACCTGAAATAGTTTCATATACAATAGTTATATCTCCAAGGACCTTGGTCATGAATTACCTTATTTTGTGGTGTTAGTATTGGACTGTTTACAGCTATGTTAAGCTCTTCAGTGTAAAGATGCGAGTGATTGAATCTTTTTTATTTGGGTGCTTTTTTCTTTGGTAAAAACTAAGTAACGCTCCCTGACAATTTTGAGCTCATCCAAAGCTGGTTTCGTGGTCTTCCATATTCTACTTTATGAGAAACAGAAACTGATAAAAAATACATCAAGCGAATACGTTCAAAATTCCGTAAGAACAACATCCAGGAGTTTTTATTATGTCATACCAATCTCAGTAGATAACTAAAGAAGTCTTTCAGGATACTTGTTAGACAGGGAACTCTTTTTATGAAAACGAAGCTAGCCTATAAATACTTTATCTTCACAAACTTAGCCAAAATGATAAATGTGCTGATTAATTCAGGCTGAACTAAACTGTGACTTCACAGAACAAAGTATTTTGAGGATTACAAATCAGGACTAATTAAATAGCAGTTATTCAGTCTATTTGGCAAAGTCCTTTAGCAATTATTTTGTATTTAGTTACAAAAGGTGACAGCCAGGCCATTTGAAAAACGGAATGTTATTTGAACCTAGGCTGGAAGTTCTTAAGTTGACATTAAACAAGAGGATATTTGTAAGCATATTTGTATCTGTTTTTTGAAGTCTAAGAAGTTTTGCCGGGTTTTTATCTTATGAGAAAAATTCAGTTTTTAAATTATAAGAGAAGTATTTTATGGGGTTTCAGTTCTAACAAGAGGAGGTATCTTCAAGTATGGAGAAAAAAATGAAGTCTTTGAAATGTGACTGAAATCTCTTAAATACCGGCAGCCAGCAAAACGTATCACACTTTTCTCTGTCATGAAAGGTTTGAAATACCAAGGGATTTTCTTATGATCTTTTTAATTGCACGATAAAGACGTCTTAAAAAAATATTGCCACTGGGTTTCATTTTCAGTCTTTCCTAACCTTACCTTCACTGGGTTTCTGATTTTGATCTTATTTCAGTTTCGTCTGACATTATCGTCGTCAAAGTTAGAGCCTTAAACCGAGGTTTATCGCCTCAGCAGAACATAAGTTTAATCCCCTAACTCTGTTTCACTTCCTTTTACAGTTTTAATCACTATCTCTCTCTCTCTCTCTCTCTCTCTCTCTCTCTCTCTCTCTCTCTCTCTCTCTCTCTCTCTCTCACTTTGTCATTCGCTGACCCTTTCTAAAACACAGACTCACATTCATTCAATCCCTCTCTATCTATCTAGCTATCGATTTCAATTCGAGCCACCAATTCAAATATTCCTCTATCTTCTTTCTCTCTGTTTAAAACTTTTACACAAATTCAAACAGTCTCTTTCCCCTCTCTTGTCCCTCCCTCCCTATAAAACATAGACACATATACGTTCTCTCTTTTTCTCTCATAGACGCAGACCTAATAAGGAGAAGCATATTCACAAATTTTCTTTCCCTCTCTTAGTTGCAAGAATATGCCAACTCTCTCTCTCTCTCTCTCTCTCTCTCTCTCTCTCTCTCATGCACACAGACACACTCATTGACACAAGGGGCCTATCCATTGATCAGAATGTCTCTTCGAGAGTCCTTTATTTTTCAAGTTTTATATCGCCATAAATTCCCCAAGGAATCCGCCTTGAATATACAGCACTTCTCCTTTAAAATAAGAATATCACTAAAAAAATAAACGAGACGTGTGATCTAAACAGATTATTTATCAACCTATGAAAACTGGAGGAGGCAATAACGTTGTACGTAATACAAAATCAACAAATGCAACAATTTTTCAACTTTTACTTCATCTTTTTTATAAGCACTGTTAACTGAGATAACTGTCCAGGTTTAATAACTTAGAAGTCCCTGTTATTCAAAAAATAATTCAAAATATACTTAATTTTGTAGAGATAACCTTGAGCTTAAATTTAATTTTTTTTGTATTAAAATATTATCCCTGACATTTTAAACTGAGGATTGAGATGACAGAAATCATAAGCAGTTTACTCAACCAGTCGATAATTTTTTATTACTTTATCGCTTCCACATGAATTAAATGATGCATATTAAACGTTCCGCTCTTATGCCACATCTTAACTAATGGCTTTCAGCCTCTGGGTTGCGTTTGTAACATTGCTAATGTTGTCATTTCCTCTATAATACATTAATTGGTGTTAATGTTTCCTGGTTAATTTTTCACACACAAACACACACACACATCTATGTGTGTGAGTGTGTTTGTGTGTATATGCTACACACACACACTCTTACATACAGACAGACATATATATATATATATATATATATATATATATATATATATATATATATATATATATATATATATATATTCTATATATTCTCATAATGTTGTCTATAAAATGTATCTTTCCATGATTTTGATATATTTACTGTTCTAGTTAAAATGTATTCTGTGTAGTGATAGTAGTTCTTGAAATATCGTATGTAGTGTAATGTCAGATCTCACAAGAGTTAATGATTTAGATAGCTTATCAGCGTGATTTAGAATTAGTAATATGTTTTTAATAGTGGCGTAGTATATCAGCAACACATGTGTGGTAGCGTATGCTTTGTTTTGCTTCGATTGTCATCGCGAAAGATAACGTGTTGACAGGTTGGGGTAACAGTAGGCTGTTCGTTCTGAAAACCAACTTTGGTTCTTAGTCTTATTTTAAAACCTTGCCATTTATGATTAGCCAGCTGCAGTCTGTTTTGATTGCTTTAAGATTTCGTTAAACGCTTTATCTCATACGATTTTCTGGTAAAGATTTGTACCTTTTTGAGAAATACGAACAAGTTATTGCACTGAAACACATGGCAATTGCATCATGTTTAAGATTACATTGCTCTGATCACATATTGTTCTAACGTGCTAGTTTTGGACTCAAAACGTTTTGCTCAGGAGGTGACATCATCTTCCTTTTCTAGAATTTTCTCTTGTATCTCGTTCCCAAGATGTAATGACGTAATTCTATGGGGGTTTTGCTTCTTGCTGGAATCCTAAAAATTTGCCCATTCTGATTTCAGAGACCGTTCGTGGGGTTCCTTCTCTCTCTCTCTCTCTTTCTTCAAAAAAGAGAAATTATTAATGTAAAATATTTGTGTGGTCACTGATATTATTCTTAGCTTATGAGATCTGACAATGCAGTAAAAAGTTTATATATTCGTAACAGCGCCTATCAAAAGTGTGTTTTGTGAATCTCGAGCAGCTGTATTTGGAGTAAATTTTGTGAAAGTTTTCACAAGCTTGGGTAAGGTAAAGTGAATTTTACTTATTATTACCATGGTATACTAAGGTATATCAAGGAATTTTTGCCTTGGTGAAATTTGTTTGGTAAATCTTTTGTGTATTTTGTGTTCTTGTGTTTGCAAACTCTTAATTTTTCACATTTTATATAGTGGTGATTTAACATTTAACATTTTAAGTATTTCTTAATAGTTTAACATTGCATACTTGATTTAATTTTCATTTACTAAGATTTTCTTTTCAAATCTTGAGTAATTCTTGATAGTTTAAATTTTGCTTGATTAATTCAGTTTCTTGATAAATTAACCTTTGTAATTTAACTCAAGAATTAATTAAATTTTGTGTTGTTTTCAAGTAATAGTAAATTTTTTTATATTGTGAATTATAATTATAAATTTAAAATTTAAAAATAACATTTTTTATTTAAAATTTTTTAAAACAGTGTTTCATTCATTGACCACCAGTGAATAGGGTTAATTGTGAGCAAAAGGCAAAGTGATAAACATGTTTTATTCCTTTAGTTTTGCTGAATTGAATTAAGACCAGGGAAAGAGTTAAACTTGTTTGATGGAGTCATGCCCTTTTACTTTAGTATATTCCTTGTTTAATTGTTGATACCTCACACTTGTTTTGGTAAACGTAGTCTGATTTTTCACGTGATTAATAAGCTTTTTAAGGAATCACTGTTGCCTTTAGAGTAATCAGTTGTAATTTTATATGTTATGAGAGTTGAGGTATCTGGCTTAGGTGACATAAAATTTTGAATTCTGTGATTAGTTGTGTAATAACCAGGTACTTGGAACACATCGTGGAAATATATATATATATATATATATATATATATATATATATATATATATATATATATATATATATATATATATATATATATATATATAATGTGTGTGTGTGTTTGCATTTATACACTACACACACCCACACACACTCTATCTCTCTCTCTCTCTCTCTCTTACTCTTTCTATATATCTCTTACAAACAGACATATATATATATATATATATATATATATATATATATATATATATATATATATATATATATATATATATATAATAATGTATATTGTATTGTATGTAAGAGAGAGAGAGTGCGTGTGTGTGTGTGTGTGTGCGTGTGTGTGTAGCGTATGGGTGTAAAGGTTATGTTTTGCCTTTATCATTTGTTGGTTTTCGCCAGTTATCATAAATTAGCTGGAGATTTTGTAGTTATTATGAAGCGTGTCTACATCAACATTACCATCATCATAGGCCCCACAATAAAATATTTTATTATGAAGAAAAAATAGTTTGCTATATTTACACTTATGTATATCAATATTTTAATCTAACAATCAATTAATCCCTTTTGCAATTCTCCTAGCGAGTTATCGTTATTCTTCTTACAATCAGCCTTCAATTGCTTTTTACCCTGTGACGAGTATAAAACAGCAATGTTACATTTTTCGCAACTATTTCCTCGAATTCACTCTATCTTTCCTCAACTGTCATTTACCATTTATCATCTGCTTTTCAACCTTCTTCACCCTGTGATACAAAGCAATCAGATTTTCAATATTCTTCCAAATATGCCTTCTAAATCACTAAATTCAACCGCCACTCGTAATGAAGCCTCGATTACTGCAGTGCAGTCTGTCAATCACCCTTCTTCCGCTTGCCCCTGACTCGCATTTCATATCTTTGGGAATTTTGAGTACCGGTTGTGAGACTGTAGTTCTCTTCATGTATTATGTTGAAAATACAGGTCTTACCTTTGTGTCTCTGATATATAGGTTAAGATTACCTGCTAGGAATTCTGATACTAATATTTAACGTTTAGATACGCATTTTATCTTTGCTGGATTACTCCTTGAGGCTATGACGTTTGTGAACATTACAAAACCCACGAATGTGTTGCGTTAGCTTGACAACTCACACCATCGGTTAAAGTAACAACGAACATGTCCGCGGTTCCTTGTTAGAGGTAGATAGACAGATAGGTGGAAAGAGAGACATAGATAGAAAACATAGACCAGAAAAATTTCGTATGTGTTACGATACAATGAACATATTTATGTCAGTTTTACCATAGATTACCATATTTTTCTGTTCTATTCCAAATCTAGCATTATATTGAATGGAAGAAAAATCAATGATATAGCATTACCAACATTATGTTTTCGGCGCCTCAGCTGGGCGTAGGAGAAATGTCGCCTTTGACATAAAAAGTGCCAACGAAAAACCATTCTCTAGCCATTTCTGGCACCCGTTGTATCGGAAATGAATTTTTCATTGCCAGGCTTTTAGTTCGAAATGTTACAATTTCTGACATGAATGTGAATATGTTGTATAGCACTGACTGCCTTCCATCAGACAAAGCACCGTGGGCTGGAGTGTTGCTGACTGGTGTTCTCTTCAAGTTCATTTTTTTAAAACTTCACTGTCTATCTATGATTGATTATTCATCGATATTAATTTCTTTATATTCTATTAATACAGTTTTAGAAGGTATTATATTATGCTTTCGCATTTTATAGGTGTTACTGCTAGGAAACCGGTTAGGGTAAACAGTGTCCCATTTTTCAAGCAATTCCCGATGCTAGAAATTTGTAAGAATGAATGGTGAACAATCACGTTAACAGTGTGCAAGAAAAGAAGACCCTTAAAAACCGGGATGTAGGCAAGCATCATAACTTACTTTTAAGATTTCCTTAACTCCTTACTCCTTCAGAAAGAGTGAAATGATTGCGTTCAAATGTTTTAGGTACTGTTTATACGGAAGCGGACCATTTCCGGGTTAATGCCCTTCCTTCTCCAATGAAAAGATTGTTCATTATCTGGGCTTAGGAGAAAAATGTGCTATAATAAGTCTATTGGTGTGCTTCCGTGTTAAACTGCTCTGAATAAAATTCATTGATAATGGACCCATTTTAGTTTTGTTTTATTGTTGAAGTGGTGTAGTAATAAACCTTTCCATAAGCTAAATCAAATCAACCATTGACACATCATCAGAGAAACCGTTTATGCTGGCAGAGAGAGATTCCTTCTGTAATATATAACTGTTCTTGTTCTACTGACATGATGCAATTTATCCTCCACATTAAATGTAGGCTAAATGATTTCTTTGGTATTCATTCCATTCCATCTGCAGAAGAAAACATGAATTTTCGAAACGCTCAAGAGGATGTTATACTTTTTCTACCAATACATCTTCAGGCTGTACTTTTTAAGGGTCTTTTATCTTAGAAAATTATAGTATTAACACTAATACTTATAAGATAGTCTCCTTCTTTGGGAGATGAACTACTAATCGCTGATGGAACAGCACAAGGCAATATTCACTCAGCCATAGAAACCTTGAAAGGAGAGGCACCAGGTATGCTGCTGGATATAATGTCTTCCCCTCCCAAACAGCAGCGGATACGTTCAAAACTTATACATTTCCTAGTGTATATGTGAATTTGTTAAATCTATCAAAAATATTTTCGCACCAAGCATTCCATAGGTAGGATCTTCGTTATAATTTGCATTTTAGAAGCATTCTGAGAACAATGGTAGAAGCAAAATAAAAGTTGTATCATGCAAAATGCATAGTATTTCTCATTACCGCATATGAGGTTTGTATGCACACTTCTGTCACTAATTATTAAGCCCTAATTACTATGACAAATTGTGCAAAGATAAAATTTGTCTTTAATATTTGATTAACAGTAAAGTTTAATAATTTCACAAGGAAAAATTGATTCAGTAATGTCTTAATGAGGATCTTTTTTCTTTATTTATCGTAGTTTTTCAGCAAGCGGTAGTATGCCCGCAACCACAAAGACAAAATACGAAACTACAAATATTCACTATTTTGATAACAAATACTGAATTGCAAAGTGGTCCCGATATTCTGTTCAAGAAAAAGTATGACTCCGATTATCACAAGTATTCCGGGATCTACACACTCTGGTCATAAAAGCTTGAGATGGTGGATTGTTTTAATACTTTGGTAGTTTTGCGGAGCTGATGCGTTTGAGTACCCGTAACAAGCGTGCATCTAGAGTTTGTACGGGTTGCCGTCTTATCAATTGCCAGTCGTCGAAATATACTCATGAACTACAATTTCGCACTCTTCAATATAAAAAAAATCAGTAACTTTATTGTAAAATTCTAGGACAGTACTTTCAGAGCCAATAATAGGACATGTGAAGCGTGGTATACTAATTTAAAGTATCGTGTATTACCTTTTCTGAATTTTTGAGACTTTTTTTTCGAACGCTATGTATCAGCATACACATCGATTTGAATGTTAATTTGCCTCTTGATATTTGTTATTTCTATCCGTTTACTATACTGTGCTTCCCTTGTCTTCTTTTGCCCGTTTTTTCTTTTCATTTGCATAATAACACTCAGTTCTGTGAAAATTCCCTTAACAGCATAATGGCCGATTTAACACAGTCCTTGTGAATGGGTGTACAGTAAAAATGTGTATAAAGTATGAATAATCATAAAGGCATAAATTCAGAGAAACCTGAAAAGCTTAGAGTGATTATGAATTATGAATTATTTGCGAATAAATGGGGATAAAATATTTATTAGTTTTATGAGTACCATTTGCATTAAGTTAGCAAGCACAAGATCATTAAATATTAATGAATGCATTTTGAGTCATTCATTAATTATAAATATTTTAGCCTTAATTATTCATAGGCCAAGTGGAGTCCCTCTCAAATATATAATATGCATGAAGCAGATTTAAAAATAGGAAATTATGATAAAAATTTTAAATAAAAAATTAAGGGGAGGCAATTTTATACTGGTACATATTTGCATGCATATCTAAGATAATATCTATGGTACGTACATATGTATGTATGTATGTATGTATGTATATACAAATATAAATATATTTGTTACCGGGAATCTGTGAAATCTACGAAATCCCTAGGGAGTATGTATAATGACCAATTTGCTTGGGGACATTTGATCCCCGAGGGCTAGTACTAAACACGGCGAAACAGTCATTCGTCTACACTGCTTCGCCGTGTTTATTACTATCCCCTGCGGGTCAAATGTGTTTTGTCATGTTCAGTATTAGCCCCTGGGGGATCAAATGCACTTAGGGACATTTGATCCTCAAGGGGCTAGTACTAAAAACAGCGAAATACATTTGACCCACAAGGACTAGTACTAAACACGGCAAAACAGTGTAGAAGAATCACTGTTTCACTGTGTTTAGTGGTAGCCCTCGGGGATCAAATGTTCCTAAGCAAACTGGTCATTTCACATATTCCCTAAGGATTTCATCAAATCCCTGAATTTCACAAATTCACTGTAACACATATATATGTGTGGGGGAATTCTGGAAATCACCAATTCACTTATGGACATTTGATCCCCGAAGGGCTAGTACTGAACACGGCGAAACACATTTGATCCTAAGGGGCTAGTACTAAATACGGCGAAAAAGTGTACATGAATCACTGTTTCGCAGTGTTTAGTACTACACCCTCGGGGATTAAATGTTCTAAAGTGAATTGGTGATTTCAAGAATTCCCTGGTTCCACTATCTTACTGTAACACACACATTTTAATATATATATATATATATATATATATATATATATATATATATATATATATATATATATATATATATATATATATATAGGTTCTTTAACATATCAGGATGGGGCTGTATGACTGACGGCAGAAGCAACAAACAAAGGAGGAGAAAACAACAAAAACAATAAAAAAATATATAAATTTATGTTACAAATATTTACAAGTGAGACAGGTCTGTAAAAGATAAAACCATGATAAAAAAACTGCAGACTAAAGTGGCATACTGGAGGACGAGAAAAAAAAACAAACTGCTGGCAACAGGGACAAAAACCGGTCATCAAGGAACGGTAGCCCATCGACAAAAAAATATTCAGTGGTCGTGGGTATGCGTATATTTATCTCAAAACTCGACCAACGTCGACCAAAAATGCAGAGGACCAGGAACAGTACTATGAAACTTAAAAGGGAGCCAATTGCTCTTGAGTCCAAAAAAACAAATTAGGATTAAGACAACAAAAATGACTATCAATGACCTGAGTTATACTGGTTGACAACCGGTTAGGAATATAAAAATATTAGTGGTCGTGGGTATGTATATTTATCTACTACCAAAAATGCAGAGGACCAGGAACAGTACTATGAAACTTAAAAGGGAGCCAATTGCTCTTGAGTCCAAAAAAAACAAATTATATTAATAGTTATAGCAGTTATATAAATATATATATATATATATATATATATATATATATATATATATATATATATATATATATATATATACGTGTGTTTATGTAAAAATCATGACTGTCTGTAACTCTTCCTTAATGAAAGTATACGGACATGGGAAAGCAATGAACAACCGATCAGAGATAGCCACCGAAGATTAAAACAAAATACAAAATAACTGACAGAAATGAACTTGAAGAGAATGCCAAGCAGCAACACTCCATCCAGACAACCTTCGCGCTGTACAAAAGAGTCATATTCATAACAAAAACTGTAACATTCCGAACTAAAAGCCTGACAACGAAAAATTCTTTTCGGATACAATAGGTGCCAGAAATAGTCAGAGAATGGTTTTCGGGAGGTACATTTCATGTCAAAGGCGACATTTCTCCTATGCCCGGCTGAGGCGCCGAAAACACAATGGTGATAATGTTATGTGAATAATTTTTTTTTTACATTGAATATAATATTACATTTTAATCAAACAAGAAAAAAATATTATGATAATCTACGGTCAATTTCACGCTGAAAGTTTCACACTATTGGAACGCATAAAAATCTATAATTTTTAAGTTTTGCTATCTACCTATCTATTTGATTCTAACTACAAATGACGGTAAAAGTCTTCGTCCCTTTCACTGATTTATATAAATAATGAATAATCCATACTCTGTAACGAATGCCGATGAAAAAATAAAATATAAACCTAAAATTAACAGTTTCTGAGAACTTGAGCATAAACAGAATATGCTCTAGAATACGTAGTCGACAAATCATCCTCTGTAATTCCAACACTGATTACTCTCTGACTGCGAAAAATGATTGGAGAGTTAATCTTTCATAGTAATGTGAAAACCTCGGTGTACGAAATTGACCAATTAAACTGTTCCTCGCAGAAAATTGGTTTGAACTGTTTTGCTCACGCAACGGATTCACGGGCATTATAACACAAAGATCATGGCCTTCGGAAGTAATCCAGCAATGCCAAAATATAAATCTAAAGCTTAGGCATTAGCATCAAAGTCCCTAGCAGGTAATCATGATCTATACATCACAGACATAAAGGCGAAACCTCCATTATCAGCATAACACATGAGGAGAATTACGGTCTCACAACACGTCATCGCAGATCCTTTAGATATGACATGTGAGCCGGTGGCAACCATATATATATATATATATATATATGATATATATATGTTAGAACATGTGAGTTTAGGTTATGTGTTACCCTTGCCATCTGTTGGATTTCTCTAGTTGTCATAAATTATCTGGATCTTTTTTTGGAGTTATTTAGTATTCACATCATAATCATTGCCATCATCGTCATAGTCTCTTCAGGAAAATCTTTCGTTATATGACAAAAATGTAAATTGCTATATTTTCTTCGCAAGCATATAGTTTACACACATACATACACACACACACACACATATATATATATGTTAGAATATGTGGGTTTTATATATCTGTTATTTCTATAGTTGTCATAAATTATATGGATCTTTTAGTTATTTAGTATATATAATATTACCATCAATCATAGTCTCTCAGGAAAATTTCGTTTATGACAAAAATGTAAATGTATTTTATATATATATTTATATATATATATATATATATATATATATATATATATATATATATATATATATATATATATATATATATATATATATATATATATTTATAATGAGTGATAATGAGATAATAAAAAATAACCCGGAAACATTTACACTAATTTGGGCAACATAAAGGATTTGAGAATATAAGCATTCATGCAAACTTACCCCCGAGGCTAAGAGCCATTAATTAAGATGTGACGTGAACGAGGTACGTTTAATACGCAACATTAAATTCGTGAGAGAATTTTACGAAAAGGGAATATCATTAATTTAGACAGAAATGTTAGCATTGTGCAGGAAATAAGTTCGGATTTTCAGATACATGTTTTAAGCTGAAAATAATTGGGTTTACGTTTGGCTCGGGTACCAAAGACAGGTAAAATATTAGCCGCCATAATACCCAAAAACCTCAGGTGACCAAGGAAAATATGACAATAATAGCAACTGACAAATGTTGAACTTCAGTGAATTTTGAATGACTGTCTCACCAAGAATGATCTATTCAGTTGTTAATGATACCTTATTGCTGATTCGCATGCAAATAAGCTACAGATTCTTCCCACCAGAAAAGACGGAATGCAATGAAACAAAGAAAGGTGACCAGAAATTGAATTCTAAGTAAGAGAAAGAAAATGTGACAAAACTGTAGGTGAACAAACAGCCACAAGAAATTGTTAGAGGAAAACAGTGTTACCAGCGGCAGCATCTGGTATAAATCATTTTGATTTCTGACAGCCGCTGTCAGATTAAATAAAATTAATAACATTCTAACCTCAAGGTCAGAATGCGATAACTAAATAACGATATGACATTCCCTGCTCACTAATATATTGTCTGTTTAATTTTTAACATCAAGCATTATGTACTTTCAAAGTGAAGCGGAATTCAATTCTGGTGAAATACAAAGTGATCAATAAATTGATGCATCCAGAACACACTTCCATTAACCTTTGACGATCCAGATTCAGTCTTACCGTTCTTTAACGTAACAATGTAAAAATTATAGATAAGAAGGAGACATGAAGCAAGATGTAATTCATAATTGCTTCCTGAAAGAAAAATCACGAATGATTAATAAATAGTTCATAACTTCTTATCGCAAGCCTCAGTCCAGAGTCTTAGGGGAGAAATATTTTAATATAAAAAAAGACTTTAGGTTTAAGCCCAAGAAAGTAAATTATGAATTATTTCTGAAATAATATGACTTATTTGATGGTAAACCTTGATAGTTACTTTCACTGACAATGTTTTAAAAATGAAGTAAAAGCAGAAAGCGAGTGTTGGTTTTGAATATGTTATTACGTATAACGTTGATGTTTCCCTCTTTTTTCACGGGATATTAAGTAATCTATTCAAAATTAAACCTCTCGTATATCTTTTAGTGATATTCTTATTTTATCAAGAAAAGTACCGTATATTAAGTGCCTAATTACTGTGTAAATTATGGCGAGATCAAACTTTTGAAAAATAAGTAAATCCCCAAAAAACATTCTGAATAATGGATAGGCCCCTTATGGGGTAGGTGTGTGTGTGTGAGAGAGAGAGAGAGAGAGAGAGAGAGAGAGAGAGAGAGAGAGAGAGAGAGAGAGAGAGAGATTATGCTTACGTTTAAGAGAGAAAGAGAAAATTTGTGACAAAGCGACTCCGTTGTGAAGAGAAAGAGAGAATTTATGAATATGGCTCTATGTCTTATGCAGAGAGAGAGAGAGAGAGAGAGAGAGAGAGAGAGAGAGAGAGAGAGGGGGGGCTGTTTGAATTTGTGGCTATGTTCAGAGAGAGAGAAAAGAGTTAAAGATGAGGGTTTAACATTTATGTATAGAGATAAGGGATAGAGGGAATGCTTGAATATGAGGCTGGAATTCATACATACACACACACACACACGCATACACACAGAAATACTGATCTGCGTTTTAGAGAGGAATCGAGAGAGACAAAATGGGACCGGGGGCAGGGGGGTCACAAAGAATTTTCAAATTTGTAAAAAAATGAGTTAGAGGAATAAACTTGAGTTCTGCTAAAGCGATCAACATCAGTTTCAAGGTTTACTTTTGAAGACGATAATATTAGATAAAAGTAAAAAAAAAAAACCGGCTCTACATAAAAACCCGCGAGGGTAAAGTTTGGGAAGATTAAAAATGAAGCTTAGTGCAACATTCAAAGGGAGTAACAATGAATTTCTCTACTCCTTGCCGTGCACGTTAGAAACATTTAAGAAATTTCCTTGGTATTCTAGAAATTTAATGAGAAAAGTGCAAGGCATTTAGTTGGTTCCTAATTCTCAAAACATTTCGATATTTCAAGACCTCGTCATCTTGCCTCATGTCTGAAGAAATCTCTTTATGTCAGAATTGACATTCCATAAAATATTTCTCGCATAATTTAGGTGTTTGAATTAGTCTCATAAACAAACCTTCAAAGTATTTTACACTTGGAAACCAGGCACTTATGCGCTTACAAATTGCCACTGTATCACGAACCCAATAATTTGCAGCCTAAGCTCAAGTAACGTTTAAGCATAAGGCTAACTTTTATCAGTTAACAGCATTAAAAAAAAAAAAAGATTTCCGACGAGAACCAGTCACAGGTTTGTCTTTGATATCCTTACTCAAGAATTGGCTTCGTATCTGCCTGTTGAAAAGCATATGTCTTTACAAAAGGACCTAAATATGTAAAATCAATTACTATTATCACTACATTGCTTCTCTAAAATCGTAAAATATGTTCATTCATAACTCAGATCCTGGTGTAGATAAAACCATTTCAGAGCCAGATTTACGAATAGAGAGATAACCAATGATTAGGAGATGGAGCGTTCCTTTAAACGCACTGGGGTTGTTGCAGCGTTTCCATGTCACTATCTTATTATAGATATTGCGAAATTCATGGTATTCCTGAGTGGCATGACCAAGAGAGAATAAATAGAACAGGCCACGTTCAGCACTCCGCTGTGAGCACATCGCTAATATCATAAACAATCGATTCTGATGAATATCACTGGAAAGCAAAGATAATTATGGATGCTTACTTTACACTGAAATACCGTTTGTAATAAAAAAAAAAACATTCATTGAATTACCTCCGTCCTTTCCAGCACGTTGCAATTAATCTACAATCTCTCCCTCTCATTCTTGCGTAAACATTACAGTTAATCTACAATCTCTCCTTACTTAAACATCCACCAAAGCCGTCTTTTTCAAGGCACACGAGCACACATTTATTCACGGCTTCTCAGTTAAATTCCTCTCTGGTTTTAATGACGTAAGAACAAGACGAATTTGAACTGGACGTAATCCAGCTGAGTGAAGCATCTGCAGCGCGTAATGAAGGTGAATGCATTAACAGAATCCTGCAATAAACTGCGGATGAATTCTTGACGGAGATCATAATTTCCCTCTGAAACAGATGAGTAAACTTTCCCCTTGCTAATGGCGCCATTGCCTGTGTTTATTTTCTGCTTGGCAGCACATTTATCTTTCCCAGGGAGGCTGCCTCGAAAGGCGAACGGAAACATCTCCGCTGCAAGAAAGTCGGAACTGAGGCGAAATGGCGGAAAAGGCTTTCTCCAGTGGCATTAAGTGAGATCACCTCAAAAAAAAAAAAAATAAGAAAAAAAACTAACTGTCTATTGTGTCTGCTTTCCTCTGTCCATGAAATTAGTCTGATGTGAAGGATTCTTTATTCAGCCGAGAGAGAGAGAGAGAGAGAGAGAGAGAGAGAGAGAGAGAGAGAGAGAGAGAGAGAGAGAGATTAAATCCGAATGATCAGATGCTGCCAATAGAAGGTGATTTTCTGCTCAGGTGTTTGCTTTAATTGCTTTAAAGATTCCGTGAAGAAGGGTCTCTCTCTCTCTCTCTCTCTCTCTCTCTCTCTCTCTCTCTCTCTCTCTCTCTCTCAGCTCTTCGTTGGGCAAGTCGGTAGGGCTGTGGACTGGCACTCGCCAGGCCCGAGTTCGAGTCTCCGGCCGGCTGATGAAGAGTTAGAGGAATTTATTTCTGGTGATAGAAATTCATTTATCGCTATAATGTGGTTCGGATTCCACAATAAGCTGTAGGTCCCGTTGCTAAGTAACCAATTGGTTCTTAGCCACGTAAAATAAGTCTAATCCTTCGGAACAGCCCTATGAGATCTGTTAATCAGCTCAGTGGTCTGGTAAAACTAAGGTACACTTTAACTTTCTCTCTCTCTCTCTCTCTCTCTCTCTCTCTCTCTCTCTCTCTCTCTCTCTCTCTCTCTCTCCACTTTTGATTTTTACTAGCATTCGATCTTAAGGTCTCGCCCTCAAATAAGCATACACGTCACCTCATTATCCATTTGGCTATCTCCTCTATTTGTTCGAACTTCTTATATGTGAAGTAGAGCAGATAACTCAAGAAATGGACACCGGAATTTATTCACTAAAAAGACGAAATTTACGCATTCATCCGTAAATAGTCAATAAAAACGACAAATTTCAACGGCTGATATGTCTAATTGGAAGCCATGATATATAGGATGGGGTGGGAATAGAACTGATCGTACTTATTTCTTACCGGCGCGAATAGAATATGGAGGAAAGTTAATTAACTTCAAAACTGGTGAAAAGTAGACTACAAAGGATAGAAACGAAGGTGCTCGTTATTGTCTGTGGTAACTGAAAGGTAATAAAGTTTATCAACGGGTAATATTAGACTGTGGTAACAATTGTAGTGTAAACATTGATGTGTTGAAGGAAAATACTTGTGTATGTTAAATCAGTACATTAACCTGTGATATATACTTTATAATAATCTGATAAAGGAAAATAGGAATTTGATGTTATGTAGACTATAACCTGAAAAATAGAGAAGAATGAGAAGAATCTGAAATGACGACAAGTCAACAAAAGAATGCAAATTTTGAGAAGTATTTTTTTTAAAAATAAAACTGAGCAGGTAAATTATGGGGGCCACTGAGAAATTAATAAATGAGGCAATCAGGAACATTGACCGCGTTGCCCAGCAATGGCAGAGCACTAATATTCAGATATTAAGACAACCTATCTAGCGTTCTGAGAAATGTGCCAATTAGGTGGACTCCCATACAAAGCAACGTATGATGGAGCAAGGGAGAAGAAACACAGACAATTGCGATTATTTCTAAAAGAGGGAAAACAAACTAAGAAGTGACTAAAGAGAGACTGCAAAGTAGGAAGCAAGGATTAAGAAGAAGAAGTAAAATTCTTCTGAAATGAAGATCCGATTTGAGAATTATGAATAATTTGAACTTCGCATACATGGACATACACATCAACTTTTATATACTACATTTTCGCGTTGTATACAACATATTCTGCCAATTATTCATAATTCTCAAGTCGGATCTCCATTTCAGAAGAATTTTACTTCTCCTTCTTAATCCTTAATTCCTACTGTGCAGTCTCTCTTAGTTTGTTTTCCTCTTTTAGAAATAACAGCAACTGTCTGTATTTCTTCTCCCTTGCTACATCATACGTTGCTTTTGTATGGGAATCCACCTCGTTGGCACATTTCTCAGAACGCTACATGGATTGTATAAAAAATATTGACAATTTCACCAAAGTTAGGAAAGGATATGGTTTCGGATCCTAAAGGATGAAAACTGCGAGTCCTACTTAGGGTTCGAGGGTAAATAAAAAAAATATATGAAAAAAATCTTATCAATATCGTACAGAAATTGTAATTACCGTTAAGTCTCTGAAGCCCACAAGGTAATCTGGATTACAACGTTAAGTCTTAGATGGTAAATTATGTTTCTCTAATAAATAAGGACTTATAAGTAATGAAATTCTCTCGATACACCTTCATTTGATGTACAGTATTTATACTTTAACAGCATAAACGTCTTTAACATATCCTACATATCTACAATACTTAGGAACATTTTGTCCTTTTTACTTCATACTCATTTCATTCATCTCCATGGGGTAAGTATTAAATTAAATCCATCAAGAATTTATGAACCAATTCCTGAATTTAGATGGTTATTACTCTATTGGAATTCATTGTAATCAACATTTAAGTTTTATATTTCTATTGATACAAACTGATGTGCATGCGTGTGTGCGTCTGCGTGTGTGTGTGTGTGTGTGTGTGTGTGTGTGTGTGTGTGTGTGTGTGTGTGTGTGTGTGAGAGAGAGAGAGAGAGAGACAAACTGATGCGCATGCGTGTGTGAGAGTCTTTTTATTAAAGTAAAGAAAATCATGGTATGGCCCACAGGAAATTCAGCTGTGGCGGGCAGCTGAGCTTCACTATAATTCGTTAACTCATTTTCCTCTTAGTGGTTAGGGAAGACCTAGAGCAATTGAAGTCATTATCTCTCGATGTCCTGTGCTACTGAAACTATGTCAGACATCTGAAGTCATTAGTGAAAAGTGATACCGAAATGTTGAGAAAATGGGTATCTTTAGATCACCGTCTATTGAAAGCGATAGAGTCAGTACGTAGATAGATAGGTGCATAAATGGTAGGTTGTATACATACTGCAGAGGGGAAAATGTAGGATTATATTCTCGTTATGAAAAGATAGACAAGATATTCTGGGTTGCAGAAAAAAATTTGTACATAAAAGGGAAGAAAAATCTTGAAAACTGATTTTCTTCTGCCTTTCTAGAATTTCTCAAAAGTAATTATAATGAAATAAAAACATCATTTTTATATACAGTTCCAAAATACAGACGGCATAGTCAATATTTAATTTTTATATGAGATTTAACGACGCTTTCCAGCTGATAATATAAAGCCATACGTCAGACCAATTAGCAATTTGAATGAATTATATAGACAAGAGCTTCAAATAAAATTAAGCGTAATTATTGGGACGGTATTTGATGTTTCATAATTACGTCATATGTGTCCCACTTTCATAATGACTTGTTAACTCTTTTGTAATTTTTTTTTATTTAACCATCACTTTGTGAATAAAAGTTTAGAATATGACGTCTGAATGTCGTTCTCACCCCGTTAAGCCATAGTTACTCAGTGAATGGAGGAAATATGCTTTTCAACGAGGATTGCCAAGTCCCGCTGGTCAAATCCAGTCTCTGGGAACTGAGAGGTCACCTTATTTTAGACAGTGACAATAACGATGGAAGTCTGATTTCAAACCCAATGTGATGTCAGTTCTAGCAGGATTTGAAGTTTTATTACAGGCTCTCATCTCCCAACAAGCACAATTCTCAATGTACTGTCATCATGTCATTTAATGCTCTACGTGTAAAATGATGTAAGTGCTGGGCTTCTGCATGCATTTTAAATTTACTTTTTTTTCTTAGTCTTCTGATCTTTTAGATTTGACATGCCATTTGCAAGATAACCTTGATGAAGGTTTTGATTGTTAAGTAATTCGAACTGATTGTAGAGCATCTTTCGATTTAGTAAATCATAAGCCACTTATTTTTTAGCTGCAGAATATTAGAGTGGGTGGATATGTTTTAGGATTACTTCAAGATTTTCTTACAGGTAGGCAGCAGCGAGTTGCTGTTGATGGGATCTTTAGCGAACCAAGACCTATTGTGTCTGGAGTTCCACAGGGTAGTGTTCTTGATCCGCTGGTATTTTTAGTGTGCAACAAGTGGTATGGTTTTACAAGACTGTTCAGTATGACGATGATGCAAAACTTGTGGGTGTAGTATTCTTCACTTATGAGAAATGAAGCTGCTCTTAGTCTCAGTCGCGAAACTGAGCGGATTAGAGAATGGTGTAGTTGATGGGGTATGATTAGAGAACTAGAACAGATTTTCCACTCCATCCTCCCCTTCAAGTGGGTGTGACTGGTGAAGCTTTGATCATCCTTGTGATCAACATCTTACTTTTCAAAAACATCTAATGAAAATGTCACCCAGTGCTCGCGGGAGTTATACATTATATGTAAAGCCATATTTATTCATACCAATAATAAAGCCAACGCAACCTGTTTCAGGTCATTTGTCTTTCCTTTTCTAGATTACTGTCCTCCGATATGGATGTCTGCTTCTGACAGAGATTTATCTTTTTTTTTTGAAAAGTGGTTCGTGGGGGTAGGTTTCTGTGTCCTAATATTAGCAGTTATGACTTGGACCATCTCTTTTTTGTCATATTTTCATAAGTTGTATTTTAACGGAGAGCATTCACTATCACAACTGATCTCTGGTCATCTTTCCCTGCCGAGAGTGACCAGTTTTGCTGAACAGCAGCACCAACATGCATTAAATATTCCTCACTGTCGAACGTCTCAGTTCCAGATGTTTATTCCTCACACCGTTGGATTGTGGAACGGTCTCTCTGAGGATGTTATGCAATTAGAACCTCAAAAGTTTAAGCGAAGATGTAATACATTACTACCATAAAGCAAATCTCCTTGTACTTTTAATCATTCATTTACATTTTTATCTATTCATTTATTCATTTATCTTTTTTTCCGATAACTGATCTCTTCTTTCTGTATTTTCTATTATCTTCCATAATTTCATTCAAGTGAGCACAACACTCTTTGGAAACTTGGATTTCAAGTTGAAGGCCCCTGTACGACACTGTCGCATGAATAGGGTTCATCTTCTGAATATTAATAATAATGATTAACCTAAAAATTTTATTTTTATGCAGTACTTGCGTTACTGTAAACTCATAATTTGATATAAATAAAATGTAAATTTAGAATCAATCAGTTACAGTTAAGGAGGTTGGAGTTTTTATATTATTTTAGCCAGTATGAACTTTTAATTAGCATAAAATGAATAACAAAAACTAGGAATTAGGACTGATCTATGGTAAGAATATTTTAGGCATTTATTGAGTGAGTAACGATGTATACAAGATGTATACATTTACTGCTTCTTTGGATAGTGTTAATAAAAGTTTCATATCAACATAATCTTTATGTGTTAATTAGGAAGATTAACAAATGGCTACGCATAATTATTACCCCTCAAAGTAACTTGCCAAACTAGATACAAAATAATGCTTTAGAATGAGATGTATAAAAATGATATCTTATTGACAAAATATGAAAAAATAATGTCATTTTACCTAACTGATAGTGAAAACATGTATAATGAATATGAAGAGGTGTTTGTGAAATTTTTATTTTTCATATTAAAAAAACACTGCAATTACAAGTAAAGTTTGGGTTGCAAGAGAGTTTTGAATTTTTACAACAGTTTAGACGATTGATGGATCCATGGTCTTTATTATGTATGCAATAATGGGCACTGATTAAAGAAGGTGGCACCACTACAATAAGGAGCCCATTAAAATTGCAGACTTCATTAGCTGGTAAATGATTACCTTAAAAGAAGTAGTGCATCGCGAAATGCCTATAAGCCCTTTAAGAATTAAAATTAAATATTTAAAAACAAATGGACACCATTACGTAAGTAGCTTAATTTTTTCAAACAGCTTTGCTTTTGGAAAAACAAATGTCCTGAGTTTTGTTCACATATATGGAAAGCCCGTGCTGATAATTCGTCTATTACGTAATTTTGGTTGTAGGCTACTTTAATGCAAATGAATGAAAATTATTTTTTGACTGCAAGTCATTTCCGTCGAGGAACTGCACTGTCAAGGGGCGGCCCGATCGCCGAATTTCAAGGAATGATCAAAATTGAGTGACTGACAGTTTTGGACTGTTTTATGTCTAATTAAACATACCATGAAGTGTTATTGCTCAAAAAAAATTAGATGGGTTTATTGACAATTTGTTCATTGCTTGTATGGCACTGAGAGCGTCAAATTATCGCAAAACTTGTAAAAAATTTTCTAGGCCTGTTTAGGTCGTAATCATTGATAGCCTTTTGTCCTCCACTAAAACATCCCATTTTCTTTAGCGGTAGCGTCGACGAAAATGTATGATCAGAGTCACGCTCTCAAAATGTCCCGTTTGTCTCGGGACTTGTGAAAGTGACACCACAGATGTTCTGAGCTCAACAATTTACATATAATGCTTTGTATTTCTTGACTTATTATTACAGTTTTGTATCTATTGACTTTTTCTTATATCAGCATTGTATTTATTGACTTGTTCTTATATCTTTGTATTTATTGAGTTGTTCTTATATCAGTTTTGTGTTTATTGACTTGTTCTTATATCAGCTTTGTATTTATTGACTTGTTTTTGTATTTCTTGACTAATTTTTACAGTAAAATATCCACGACGCGTAAATCAACATGACAAAATTTCCTTCGAGCGTGCCACGTAGTGCCACGGTGTACTTTATGAATGTTAATCACCAAACAGGAAACCAAGAAAAGATCACATTTCATGCCATCCGCTTAGTTTGTGAATTTCAGGGGATGTGTCTTATATGAGGAACTACTTTTACTGCAAAAATCTGCTTTCTAACTGTCATTATTTCAAAGTTATTACAAAATAAGCATTATTTTTTTTCCTTTGCCGTTTTCTCAAAACTTACTTTTTTTTTAAATAAATGACTTGTTGGAAATATAGTCATTTATTTCCAACAAGACAACCAAATTTGATCAAACTTTCACAGCATGTAGTATAACTATATATCTTTAATTTGGCAAGAGGAAAATTATTTTTGACCGCAAAATTTTTTTACACATGATTTTTGAAAGTTTTCAAAAAATTTTTTCAACTTAAAAATTTATAAAAGTTAAACTTTCTGTTTTACCCCTGAAATGAATGAACATCGTAAATAATTTTTTTTTGAGTTTTGTATCTGTATATTTTTATCTGATTAAATATTATATATATATTTATACATAATATACATAATATTTAATTAGACAGAAAATACATATATAAAACTAAAAAAATTGCATTTAAGATATATAAATATATATATATATATATACACACACACACACATATATATATATATATATATATATATATATATATATATATATATATATATATATATATATATAAACCTGATAACAAGATACATATAAAAAACTGAAAAAAAAAATTACATTTACGATGGTCCTTCATTTCAGGTTAAAACAAAAAGCTTGAATGCTTTTAGGAAGGTATGAAAATTTTTCCTTTCACTAATGTGACGTGGCTTTCAAAAGGCTCGTAAAAAGTCGAGTATGTCCCCGGATTTTTCTCTCTTTATCTTTTATTTTTGCTCTAATTTTCCGAATTTCGAGGCACTTCCAAATATGAGACTTTTTGGTTATGCTGTTTTTGCCCTTCGAAGCTCTGGTGTACATATGAACGAACAGAAATATGAAGGAAATTCTTTTGAGCAATTCTAATTTAAGAGATGAATTCATAATCTATTTCAAGAGTAATTTATTTCCCATATGGATTTCTTTGGAGGAAGGTCATAGTACCAACATCAATTTTTGATCGTTGACCATAAACCTCTTGATTTATATTTACCAGTAGTATAAATATTCAGGGAAGCTGATGTAAGAATGAATGATTAATCGAACACTTTTTTTAATTTTTAAAGGAATGAATGAATGGTGCATGCTGCGCAAACATGAAAACGGTATATTCCTCTTTTATAATGACAAAAGTTAAATAATTTTCAATTTTTTTTGCTTGTATGGACCACTCTGAATACTGAAGCTAATTTGTATACATATACAGAAACACGTATCAAGCCCCAAATACCTTACGACAAGGAATTCTGTTTACCTTGGGAATAATTTGTGAAAAGCCACTTCTAAAATTTAGCAGTCAGCTATCATGTGTGTGTGTGTGAGAGGGAGAGAGAGAGAAAGAGAGAGAGAGAGTCTCCCAAATCAAGTCTTTGCATATGTTTTTTTCAATCCTAAGAGAGAGAGAGAGAGAGAGAGAGAGAGAGAGAGAGAGAGAGAGAGAGAGAGAGAGAGAGAGAAATTTGATAAACCCCACTCTTCATAGACTTTTTTCACAGAGAGAGAGAGAGAGAGAGAGAGAGTCCAACCTCTAGTTTTTATACATACTTTTTTGCAGTCTTAAGAGAGAGAGAGAGAGAGAGAGAGAGAGAGAGAGAGAGAGAGAGAGAGAGAGAGAGAGAGAGAGAGAGAGAGAGAAGACCCAACCCCTCAGAGAACAGGACTATGCACTGCAGGGTCGAAATTAATTCTTGTGGCAGAATTGATGATTTTTATCACCTCCGTATAAAACCAAACAAGCAAGAGATGGAAACCTAGCCAGGGCAGATGCATTTGCATATTATCAATATTGCATATAAATTAATAAAAAAGTAAAGTAATTTCGTGACTTCCATGTTAAGGGTCACTTGTACCTTGCTATTAATAAGGATAAGAAAGTGACTAAATACAAGTGTACATACACACATACATTCCTATTGAGTGCGCGGATAAATTTACTGAGGCACAAGGGCAAGCGTGATTACCTGCGTATATGTGGGCAATTATTACCCATTTTCATTTTAGTTATTGAATATCTAATTTTCCAATGAGTAATAATAATATAAATATGAATATATTATATATATATATATATATATATATATATATATATATATATATATATATATATATATATATATATGTATATGTATATATATATATATATATATATATATATATATATATATATGTGTGTGTGTGTGTCTGTGTGTGTGTGTGTGTGTGTGTGTGTGTGAGATAAGATTAACGTCTCATTCTGAAAAAGATGATCTTTTTGCATTTCAGTTTATTCTCCAGCAAAGAAAAGAAATTTGCATTCAATGGAGAAGCACCGTCAAAGTGAATAACAAACACAAGATTGAATGTGATCCCGCTTGAGTAGAATAGTTCACGTTTTAAGTGAAAAAATAAAAGGGAAAATTTCTTGAAAGAACCTCGAGTTAATCTCCCTTCCAGAGCCGGAATGTTTCCCGTGGCTTTATCTCTCATCGTCATGACACGCTGGTGAAGAAGAGTAAGACGAAAAAAGATGGAGAGGAGGGAAGAGATACGATGTGTGTCTGTGCGTTGTCTTTTAAAGTCCACGTACCTTTCTACAGTCTCTCTTCCTCTACAAGTGTGAGCCAATCATATTAAGATTTGTAATACTTTTATCAAACAAGATTGATAAGTTTTCTGGGGTGTAAAACACGTAAGGAAACAGATATGAGTGAAATTGATATGTACATAGAATTTCTCGAATTCAGCATGATCAAAGCTCCCGCTGGATACCGTCCGGGCATTATGCTGAATATTTGGTTCCATGTGGATGCAAACATTAGCCACGTAAAATAAATCTAATCCTTCGGGCCAGCCCTAGGAGAGCTGTTAATCAGCTCAGTGGTCTGGTAAAACTAAGGTATACTTACTTTCCAGTAAGCGTAAGCAATCTACGGCCAGCGCTAATACAGCCCGCGCTCCGCTACCGCTCCTTGGTTTAGCAGGCAAGGTCGGCAGCCAATTACCAAGCATCCTCATACGTGCTCGTGTTTCACCATTGTCACCTATATTGTCAGTTCTGGGTCACCACCGGTGCCAAGCAGTATTACCTTCGCCCTTTGTGTTAAAATCGGGTCAAATTTCGACAATGAATTATGTAGTCTGAGCATTCTGGTTTTGATGATGTACTTTTGACATCTGGAGGGTTCACATTTTTCATCATATTTAGAAAAGAATATCTTAGTTTAACCAGACCACTGAGCTGATTAACAGCTCCTAGGGCTGGCCCTGAAGGATTAGATTTATTGGCTAAGAACCAATTGGTTACCCAGCAACGGGACCTACAGCTTATTGTGGAATCCGAACCACATTATAGCGAGAAACAAATTCCTCTTGTTCTTCACTGGCCGCTCGGAGAGATGAGGAAACCCGTAATCTATGCCTTATCTTCAAACGGTTATTTACAGGCAAGACTATTCACATGGGTTTTAGCAATTTTTCCGAAGCAATGCAGAATCACATATCAGCAAGAAGGAATGGGATGAAAAGTTAAATTTTACTTGCTTAGATAAAATTCCTCTCCATACATCTGGAATCTTTGTTCACTCAAGGGGAGGTAAAATACAAGTATCACTTCTGCTTTTGTACTACAAGCTAATTGATAATCAACAGCGTTAAAAGTTAAACTCATTACTCCATAGAAAGAGATAGGTTAATGAGGCTGGTTGAATGCAGCCTCATTAAAATTACAACAATATTGATTGGAAATCATTTACACGTGTTAACAGCGGATTTTTTAAAGGTGAATTTAGTGTTTTTTCCTTGCATTATACATTTTTATGTGAAAATCATTTTTTTTGCATATTATGTGTGTGTGTGAGTGTTTGTATGTGAGAGAGACAGAGAGAGAAAGTAGATAATTAGCAAATAAAGCTCTACCAGAGAGAGATTATAAAAAGAAATGAGTTGTTTTATCGAGGAAAGCCACATGGTTTAGTAAAGGCAATTTACATCCATTTTTTTAAGAAGACAGAGTATATCTCAGGGAGGAGAAAAGGTAATTTGCCATAATTTCAGTTAGGTACTTTGATTTTTTGGTATAACCAGAAGAATCTTTTTTGTTAAATAATGTACACAGGCTTTTGCAAAAGTTATTTATGTGACATTGTTATTTAAGTATAAAGCGTCGAATAACATTCCTTCATGAAATCAAAATGACCTTAGATTATAATCTTATTGAGAGATCTGCTCCTTTAATTCCTGAAAAATTTCATATTTACCTCTGGTCTATCAACAACAATCAATATTTTTATCGCGGTGGCGTCAGATATTCATGGCATCTTTTGTCACCAGCATTTTTCTTCTGACGACTCATTTTCTCAGTGATCTTACTTTCTGCTTGAAGTTCAAATTTACCGCTGAACTTTTTGCTCGTAATATTCCAAAGTTTTGCTTCTATCTTATCTGCCTCACACACTCGACAAGGTTTTCTCTTTTACGTTATCGTGCTTTAAAGTGATCTTCTCTTTATTGTGATGAGATTCAGTTAAACTTTCCTAACCTTATTAATACACTAAAAGCATTTATTTTTAATTCATGTCACACGACATTTATATATGTGAAACAAATGTACATTTGAACGGCTCCATTTTCTGGTAGGCTTAATTTTTGTAAGCTATAAATAGTATATTGCAAACTTTTTAATAGAACCATCAAGTGCACGTGGTAACTATATTTATGTTCACTTTTATTTGTTTTCATAATATTAATGTAATATTTTTTTCGTACAGCTCAAGTACCAGCTGATTTACCATCAAGATACTATAGCGTCTGGAAATATTCCGAGATATATATAATGGCTGACTCAACTACAACAACTTAAGAAAATAGAGAACAATCAGCCTTGAAAAGATTTTCATACTATTGCTTGTTATTTTATTCCATAATTCCCGATGGTATCTCTTTTTTATCTTTCACTCAACAATCTCAGTAGAAGAGGGGAGGGTTATAGAAAAATTTTCAAAACATTTTTTTGTTTTGTTAAAGACTATCCACTTCTGGCTAGGCTTACAAGGTATGATCTTTGATCTCCGTTAATGAATTGTGCATAATTTCTTCAGTTTAACTCTTCCTCCGGGAGAAAAATGCGGGTGACAAGATCTATCACCTCTCTCTCTCTCTCTCTCTCTCTCTGTTTTTTTAACTTTTATTTTTCAATTCTACAGCTTTGGGAATGGGACAGAAATGATCCTGGAACATCAGTCAAATAAACTTTATATATATATATATATATATATATATATATATATATATATATATATATATACATATATATATATATATATATATATATATATATATATATATATATATATATATATATATATATGTATATATACATATGCCGAAGGCTCAGAATTTCGTAACCTGTCATAGAGCGCTTTGCTGACTTTCACTGAATACTGAAAATGTCAAACACACAAAAAAATTATCCAACCATTTACTATAATTATTAAACGTTATAATAAAAAAAGAATACCTACATACACTTCGAACAGAAAAGAAATTGTAATCATAAAAGGGTTTTCTTAATTGTGAAGTAAATGTTCCTAAAACAGAATGAGAATCTTCAGTAAATGAGTTACTGACCAAAATATTCTTAAATATTTTTAACGAATGAATATATTTATTACGAAATCGAAAATTCTGAAATATATCATTCTACACATTTTTCATGGAATAAAAATCACCACTGAATATTTAATGATACGGTAACCAGTATAGCATATGCAAACAAAACAGTTTTTTTTTTTTTTTACGCCGAACGACTTATATCGTCGGATATTTTGTAAAGAGAGTAATTCACCAAAAAAAAAAAAAAAATCGTATTGTTCCCCGGGACAGAGCTTCATTTAGTTTACTGAAGGCAATTTAATTGATCTTAATGAGGAAAATAATGTTTTGTCTAAAGACAGAAGCTTGCAAAACCATGGCAGCGTTATTAAGTTGGATGCTTTGAATTTCATTAAACGACCGTAAAACAAATTTATTTTTTTTTTTTTATACTAGAGAAACATCTCATTCTGTGAAACTTTAATGATGCAAGGCCGGAGGTGATAACACGAGGTCGATTTACTTTTCCGCAAAGGATTAACTGACTGTTATGACCAAAACTGATTCGCTTTGAATGGTGGAAGCAAATTTCACGAAAGGAATGCAAAATGCCTCCAAGATGCTGATGAGTGTAAACATTTGGCTGAAATGGGGAAAGGTTTGTCTTTTGATGGAATTGCCGGGTAGAGATTTTAAACCCACATCTTTACGTATAACCACCCCTACCCCGCCCAGAAAAATCATTATCTGCATAATCAGGGTCTCAAAAGATTATTTCACGATTTCTCTTATAAACATCTCTCTTAAGCGCAGATTTCAAATCTAAGTGTTTCCATCCTTACTCCATTTATGATTTTTTAGTGAAACGTATGAGGTTCTACTTATTCATTATCCGGTTATTATTGTTACTACGCTGAGTGGGTACTTATAATAAACAAGCATATAACTGATGATTAATCGGAGGCTTCACTTCAATCTGATATCAGTCTTTTTATTTCGATCCATTTAATCGAATTTCTTTATAAACAGGGTGTTTTGGAGGACCTTTCTACTAATCTTGATCGAGTATGTCTGCTTATTTCATTATGAAAAGTATATACGAAACAAACAAAAAATGCGCCCCAGTTTCTTCGGCGCAATCGAGTTTTCTGTACAGCGTATAATCAAGGCCACCGAAAATAAATCTATCTTTCGGTGGTCTCGGGATAATGCTGTTTGAGCCGCGGCCCATGAAACTTTAGACCTGACCCGGTGGTGGCCTGTCCTATATCGTTGCCAGGCGCACAATTATGGCTCACTTGAACCTTAAATAAAATGAAAACTACTGAGGCTAGAGGGCTGCAATTTGGTATGTCTGATGATTGGAGGGTGGATGGTCAACATACCAATTTGTAGCCCTCTAGCCTCAGTGGTTTTTAAGATCTGAGTTCGGACAGCAAAAGTGAGGACGTTCAGACAAAGCCGGAACAATAGTTTTGTTTTACAGAAAAACAAAAAAAAAACAATAGCACTCTATCTTTTGT